>NW_027397098.1:2491087-2627880 GCF_003265705.2 Callorhinus ursinus
GGGGAGAGGGGGAGAGGGGTGAGGTAACTGGGTGATGGGAATTGAGTGCATGTGATGTAATGAGCACTGGGTATTATATAAGACTGATGAATCACAGACCTGCACCTCTGAAACCAGTAATACATTATATGTTAATTTAAAAAAAAAAGTAAAGATACTCTAAAAGCTTATTTTTCCTGTAATTTGTGCAGTTACAAATGGAAATCTGTTACAAATACAGGAAAGAAGGCATGCCAAATTTGCAGTCAACTGTATGGAAAGTTTAGTTTCGTAGAGTAGGCATAATACTCTCTAGTTCCATCCACATTGTTGCAAATGAGTGTCTTGTAAATTTAGTCCTTTACATTCCGTTATGTCCTACAGAAAGCTATAATTGGGTAGCTTTTTGAACATCTGAATAAATTGGAATGAAAGTAGTACTGTCTCAATTTCTTAACTGTGGGCTGTCCTAATTCCTGTCTTAAACAGCCTTGATTCTTTTGCAGTCATTTCTGCCCTTAGTTTTCCACATCTTTCCATCCAGCTCTTCTAGAGTACTTTGTGTGAATATTTGTTTTGATGACATTCTTGTTTTCATGAAATTCTGTAGCTCAAAACCATCGTCTACAGTTCTAAGAACACAGCTTTACCAGATGCTCAGCTTAGGAAACCAAAAATGTCTAAAGTGATTCATGGTGTCAACCAGATTTAACTATGGCATTCAGTAAGCCAAAACAGAGGGGAATTTGATTATACAAGATCTGGTATCCCGTATAGTGATTTACAATAACCTGCTGTTGTATAAAAACTGAAGGATCGAAGTAGGGTTCCAATTTAATCTCAGAATTCTAGATGAATACAGGTAATTATACATGACCTAGTTCCACATAACTTGTAAAATGTCAGATGTGACAACGTGAGATATGCAAGTCACACTTGTATTTTCTAGTCACAGCTTAGTCCTTCACTCAGTTTGAGGAAGTGTAGCACAGCAGCAAAGTGCACTCATCTTGGAGGCTTGGTTTTGAATCCTAGCTCCTCTTCACTATAGTGTGACCTTGTACAAGTTGCTGAACTTCTCTGTGCCTGTTTCCTCATCTATAATAACGGAGATAACACTACTACCTCAGAGTTATTGAGAGTATTAAGGAGTTAAAGCATAAGGTGCTTAGAATAGTATGTGGTACATGCAAATACTATTTTTTGTATATTTACATTATACATATAAAAATAAATTTGCTCAGTCTGGTAATTTAGAGAATAGTCTCCAGCTGAGCTACAAAGAATTTGGATCTTCTGGTGGATTCAATAAATGCTTTTAAAGTTATTTTACAACACTTGCTAAGAAAGCATTTGTCTACCCTACAGTATCTCTCATGTTGATACGATATTGAGTTTTGCCAACTACACTTAACCATATTTAGTCAAGTGGATGAATTATAATCTAAAAGTTTTCAAAGTCAGCAGGTGTTTAGATCTGATTTTCTTCTTAGGGCTTTTATGTAAAAAAAGTCGCCATATTTTACAAATGCCGGTTTCAATGACTATGAATGGGTGTTTCTGAAAGAGGACTATTTTGTTTATGATTATATATATATTTTTGTTCATATACAAGTTTGTATTTCTAACTATGCCAGTGAACCCTTCTCTCACTTGCAAATGGTAATATAAAAAGTACCAATATTTGTTACTGATGTAAAAAAAAGCATAAACCTTCCACACCCATTGTTTGTTGTAAGTTGAACATACCTCTCCAACATATTCCATGACAAAACTCATTCTTTTAATCTTCACAAGGGTTTTTACACCCCAGCCACAGCCATTGCTAGTTCGAAAGATGCAAAGAGAATACTGGGTGCCTTTTTGTACAATCCTATTGGGACAATCGGGTCCACATTGACACCTTGAGTTGCATTCATAAATGGGGGTACCAGGTGGGATTTTAATTTGCTGGTTTTTATTATAAGCCAAAAGAACTCCAGCTTCAGCAGGACAACATTTCTCAAAGAAGCAGTCTGTACATGAACAACCAAAGGTAGCTTCATTGACTAAGCTGATTCCAGGAGCTGGTTTGTATTCATTAATGTAGTAGAAGTCTGAAGGTGGGCCCTCTAAGTCAACAGTATTTTCAACAAAAATCATTCCTTTATGATTCTTTCTTCTGTTGAGTTCATCTTGCCATCTCTGCAGAGCTACCCTTTGTTTGGCCTTCTTTACAATATATTCGGCAACGGCAGGTTTCAAAGCTTTGTTATTGTCTTTTAGAGATATTGCTTTGCCTTTGTTTACCTGAGATAAATAATTATGCTTGTCATTAGAGAACTGTTGAAGTAGTAATGGGCACTTGAGATTTTGCAAAGGTTCCCAAGTATTTGTAGAATCTGGCCATCCTTTCCATTTTACAAGATAATACTCCATATCCTTAAAATATAAAAGAAAATTGAAATCAGATTATGAGTCCTAATTACTTAAAAGAATTTAATATCTTAAAGAGTAAGGTAGCCATTATCATTCTTCTTAATAAAGCTCAGAATATATTGAGTCAGAGGTTTCTAGTGGATGCAATACAAACATAAAACTTTTTTCTTTATATTACATAAATTAGGTACAGAATTTAGTTGTGGCATAGTATGTCTGAGCATAGGTAAACTGCACGTGAATATAAGAGTACTGAAATTCATGAATATTTTACTAAACAGTAATTATTAAACAAAGTCGTATTTTGTATTTATCTTGATCACGGAAACAGGCAGTCTCAAAACTAACAATTTATGACCTACTTAGTGCTTCACTTGGCCAGCACAGATGTAGGCATCCTCTAAGGCAGGTAATTTTAATATTTTACATTGGATATAAGGCAAGTTCTATTTCTCAATATCATGGGCACACATCCCTTAGATGTTCTAGAGACACAATGTCCAATAGTCATTCCTAGCAGCATGTAGCTGTCAAGCACCTGAAATGTGACTAGTCCAAATTGAGATGTGCTTTAAGTGTAATACATACTGAATTACAAACACTAAACACGCAAAAAAGTAAAGTATTTCTTAACATTTGAAAAATATTGATTATATACTGAAATATTTTGCTTTTATTGGATTAAATATATTATTTTTTAAAGATTGATTTGTTTAAAGTCCTATGCCCAACGTGGGGCTCAAACTCACAAGCCCGAGATCAAGAGTCACACACTCTACTGACTGAGCCAGCCAGGTGCCCCCAATTAAATATATTCTTGAAAGCAGTCTCACCTGTTTCATTTCACTTGTTTAATGTGATTACTAGAAAATTTAAGCTTATATTGTTTCTACTGGACAGACATCACGATTCCAGAGAATTCTTACCTTATTTAGACTCACCCGTGAATGGATTAGGTAGCAGGCACTCAAGCCACCTAACACCAAACATTTTGATTTATCCCTCAGACTGCTGTTGTGGCCACCATGGTCCCTAGAATTCTGCCTTCCTACCCCAGTGACTTGACTAGGTTCTCTTCCCTTAAAATCAGAGAACGCCATGTTAAGTTTCTCTTAAAAAAGGTGGTTAAGTGTGTATAATAAAAAAATTCTAAAGCCCTTCAATTTTTTTCTTTGTCCTCTGGAATAACTTACATATATCCACACTCTAAAATATGAAAGTGATTAAACTGTATATTCTACAGTTTTTAGTTGTTTTAAATCATAGATATGGATTAAAAACTTAATCAGGATACATTTGCTTTTCCCTGAAATTTTTAAGTTTTTATTATAAAGGGTACGTATAACACTTGTTTTATTATTGATTAATGCCAAATAACCTGGAAGGTTTAGGAAATGTTACTGAGGCACAAACTGGGGTAAAGGAGCCCCGAGGCAGCTTTGCTGAAGCAAATCACTCAGCCAGTGATTAAGTTTATATTCTTCCCACTGATTCGTCTCAATGTTTTAGTATATTCTACTCAAAAAGCAATAGGGCCTGTGAATTAACTTTCCTTCTTTATGAAAATGGTCAAAATATGCTTTACCTGTTTAGAAAATGTGGTTAAATTAAGGTGTGAGGATATGCAAAAAACTGTACTTTCTTGAAAATACATACAGTGATTTCAGGGAAAAAAGGAAAAGCTTAGTTAGACATATTTAAGTGTTAGTCAAACTGGCTAAGTGTAACACGGATTTCTCCCTCCTGTCAGGTAACTACTACAATTTAGGATTTATGTTGATATCTGGTCAACAATAATGTGACCCACGTGGCAGTATCTAACATACCTATTGTACTTCTTATCTAGGAAAGTTTTTAATTTTTCTGACTCTGGAATGCAGCAATGCAACTCTGGCCCTTTTTTTTTTTTCTGCTACAGTTTTTCCTACCATACCCTGGATTATGCCAACAGTTGTCAGCAAATAATGGAAGAAACAGAAACACTGGCTTCAAATCAGATAATTAAAGCTAAATTATCATTCAGCAAAACCAGTAACACCAGGCCTCTGAAGTCAGCTTCCAAAGTAACATACCACATTGTTTAGTAATGAGCCAGCTGCATTGTTAGTGACTGTTTTGTATGTTAATCCCATCAGTACCTACTTAATTTACGGATGGTAAAGATGTTTATAAAACATGAGTGCCTTTGGCAAAATAGTATAGAAATACTAGTAATATTTTACTTCTACTTTGTAGACTTATTTTAGTAAGTGCATTTTACTTTAAATCCAAAAAAGATATTTCCATTTTGAAAAATTGGTAATCTTACACAGAAAAATTAGTTTGGCCTAACAAATTTAATTAATTCATTAAAAATTCCAAATAAAAGCCCAAAAGTTCATAAGCCTCATATATATCAGTATTTTATTCTGATATGCAGTCAACTCTTGATTACCCATAGAAATGGAGTACGGTTGTAAAATGATCCATCAATCACTCCTGTATAATTTAGAATACATTATAAGAATTTTGTCTTAAACACATTTTCCCCCACTATATTTGGCTTAGGTTAAATTCATTCAAATATTTTAGTATTTAAAATAAGTATGTGAAAGTTCAGCCCCTAGGGGGTGTAGGGGGTGTGATGAGATATAGGGTAGTGCTAGTCTTCAGGGGTAAAATCTCTGGGAAAAGAAGGCAATAATATGTACAGTAAGTAGCAATGCAAGGCAGTACAATTTTAAGTGACAAAACAAGACAATAATTACCACTAGTATATAAAGAAGGAAATCAATATAGTCAGAAAGGAGCACAGAGAAAGCAGAACAAACCAAACTGCGAAAGGCTGATAGAATTTGTTGGGTAGGGAACAGGGCAGGCAGGATGAAAAACACCAGCAAAAGCTTGGAGCTAAGATTTGTATGAAGTATCCAGAAAACAGTGAAGAGATGGATTTGGCTACCTTTAAAGTTCAGAATATTGAAGCGAGAAGTTAAACGGCAAGGCAAGAGCAAATTTTAGCCTTGAATACTCGACAGAGGCATTTGAACCTTTTTTATAGGCCAATGGTTTTTACAATTCTTAGAAGCCATAGTGTTTCTGTGGGAAGCTTCATTACATACAAATACATTTGATTCCATCTTGTTTATTAGAAATAATTTACCAGTCTTCTAATTGCCAAGCCAATGACTCTTCAGTCCTCATGTTACTTGACTTAGGCTTTGACATCACATTTCTCTCTTCACTATTATTCCTTTACTGTCTTCTTTGCTGAGACTACTTACTATCCCTGCCCATCACTTAATGCAGATACTCGGGGCTCTGCCCTTGGCCCCTTTCCACACCAAGTAAGGTTTATCGCTTTTGAGAATCTGGAGAAAGCTATGGACCTTCCCCTAACAAAAGTCACATATGTACTATTTTGGATAATGGAGAATATCTGGATTCCAGAGGTTAAAAATTCTTGCTCTAAATGCTCTCTGGGCAACCTCATCACTCCAGTGGTGTTAATTATATGCTGATGACTTCCAAAATTTTATTGGCACCCCCATATATCCAATAGCCTACTGGGTGTCCAACAGGTTCTTACATCCATCTATCTCCATGGAACTCACCACTGTTCTTCCTAAATGGATTTTTTTTCTCCTTTTCCCCATCAAGTGTAATCTTACCCATCATCTACCCAGTCACACGAGTTGCAAACCAGGAGCTCAATCTAGATTCCTCTTCTCAATCTGTCATCAAGTTTCTTCAGATATTTGTTCCTGTCCATCTTTATTACCATAGCTCTAGTTACTTCAGGCCTTCAATTCTTGCTGGGATTACTGCATTAGTCTCCTAACTGGTTTCCCTGCCTCTGGCTGGTGACACCCCAATTTACCTTTACTAAAGTGAAGTTTTCTTATAAAAATAAGAAATCCATAGTACCAGTTGTTCTGTTACTTTCTTGCTTAAAAATTTTAACGGCTCCCCCACTGCCCAAAGAATGAAGTTCAAACTTCCTGTTATAACAAAGATCATTCTTGATTGGGTCCCTGATGCCTCTCTAACACAGTCTTCCATCATGGCCCCATTCACACACCACCCTCTAGCCATACTGAACTGTGGCTGCTAGTACTTGAACATGCCAGGCCTTTTCACCACTTTCTCCTTTGTTTACAAAGTTCTAATTACAGTGGCCTCTTACATTTCCATAACAAACTTATTTTGGTCTCATTTTTTTACGTGTGGAAAACCTACTCATCTTTAGAAGTCAGCTCAAATGTCACCTACCCCGTGAAGTCTTTCCTGACTCTCTTGCCTGAGGAGAACTGATCACTGCCAATCCCCTTGTGTTCCCATTTCTAAACTTAACCAGAGACCAAGAGGGATGAAATCTTGTTCTTCATAGCCCCCAAACCAAGCACAATTGCCTACTATATCCTAGGCTTTGACTGTTTCTGAATGCAAAACAAAAAATAAACTTAATGTAGATAGTAATTCATGTTTTTTCAATATTTGTTCTGTCATCTGCTGTCTATAGCCAGTAAGTGGTAGCAAGCACAAAAACTTAAAAAAAAAAAAAATATATATATATATATATATATGGGAAAACAAAAAACAAAAACTATCTTACCATTAGCCAATCTTTCCTGAAAGTTTTGAAATCATCATATTCAGTATTAGTGGTAAAGCAGCCTGAATCTAATTATGAAAACACTAGTGTTCCATGGAAAGTCACTGGATTTTCAGGACAGTAACTGACCAAGTAGCAATTCTGAGACCTGGGCTAGTGGTCCAAGACTGACACAACTGAGCAACATGACCCTGGAAAAGTCCTTTCTTGGAGTTCTCTTTTCCTGATGTCTCAAATATGGATTTTAGTCAAATGATTTCTATGTTATTCCAGTTCTTAACAAACCACTCTGAGTGCAGTCTTTCAGGAATATTAATCTATGTTGGAGGTGGACAATTCTGCCAGTATGTGTCATGCAGTAAGTGGTGGTTCTAGAGACAAAGAACTACCTGGATACTTTATGAAGTCAAAGCTTTGGTAATATTTCTCTCTTAATATTTGCTTATTAAGGGAGAAGGCTTACCAATGTGCCTGGGGGTTCTGGTTCTTCAATGATGAGCTAAGTATGTTAATAAAGAGTATTCGGTTTTGTCAGAAATGTTTCTGTATGAAAGGTGAACATGGCAGCAACATGTTGCAGAAAAACCATACAGCACTGACACTACCACCATTTGTTCAAGTGGACCCTGACATGAATTCACAACAGTAAGAGCCCTGTCATTCCTCCAGTGAGCATTCATTCCATTTCCCAAACTGGCTAGTTCCCAAACTAGGAACTCCTCCACTTTGTTCGTCACTCTCCCACTACCTCCCCCGTTATTTTCAGTGGCCCTAGACCTCTGTTCCTAATGCAGAGAAAAACAGAAACTCCCTTAATTTTCACCTTTCCATGGACATGTAACTAGAGAAAAGGTGGATGCTGATACAAGAGATGTATTTCCTCCATCAATTATCACACCTCTCCCATCTCTTCAGTTTCTCCTCTACTTGCTCTCACCAGCATTTAAACCTCCCACATTTTTTATTTTTAGCTTTTTAAGCCTCCCTCATTTTTTAAAAGCAAAATTAAACTAAACCTCCTTTGATATATAAATGCTGGAATATATAAGGAATTTCAAAAATAGGATAAATTACTAAAAGTTGAGAGACAGGAGACTCAAGGTCACAGGGGTGGAAGACTTCAGTATAAGAACATTCAACTTTTTAGAACATTCAATTTTTAAAATCACATGCAGATATTACCTATACAGATTTTTAAATAAAAATATAAAATTATAAACACCTTTAAAACCTACATAGCCCTTTCTCCCTTTCTTCAAAGCTAGACTTCTTCAAAGCATCATCCATACTACTTGACTCTTTCTCACCTCTGATTTTTTTTTTAATTTTATTTATTTGTCAGAGATAGAGCGCGCACACAAGCAGGGGGACTGGCAGGCAGAGAGAGAAGCAGGCTCCCCACTGAGCAAGGAGCCCAATGTGGGACTTGATTCCAAGACCCTGGGATCATGACTTGAGCGAAAGGCAGACACTTAACCAACTGAGCCACCCAGGCGTCCTTCACCTGTAATTTATTTTTAATTCATTCTATTTCGGCGTCTTCTACCATGCACGAACACTGCTTTAACAGCATCAATGACTCTTCCATTGCTCAATGCAATGGGTCCCTCATGGTTCTTCTTGACCCCACTGGCCTCTTCCCTATTGTGCTAACATTATCTCTCCCTCAGGCTTCATGACTCATTCTTCCAGTTTTCTTCCTACCTTTCTGGCCAGTTTGTCTCAGTTGCTTTGATCGTTTTTCCCATGAGAACCCCCACCTCACCCACCATACTACTCATCAGTCCTTGCTCTCTTCTCACATTTTCTTTGCTTGATACTGCAATAGCCTCTAACCATTTTCAAACCATTCAAGATCCAACAGCCAGAACACCATCTTCAACACATCCATCTCATCACGTCATTCCCCTGCTCAGAACTAGTTAATGTTTCCCTACTGCCCTTAAGATAAAGCCCAAATTCTTTTCTTGGATTGTAGGGAGCTGTACTTTCTGGGTCCTCCCCATCCTTCTAGCCTCCTTTCAATCTCTCTTGCTATGTTCCACTCACACTTTCTATTCCTTGAAGAAGTCAGGCTCTCTTCTGCCTCAAGACCCTTCCCTACTTCTCTTTCCATTCTTTAGGGCTGAGTTTAAACACCATTTCTCACGAACGGCTGCCTAGTTTCTCCAGAAGTTACAACCTTCTGTTACATTAGCACTTACCTCAACTGTAAGTACATTGTACAATTATATTTAAGGTTTTCTACTCTCACTAAAAGATCAACTCCATGTATCAGAAACCATACCTCTGTGTCATTAATTGCTGCGATCCCCAGTGTCTAGCATATGACATGGCAGATGGCAATAAATATCTGTTAATTAATGGATAATCATATCCATTCCCAGAGCTTCAGTTGCTATCTTTTTCCCAATTACTTCAAAATCTGTTTTCCAGTTCTCACTCTTGACTCTGAGCCACATTCTCAACTCCCTACCAGTCATCCTACAGTTAAATGTCCTCAACCTTCTTCTCCAAACCCAACCTGGTCCTCCCATCCGAATCCTCCTAAATTGCTGGGTCTTGGTAAGCAATCTTGTCTACACCACCACAAGTCAGAAACACATGTTTTCATAGATGTAGATCCCTCACTGCTGGATTCCTACCCAATCCCGACCACTAAACCATAGACTTGTACATTTTATAACCATGATAATTAAAACAAAAACAAAAAAACTACCTATTTCTTTTTATCTCCTTTAGTTTAAGCACTATAATTTCTTGCCCAGATCACCGCAACAGCCTTTCAGAATGTTTAAATTGTGTGTCATTCCCCTCCCCGCCAATCCACTTTCCTTACTGCAGACAGAAAATTCTCTGAATATCTGACTGTATCACTCTTTGAAAACCTTTCAAGTGACCCCCCATTGCTGTAGAATGCTGTGAAAGTTCCTTCACTCATCTCTCATCCTTTCCAACTCCCATATTCTAGCACTCCTTTCTCTGTACTAAAACCATGAGTTATAGTGTCCCTGTCTTTTTTAGGTCTTAGGGGGATATCCCCTCTTCTGGGAAGCTTTCTGTGACCTGGCCCTGGTGTACCTCCCACAGATACGTAATGAAGTCTGCCACTGTACTTATTATACTATATTGTAATGGATGGTGTACTTATCCACCTTTCCACCAGGCTGTGAGTTTAAGGTGAGAGACAGTTTCTGATTAACCTTTATTTTTACCAGAGTCTAACGTAGTACCTGACACACAAAAGAAACTCAAATGTTTATTGAGACTATAGAAAGATGATATAGGAGCTATTAGTCAATAGATTGCTGCTTTAATCTAAGTCTGAAGCTAAGAATATCTAGTGTACTGGTGATTGTGAGGAATGGAGAAATCACTGATGCAAAATCCAATTCAATTCATTAAGTACTAACTAAATACCCATTGTGTACTAGAGACTACAGTAAGACCTAGTCCTCGCCCTAAATGGTTGACAATTTAGCAGAGAAGGTATGAAACCAAGCTATAAAATGTGTCAAGTTCTAGAATAATACAAACAGTGCTTATTAAGTCCTGACTATAAAGCAATTAATTTTACGGACATGGGGGGAGGGCAGAAAGCTCAAAAATAAGTGGTAACCTTTCAGCTGAACTTTCCAGGCCAAAGAGAATTCTGTCAAGGAGAAAAGGGAAACAACAGTATTCCGGCAAGGGAACTGGATGAGAACAGCAAAAGGGCACATGCATGTATAATGTGTTCAAGGAACTAGAATATAAGCTATATCCCCAATGCTTAGAACACTGCCCAGCTCATAGTAGGTGCTCATTAAATCTTAGCTAAATGAAAGAATTTATATGTATTTCCGTGTGGATAAAAAGTAGGATATGTCACAGGAGATGAAGCTGGAAAGGCAGTTGGTGACCAGATAATAAAGAACCTCACTACAAAAGGTCTCAGCTTAGATTGGTAGACAAGCCATTAAAAGGTCTAAAGCAAGGCCCTAACACAACCAGAACTGTGTTTTAGAAGCATCTGTAACGGCTTTGAGGAATATGGTATTGAAACAGTGTCTCTTACGAACTAAATGGAGGGGTACACACAAAGAAAGGACACGGTCATATGATCTTTCACGTGCCCTGAACATGAGAGGGGAGAGAGTAAAAGGGTATATGTGGAAATAATACTGGCTCACAGATTAAGTAATTTGTGCTAGAAACAAGAAGAAAGGAGGGATATAAGTGGTCCCTCTTAGAAGGGACCTAAGTGTGCAAGTAAGGGTGCTTATTCCAAAACAAGAAACCGAAAGGATTGATAAGAGCAAAAGCTATCTAAACCTAACTACAACATTCAGAATCCTGTGTAAGAATAATGGTAGTTCCTTCAATGTAGGCACAGACCCCTACATAACTAACTGTTCAAGTACAGCAAAAATGAACATAAAAACACAGATAGAGAGACAAAGATAATATAATCTGATGACCTATTAGATGGCAGGTAGAAAGGAAGAATTAAAAATGTCTGAACTTAAAAAGTTTAGGTAACTGGAGGTATTATGGTTTTCTTAGATTAGATAGGGAACACTACTAGATCAGGAAGCAGATTTGAGGGAGGAAAACAGGTGCAGTTTTGAATATGTTGAATTTGGGAACCTGTACAGTGTCCAGTTTGAAATGAAGTCCATAAAGAGGTCAATGCCTCACAAAGATTTGGCAGTCATGAGTCAAACAGAGAGAAGTAGAAACCACTGGGAAAGAGGTCATCTACAGAGTCATTTCAAGGTAAGAAGTGGGCCAAGGACAGAGCTGTGAAGGTTATCTACATTTCAGAGGAAGGACAGGCAAGAGACAATGGAGATTCAGAAAGAGTACTATGAAAAAGGTGGGAAAAGGAGGGGAGATAAAGGTGAGTAACAATGACAGAAAACACTTCTACAATATGAACATCACAGGTCAGTCTCTGTTCTAAGCATTTATCTATATCAACTCATTTAATGCTAATCATAACCCTAAGATGGGTACTATAATTATCCTCACTTTATAAGTGAAGAAACGGAAAGACAGAGAGGCTAAGTAATTTGCTAAAAGTCACTCAACTAATAGATGGTAGAGACGGAGTATGAGCATAGGCAGTCTCTCCTTGGACAAGAGAATTTCAAAGAAGAGCAAGAGGCAAACAGTGTCAGACATTGCTAAGAAGGAGAGTAAGATTTGAGGTCCTCATATTTGGAATGAGGAGGTCACTGATAGGGGCATAAATCAGAATAAAGTGGGTTAAAAAGTTAATGAGAAGTGACGAGACAATCTCCAGGAGAAAATTTTTACAAACTGTGTATCTCATGAGGGACTATCTAGCATATATAAAGAACTATTACAACTCAATAATTAAAAAAAAAAAACCCAATTTAAAAAAATGGGCAAAGGCTCAGAATGGACAGTTCTCCACAAATGGCTAAAAAGCACAAAAAAGATGCTTGGTATCATTAGCCATCAGAGAAATGCAAATCAAAACCATAAGGATTGGTTTTGAGGTACTACTCCATGCCCACTAGGACAGCTATAATCAAAGAGTCAGATAATAATGTGTCGGTAAGGAGGTATAGAAATTGAAACACTCATAACACTGCTAGTGGGAATGTCTGGCAGTTCCTCAAGTAGTTAAACACAGAGAAATTGTATGACCCAGCAATTCAACTCTTAGGTATATATCCAAGAGAAATGAAAACATGTCCATACAAAAACCTCTACATGAATGTTCATAACAGCATTATTTATAATAGCCCCCAAACAGAAACAACCCAAATGTCCAAGTGAGGAATAAATTGTATATGCTACATCCCTACAATGGAATAGTTGGCAATAAAAAGGAATGATGTATTAATACATGCTACAACATGGACAAACCTTGAAAACACCACGCTAAATGAAAGAAACCAATCAAAAAGAACCACATACATAATGTAAGGTCCTATTTATATGAATTGTCCAAATAGGCAATCTACAGAGGCAGAAAGTAGATTACTGGTTGGCTAGGGCTAGTGGGGTAAGAAGATTGGGGAGGTTTGGGGAGTAGTGCCCAAGTGGTGCGGAGTTTCTTTTTGGCGTAATGAAAATGTGCAACCGTCACCACAGTCAACTTTAGAATAACTCTGAGAGCATGCTAAAAGCTGAGTTGTACACTTTAAATTAGTGAATTGTATGGTATGTGAATTACATCTTGACAAAGCTGTTTGAAAAAGTTAATGGGAAATGAAGTAGAGGACAGGAATGCTTGAGTGGGGAGACAAGGCTGAAGAAAGACTGGATAAGACCTGAATAGGTTTTATTGACTGAGAGAAGTAAGTGGAAAAAGAGAGCTTAAGAACAAAAAAAAAAAAAAAGAAAAAAAAAAAAGCAAGCATCATGGATTAAGCAAAGTTCTAACAGGGATGGACAGGAAAAGGAAAAACAGTGACAGCAAAGATACAGATAACTGGTGTAAAGTTCAGAGTTCATACTTGAAGGATCCTATATTTCACGGAAGTGGAAGACAGGGAAGTAAATACACTTCAGTGTCTGTGGCTGAGTACGAAGGTGAAGGATAGAGTAAGAAGTCCAGAAAAGTAATAAAAAATTAGAAAAATTGCTGACAAGAAAGGGAAAAGAAAGCAACAGATAAAAACCTTATGTAGAACCGAGTGGAGTGAGATGAGAAATAAGCTTTAATGGTATCAGTACGTGTGATTATAGGATATTCTTGGCTAGACTGGTCAGGCCACAGTTTATACAATAAGATGGCAGGTGACTGGGCTGTTTTGGGGTTGAAGGTTGCTGAAGAGTGTAGGTGAAATGCTTGCTCATAAAATCCCACTGAGTGGGGAAGGTAGTTACATGAAAAGATGATGGATGTTTCAGAGGAAGAACTGGACTTAATGACTGAATCAATATGGAAGACAAAGGAGAAAGATTCCCCAATTCATTTGTCTGGAAGAAGTGACAAATAAATGACCAAAAAAGAGTTCTTGGAGAGGGAGCAGACTACAGAAAGATGAATTACTCAAAAATATATCATAAGGTTTAGATTGAGGAAGGTTCTTAGGAAAACAAACCTGTCATTTTAAAGAGAAACAGGAATTCAGGTGAGGCCCCCGAGAAGTTAAATGACTTTGATAAAGCCACAAAGTACCAATCGAAGATCAGAAATGACTCTAAACTCCAGGCCATTCTATTATACCACAGAACCTCATATCTGGAGTTTGACACGGTACAGGACATACAAAATGGTGATGCTTCCTGAGGAGGTTCAACAGCACTAAAATTGGGTTTGAATTTCTAGGTTTATTTCAGGTGATAGTGGGGAAATATGATTCAGGAACAAAATGAATGACAGGAGAAGCCAACATGAGATAAAACATTTGCTCTGGTAATCCACATGGAGATAATCAAGAGTTGGATGTAGAATGATATAAGTACCTTAAAATATTCTAATGCAAGAACATTTAATGCTTCAAAATCCTCTCAATGTTATTTGGCAATATAGATGATAGGACATATAAATTTATTATGACTTAGAATTTTTAACATTAAGAAGAGCTTTTGCTTACTTTTAAGGTTCTTTTTATGTTACAGAAATATGAAATACTGAATTGAAGTCTGATAAGGTCTCTTTTAAGGGGCTAGATATTTGCCTTACCTTTACTACCTTGTAGTCACACAAGTATTCCACCTCATAATTGTTTAGATTCCTTTTGGTGATTCCAATCGATTTACATGTGAGTTTTTCTTTTCTACATAATTCCTGAAGAGTATCAAGTGAAACTAGGCAAGGCACACACCAAGCTACAATAAGAAAATAGAATTCTTTACTAATGAAGTAGCTACTCAATTAAAACAAAAAAAGGAAAAACTTAAGACCGCTATATCCCCACCCTTCAACTAGCAATTTTACAGGACTGAAAATTCATATGACAAGAAACCATTTATATGTCTTCAAGAAAAAGTTAAGCATTAAAGAACTATTTTGGTAAACTGGTCTTGGATTTTTTTCATGGGTCTCTATCCTACTATGCTTAACTAATGTAAATTAATTTCTACTAAGCCACCTGAACAATAAGTTTCATGTCTGTAAGCTTTCTTGAAATTACATATAGATGCAAACGGCAACAGAAATAGTTTTTACCTTTTCCATTATATTCTACATAGAATATAAAGAATATAATCAGTTTTCATAAAATGTAGATCCTAAGACAAACTTATTAAAAATATCTTAAATATATTTTAAAACAGCCTTAAAAGTTATTAAAAACAACTTTCTCCCTTTCTCTTCGTTGGACAATAAGAAATGAAATCTAATTGAAATACAGTTCTACAGTAACATAGTCATACAGCAATCACATGCCCTACTTTTCCCATTCTGGAATGCTGCATGAAATTTTAAGTCCATTTATTATTTTGCCTATGCTGTATTATTATCAAGGTAAATAAGCCCAAGAATTGTTACAAATAATGGAGAATTTGTTTTCATAATACTCATTTCCTGCATTGTTTTTAAAGCCAAGATTTACAAAACAGAGTACTCAATTTACATAATCCATACCAAGCTTAAAAAAAATCAGACACACTCATAATTAACCTTACAGAAGCCAGTAACTAAATGTGCTAAAGATTTTACTCTCAATTTTGTGTAAACAGTATGCTACCACATGGCATATAAAATATGTTAACACAAACTGATGTTTAGAAATATGTAATAAACGTGGTTTTACGGCTCGAGTTATGGTAAGCACTCCAGAGAATCAAGGGTCCTCTGCCCCAGCCTTTGCTTCGCTACCTAGCTACATGACTTTAGTGATGTTTCCATCTTTCCAGATTTCAGATTCACTGAAAAAAAATGCGGGGGGTGCAAGTGGAATTAACCAAACAAAATCTATCAGTAAACTCAAGCTTTACTCGGTAGCTCTCCAAGGTAGTTGTGATAACCTTTTGTTTTGAGGTAATTTCCAAGGAAGAGAGAACACACAGCAGCTCTTATTATATCCTTCCCTCACCCTCCCCAACTCACAGTGGGGCTTCATCGTCAGAAACCTTGAAGCACGATTTCCATCACCCCGCTTTCTACAAAAGATTCGTAATTCTAGACCAAGAAAATGAAAGGTATTTTCTCCAAAAAAATATTTGGGGGAGTGACTGCTTACTTTGGAGTGGTGCTTTGGGTGCAGGAGAGTGGTATAACAGAAATGACCACTTAAATGTCTTCCATTTAAAAAACTTCGGGATGTTTTGTGTAAAGTTAACCTCACGATGCTGATCACGTGCAAAGGAGGTTCCTCTTGGGTATCACCCAAGGTGTGTATGTCTGTTGTCCCTACCATTTTTATCTAGTTTAACTTGAGGTTCAAGACAACCCTCGACGTAAATGCTATTTTTGAGGGAAAAAAAAATGGAACATAAAAAACCGCAAACCCTTGGTTAACAATTCCGATTATCTATGATAATGTAGAAGATAATTCATTTGCAAGATTAAACATTTCATTACCACTACAAAAACCTTAAACTAGGTTAACACTAACCCCTAGTGGAAGAAAAGTTTGGGGATAATGAGTTCATAATCTAGGTGGACAGGAGTAGTGCTAGCAAATACCTTTAAATTCTAGAATGCCTTGAAAACTCCAGTCTTTCAGAGGGTGCGCGAGACAGGCAGGCGCACACACACACACACGCGCTAGGATCTAATTCTCTGGCGTCCACAAAAATAACACGCAAGTTCCCGGTGGGTATAAAAATTACCGTAAGGCAGAGGCTACGTCTTCAAACACCCACTTACTGGGATATTCTCCGACGGGGAATTTACCCTTCTAGTGCGTCCAAATGGGGTGTATGCTCACTTATTTCCTTAGCGTTCATACTTCAGCCCCAATTTCTTTTTTCCTCTGATACTGAGGTCACATTTACACCACCGGGTACTTCCCGCTTCCCAGTTAAAAAGCCAGCCCGAACACAAAACGTCCCGCCCAAACCACCACAAAGGAGTAAACCACACGCGTGCCCACAGGCCCTCGAGCACCCCCCCGGGGATTACCAGGAGCCGCGGCGGCCGCCCGAATACCTCCACACTGCGACCAGGCGGGGAGGGGCCTCCGGCCCAACGGGCAGCGGGGGCCGGGCCACGGAGTCCGCGGGACCTCCGCGGAGCGAGAGACAGCCGACCTCGGGGCAGGGCGCGCGGACCGGGCCCCGCGGAAGCGGGGTGCAGGAAGAGACTGCGGGGAGCGAGCGGGCCGTGCCGTGAGAAGGGTCAGGGACCGGGGGAAGGGTGAAGCCCGCGGGGCGCCTTTGGGGGCCAAGGTGTCAGCAGAGCGGGAGGCGGCGTTTCGCCGCGTCGCGCTCTGGCGGGCCCACGGATCCCGGCCCCGCTTCCCGGGCCTCGGGAGTTTGCCTGGAGAACGGGGGACAGTGAGGGGTGCCGCTCTCCAGCCCTCACCTCCTCGCGCCTCGGCCCCAGCCGCCGCCATCTTGAGGAGCTTTCATTCAAACTGGCGCGGTCTGACGGGATAGCTCAGCTGGCCTGACGCCCCGCCCCCGCCCGACCTGCGCGGGAGTCTGGGGGCCCCGGGCTCGGGGCTGGAACCCGCGACGCGTCCTGACGTCACCGGAGGCCGACCCCGGCCGCAGCGGCGAGCGCGCATGCGCCCCAAGTCCCGTCCCGACACGCGGGAGGGCGCGGGAGCCGCTGGAGGGGGCGGGGCGGGGCGCGCGGTCCTGGCCAGACGGTGCTTCTCTGCATTAGCGGCCAGCGTACCTCGATCGGGCGGTGTAACTTCTAATTCGGAAGTACGTACATCAGGCCTTCGACGCTTTTTAGTTCTTTCACATCAACCCTACTTGTATGTTGTGCAAAATCCAAAATGTAAAGTGGAGCTGTGTGGTGCAGAGTTAGGTTTACCTCCCAAGCCTGTTCCTCAGCCACCTGAGCCCAACTAACCATTGTTTCCTTACACGCTGCACCCCTAGATCAAAGGTTCTCAAAACTGGCTACATGTCGGGATTACTTGGAAAGGTTTTGTTTTTTGGTCCCACTCGCTGAGATTGATTTAATTGGTATGGGGTGTGACCTGAGCTTTGGAATATTTTAGAGTTCCCCAGGTGATTG
Organism: Callorhinus ursinus; assembly: GCF_003265705.2. Classification (NCBI taxonomy): domain Eukaryota; kingdom Metazoa; phylum Chordata; class Mammalia; order Carnivora; family Otariidae; genus Callorhinus; species Callorhinus ursinus. Next base: position 2,509,183 of record NW_027397098.1, read on the forward strand.
TAGTGTGCAGCAGTTTGAAACCACCAGTCGTCTCCATCTGTGCTTCTCTCACTTGAATGGCCATAGGAGTCATCTGAGGATCTTGCTAAAATGCAGATTCAAATTAGGTAGGTCTGGGCTGGGACCTGAGGTTCTGCCGTTTCTAACAAACTTTCCGCCTGATGCTTCTGAGGGGGAGGGGGTCGAGGGGAAGGGTGTGCACAGCTTGCTAGCAAGGCTGCAGGAGGCCAGGTCTTCTCTGCTGGACAACTGTAGCGGCTCCTAACCGGGCTCCCCACCCACCCCCCACCGCCCCGCCCCCATCCATTCTTTACACCGCTTCCATGGTGATTGTTCTGAACAGTCTAACGCAGAAATCTTGAAAGAGTCAATTGGGAAAATTGGGTAGAAAGCCGTTTGACATCGACCAAGGATTTTAAAAAGAAATTTATGTCAAAATTACAAAAATCTTTCAAAACATCATGTATAAATTTGAAATACTGTATACACAGAACATTGAAGAAATTAATTTGTTTGGTTCCATTGTGAAGTACTGTCTAGCCACTTAAAAAGATGTTTATGAAGACTTTAGTATCATGGGGGAAGTGTTAAATATGTTAAGCAAAAACAACAAAAACCTGTAAAAGTTTCAACTACATAAAAAAAGTATAGGAAGATAAATGTAAAATCTCTGGGGAGTGATTTCCTTTTTGATAGCTCCTTTTTACATATTTAATCATTTTCTATAATGAGCATCTTATTACCTTGGTAATAAGGAATAAAAAGTCCTATCCATCCCTATCACATGGAAGCCCCTTTGTGATATGGTTGTTCCTGTCCACTTCGCAAGCCTCACTGCTCATCATTCCCTCCTAATTTGTGACTTCCTCGAATATTCCCTGCTCCCTGTCCCTAGGACTTCAATTCTGCTCTTGCTGCTAGAAAATGCCTACTTTCCCCCATCTTTGCCAGGATTACTCCTAGAGACCCTTTACAATTTAGATTCAGCTTCACCGCCTTCCTCCCCTCCCCAAGTGTATTCACTGCCAGTCCTATATGTTCTTAGAACAACCCAGGAGCACCCATCCTGTTTCTTGGTTTTTCTTCTACCTCATTGACCTCTCTTCACTCCCCTTTTTGGTTCCCTTTATCTAGCCTAAATGCTGGGGTTCCTCAGGGCTTGGCCCCAAGACATCTCTCTTAGGCTCTCTCCCTAAGTGACTGCCTCAGTTCCCATGGATTTATATATCATCTTTATGCTTAAGGTTCCCAACTTTTTGTCTCCAGCCTTGACCTCTTCCCTGATTTCCAGATTTGGATATCCATAGTGCCTAGCTGACATATCCTCTTAGGTGTTGCACAAACATCTCAAATTGAACACACTCATAAGAATGCCCTTGATTTTTGCCTCCAGACCCGATCCTCTCCACTGCAAGTGTCCCCAAACTTCCTCATCTCAATACAGTGCCTCCACCATCTACTCAGGGTTCCAAGAAGGAAATCTAGGTGTCATCTTGATTTACCCTCTCCTCATTCCGTAATTTCATTAGCAAGTTGTGTCAATGCTATGTCCAAAATATACCTTGATTCTGCCTCTTTTCTCCATTGCTGCTGCTATGCCCTTAGTAGAGGCCGCTATTTCTCACCTGCAGTCCTACAAAAGCCTACCTGGTTTCACTTCCCCTATCGCTTCCCCTCTAATCCATTTTCCATACAACTGAGTGACCTTAACACATAAAGTGGGACATGTCCTTCTCCTGCTTTAAATACTTCCCAGAGTACCTAGAATAAAATCCAAACCTCCTGATACCTTGCTAGGCCTTAAGTGATTGTAACCGGCCACCCTGACCTTACTTTGTGCCACTCTCCTCTTTACTCATTGTTCTCTAGGATCTTTTCCACACATTCAGAAATCTTTTATGGTGTATCTCATATGTGCCAGGCAATGTATGAGGTGCTAAAAGTAGACAGGAAAGAAAAAAGACCCCATCCGCATAGAACTCATATCCTAGTGGGAGAAGCAGATAATAAGCAAGTACATAAATATCTTAAGGCAACTGTAATTACTTCCTAGAGGAGAAGCTGCTCTCTCTTCACATGGCTACCTTCTTATTGCTTGGGTCTCCGCTTCTTCCACTTCCTCAGAGGCCTCTCCTGGTCACCCTATCTAAAGAAGTTACCTCCTGTCTTCCATTCTCTCTCTTTGGCACTAAATGCACTTTCCAACATTTGTAGTTATCTTGTCTGTTTTTTTTTTGGGTCTTGATCAGTTTCAGTAAAAATTTACAGAATGAATTAGACTCTTTTGTAAATCAACTGTTTCCGTTGTCTTTCCTCTTCAACCCTATTAATTCCAGGGGACAGAGGAAACCTTGTCTCTTCAACAGGTACACTGTGTAACTATCTAAAGCAGCAACTCTCAAAGTATGGTATAGGGACCCCGAGACCCTTCAGGAGGCTCGTAAGTTCAAAACTTTACATAATATCAAGATGTTTTTCTGACTTCTTTACTCTCCTCTCACAAGTATAGAGTGAAGTTTTTCAGAGGATACACAACTTGGATATTGTAACAGATTGAATGAAGAAACAAAACAGAGCTGTCTTCTCAAGACAGACATTAAAGAGATTTGAAAAAACATAATACCACACTTACTACTAAATCTTTTGTTTTTGAAAAGTTATCTTTCATAAAAATGTTACTAAACATGTAATTTTTTTATTTAAAAAACGAGTGATTTTAAAAATCTCTTGGTTTTAGGTCTAACCCAGGGGAGGGTAACATTTTTCAAAACATTCAGGAGACAAGGGGGAAACGTACTACTGTAATCCTCACCTGTAACTCAGGGAAGTTTGTTCTAGAAAGTTCCCTCCCATCTTCTCCATGGCCTGGCTTCTGAGGATGATTCTGATCTTCCCTGAAAAACCAGATCCATGCCAGGCCCTTAGCCCCAAGTTATCCTTGGATCTGCCCAACATGCCCAGAAACAAGAGCTTAAGACTGATAGCGAAATTTCACATAGGAAAGAGGAAGGGAAAATACGAGTCAAAGGGACTACAAGTTACAAGAGGAAGGAGGATGGTTCAACAGATGAGGTGAAGGAGTGATAGGGAAACCAGAGGCAAAATATTTACTGCAACAGCTATGACTCCAGACCTGGCGATCCTGTGGGGAACCCAAATTCACCCCACACACATACCTGATATGCACCTTTGTATAGCCAACAACAGAAAGTGTCTGTGGCAGAAAAAAAAAAAGTGTTGGTTTTTAACTTCTATATGGAAAATAACTAACTATGTATGTATATATATAAAACCAATACAGGGGCACCTGGGTGGCTCAGTTAGTTAAGCATCTGCCTTCGGCTCAGGGGTCATCATCCCAGGGTCCTGGGATTGAGCCCCATGTTGGGCTTCCTGCTCAGTGGAGAGCCTGCTTCTCCCTCTCCCTCTGTCTCTCCCCACCCCCACTCATGTTTGCTCTGTCTCGTTCTATCTCAAATAAATAAAATCTAAAACCCCCCCCCACAAAACCCAATATAAATAAAAGCTCTTTAGGTTCTCAATAATTTTTAAGAGTGTAAAAGAGTCCTGAGACTAAAATGTTTGAGGATCTTGGTAAATCCTGGCTATAAATGGAGAAGGAAATCAAAAGCCAGACGCATGTATCACTGGCCTCAAGAGAAACATACAGAAATGCCTCCACCCCCGTTTTTTCCCATAAAGACCTCTGCAAATATGATTTCTGGAGACCCATGGAGTGTCTCCTGTTTCACTGTAATGTTCTTCAAAGGGCAGGGAATAGAATGGACAATGTGAATTTAAATGAAATAATGCAAATAAAGTGTTTAGAATAGTAAGCAATCAAGAAAAATTGTTTACAAAAAAAGCATATGAGTATTAGTTCAAAATTCACAGTCAGTTCTTGGATAAATTATTTAACTTCTCTGAATCTATTTCTGTTTCTACATGTAGAACACAACAGAGGCTAGATTACTCTGCATATTGCAACTACTCAGGGAGTTATGGTGAGGTTACAATCTAAAATGAGATAAAGAATTAAAGCAAACAGTGGTATTGTTATAAATGTTACATGGTTACTCACTGTTACTTTAGAAATCCTGGCATTTTCCCACAGAATTTATTTTGTGCTGATACATTTTTTATTTTATTTTTTGATACATTTTTTTTAATCTTTAAAAGCTCTTCCACATATAACAGCTTTGTGCTGACAAGTATGTTGTGTCCTCCCAAGACTTTCACAGTATTATATATAGGAATTTATTTCTATCTGTATATTTGGCTCTTTCCTTTGGACAGTATCAGACATATAGATAGGCAAAATTATAGTTTGACATAATCCCTTCCTTTACTGGTAGAAGTGCAAATGTTTTAGAGCGAGAGAGAGCACAAGCAGGGAGAGGGGCAGTGGGAGAGGGAGAAACAGGCTCCCTGCTCGCCTGGGGTGGAGCTTGATCCCAGAACCCTGGGATCACGACCTGAGCCAACAGCAGATGCTTAACTGACTGGGCCACCCAGGTGCCCCTCATGTTTTTAAAATATTTGGACACTGCAAAGATAATTGGTAAGTGTATGAAAAGATCATCAAGATGTTCATCAAAAATATCTTAAGTTGTTACTCTAGGTGGTAGAATATAGGATGTTTTAGATTTTCTTCTTTTGCAATTTTTTTTTTTTTTTTATTTTAAAAAGATTTGAGGGAGAGAGAAAGGAGGTGCATGTGCATGCTGAGCAGGGGAAGGGGCAGAGGGAGGAGGAGAAAGAGAATCTCAAGCAGACTCCCCACTGAGCTCGGAGCCTAACACGGGGCTCAGTCTCACAGCCCTTGAGATCATGACCTGAGTCGAAATCAAGAGTTGGATGATTTAACCGACTGAGCCACCCAAGCACCCCTTTCTTTTGCAATTTTAATTTTATAATGAATGTGTATCATTTTCTAATTAGAAGAATGTTGAAGCTATTTTTACCTTGAAAAAGTAAAACACAAGAAAAGTTAATTGGCAAACCCTCCCCAAATTCAGAAGAAAAAAACTTGTCACATTAGGATGCAAGACAATTTGGAGAACATTTCATTAGGCAACAGAGCACCTTTGGTGACAATTTCAAATTTGATATGTTTGGGGGAAAAAACATGCAAAGCTGACTAATAAAGCCAGAAGCAGTGGTATTCCTTTCCTTCTTTATTGTGTTTCTAAAGAAATCACAAAATATGCAAAAGATGTACTTACTGGCCATTGTTCTTTAGAATACAAAGACTTATTTTTTCTTCCATGCAATGCACTTGACACTGACTGAACACCTATGATCAGGTACTGTTCTGGGGCCTGGGACATAATGGTGACTAACAGCGTCTCTGCTCTCACAATACTTAACTAATCTACTGGAAAAAGCAGTCAAGTAAGTAAATTATAACATAGACATGGAAGAAAAGAAAACTCTTGAATAAATCCTTTTGACATTTTATTCTACAGGTTTCATTAATCTACTTCAAGGGTTGACATTTTCTGTAAAGAGCCAGACAGTAAATATTTTAAAGTTTGTGGGCCACAGAATCTCTGTTCCAACTACTCACTGCCATTACAGTGTGAAAACAGCCACAAACAATACAGATACCAGTAAGCCTGGCTATATTCTAATTAAATTTTATTTACAAAAATAGGAATGGCATAGAACTGACACACTGGCTAGAGTTTCCCAGTGCCTGATCTAGTTTAAAGAGCTAATAGTAACTATGAAATAAAATCCTAAAGCACTTTCCAAAGCACAAATGAAAGCAGTTCGACTAGTTCAGATGCTACTTTCCTATTTTCTGAAAACATTTAATTTATATTTATTTATTTGATTTCAAAGTTTTTATAACTGGAAAAGAACCTAAAAAATAACTAAGTACTCAGCCTTAATCAAAAGGGTATGACTTTGAGTCTGCTTCTTTGTGGACTCAGAATCATATCTGAATTCTTTTTGATTCTGTCAATCTGGTACAGAATAATCATGAAAAAATGTAAGTTTGGCTTCTGTGTCTTTAGAAATAGACTATTACTGCCACCTAGCTCCATAAAAATAAACTATAATGAATAAAGCACATCCACAAAGCCTGAACAAGATAAAAACAGCACAAGTTTTAATTTTAACACTGGGTAAAGATATTTCCTCTTCTCCAGTTTTCTGGGAACCAAGGAGAGAAATGAGAAAAATCCTCTCTTGATAATAGAACCTGATATGCACTGCTCACCATCCAGCTCTTTTCAATATACACAGATTAGTTGTCTTGTTTTAGCTAGTGAATAAGCTTTACATTAGTAATCCACTGAGTATCTCAATGCACTAGTGAGTGTTCTCTGATGAACAGAATGTGGCTAGCCCGCTCTTCAAAATAAAGAAGACCTTTTAATTTCAAAAGATAATATGTGTTTGTTGGAAAAAAATCACACCAAACAAAATTGTAAAAAGGAAAAGTGAAAGTGCCACCCTATATTTCTGTCCACAAAAAGGCCACTGTTACAAGTTTGGTAGGCAGCCTTCTAGACTTTTGTTTTCTATGCTTGTCACACACATATCTATACACAATTGTTGAGTTTATGAATTTACTTTTTTCTTTTAAGCAAAAATGGTATCTTACTTTTCACATGGTTCTCCAATTTTCTTCATTTAATATCAAAAACTTGTAAATTGTTCCTAGCTTATATTTAATAAGAATTAAGACTTGTTCAAATTTGAAGTTATAGAACAAAAATTTTTTAAAAACACACTTAAATTTCCAGTAAAATTTCCTTCAATGCACTCAATTTAATTCTAAATAGCTTCATGATAGAAGTTCCTTATATTTCCCACTTTAATAAAGGACCTTATATTCCCCATCCTAAATGGAAAACAAAAAAAGGTTGCAACACTTACCAATATATTGTATTTTAATAGAAACATATACGATTCATTCAAAAAGTATTTTAATATAAACATCACTTGTAAACAAAACCAAGTAATATTGATAGTCTAGTTCCAAAAAATTCCTGGTTTCTCTAGAACACTAAGATGCCACTTCAATAGTAATTGCTTCACATTTTCCAGTCTCTTGATCTGTGCACGTCACATGTAAAGATCCATCCCTAAACAAACAAACAATAACATTTCATAAGCTCATTTCATAAAAGCAGAAAGTTCTTAAGAAATTATTTGAGGACTTTGAGTAACAAGATAATTTTAATTTTTGAAAGGAGAGTATTAAGATAAAGAAGAAACACAATTTCAGTGTCTAAACTTGTGTCATATGCTATAATTAGGTAGCTATTCTTAAAAATTTCCTAGACTACTGACACAAAAGTTGTATTCCTTGAAAACCAGGATGATCAAGATCTCAAGTTTAAGACCTTATGCACACTGAAGATGCATCATGCCATCTTCAAGCCTAGGCCAAGGCAAACCTACTCTAATGAATTTGACATTCTTGCTAAGTATGGTTATGGAATGAATTGTCCCTAAAGTTAATTTGGAAATGATTTACTTGCAAGACATAGTCTTATAGATGGCCAGTTATTAGTGGAGTGGTGATAGCTGGATTTAATTAGTAATCTATTTCCTAAAGATTTTCTGTAGCAATACTGAACTAAACTTATCCTTTCATAGGACAAATAATATCAGTTATGTAAACCTTAGAAGATTTTATTTAAGATTGATAAAAATTATATCTCAAACTTCATGGACCAGTTTTTTAGGCGGACCACACCAAAATAATTAGAGTTCATAAAAATTCAGAATGCAAATGATTTGGGATACACTTTCTTTGCAAAATACAGCAATTTTGTACGGCAAAAAATGTAACTCACTGATAAAATCTTTGCAAGCTTTAATACACGATTTTACTAGAATGGCAATGTCTGAAGAAATCAATAAACTGACAAAAAAGGTCAAGCTTCACAGTGAATTTTCTGAACATCAGAAGTAGTTTAATTTTGTACCTTTTCATAGTAAGAACAGCTAATATATCACGTAATCCATTTTCTTTTTTATCTAGATCCTGGAGTACAACCTGTTTATGCAAAAATAATATAAAGATGATTCAGTATTTTGATATATTAATAAACTGATGCAACAGTTATTCCAATGCACCAAATCTTACTTATTACTGAAACAAATCTTTTAAAATAGGGCAGTTTTCAGAGACTAGGATTAAGCTTTCTTAATGGAAATGTCTCCTCTAGAAGGAGAGCATATAACTAAGAGATCTGTTCCTCTTAAACATATTGTAGATTATGAAGTATACTTTGTCTCAGAAAATAAAGACTGCTTTTCTTTTTGGTAATTAAGCCATTACCATTAACATGTAAATTTCATTTTGGCATATACTTCTAGATATACTTTTAAAAACTCTTAATATTTTAAATACACTTGGAAAACCAATTTAAAGAAACACATGATGACAAATTCTTTTGTACAACTAAGATTACATTTGTACGTAAGAGATACCAATGAGGGGTGCCTGGGTGGCTCAGTCGTTAAGCGTCTGCCTTCAGCGCAGGTCATGATCCCAGGGTCCTGGGAAGTGACTTTTCAGATTTTGCCAATATCAAGTCCCAGGATCCGGGGAAGTGACTTTTCAGATTTTGCCAGTATCAAGTCTTATGATCTTAGGCAAGCACTAAGTACGTTGGTTTACACATTTGTAAAACACAGAGATTAGAACAGATGGGATCTCTAAAAGAGTATTTTCCAAATTCAGTATTAGGTGACTAACTCTTCTCCTTCTGGCACCTGTAAGGATATGGTGACAGTAGCTGCAGAGTTTTGGAGTAGTGTATGAAGAGAAAAGGTGACAAATGTACAAGAGAAAGAAGCTAAGGGAATGCTAAGGCAGCCAAGTGAGTTTAGGAAGAGAGTACACAAAAAAGTGCTTATATAGTAATCCACAACAGAAACATCTGGAGGAGCTTTTGAAAACTTTACTATTTGAAGGAGCCCTATTCCCCTAGATTCTAAGATGTTTGAGGTGGAGCCCAGATAGGTTTTATATGTGTGTTTTCATTATTCTTTTGTTGAATTAGAAAACAGATATAAAGCTGAAGATACTATGCATTCCCTTTGGTGACCTACATTTGTTTTATTTTCACTATAAAAGTATTTCATGCTCATGTCCTGTGCTCTTTGTTAGAAATTCAGTACAAAGTGTTAAAAAGTAAAAACAAAACAAAACAACAAAAAAAAAACCCCCAAAAAACCCTCTTGGTACCTTCAAATCAACCCAATGTTAAGTTTTCTAAATATAGTGCTAATACCTATAAATATTTTCTGTATCCATGCATGGATATTTATATACACACAGCTACCCAAACACTACCTCCCTCACACACACCCATGCTCTTCAAACTTTTTATTTAAACACAAATGACATCATACTGTAAATATGGCTCTGTAGTCCCTGTATATGTGTTTTAATGTAATTATATTTCTTGGGCATGTTTCTAAGCAAATAAAGTGGCTCCACCTCATTCCTTTTAAAGGATGCAGAGGACTCTATAGTATGAAATAGAAATGTGGTATTTTGAAAAAGTAAAGGTATCCTGTATGAGAGGTGGCAAGGGCCCAGGAGTAAAACCAACTGAAGATAAATCTTAGCTCAAGGAAAATAAGGTATTTACTACCATGAGCCTGTTTCTCAATTATCTATGAAATGAACATAATACTGTCTATCTCATGGCATTTTGAGATATTTGTAAGTTGCCTGGTACAGCACCTGGCATACAACAAACCAAAAAATGTCATTTTCCCCGCCACTTACATTTTACCAAGGAGGGTAGAGAGCACAAAGAGAAAAAATACATATTGTATTTTGTTTTTATTTTCCTGTAACGCTTTCAAATTAAAATTGCTTATTTCTTTTCTCTTTTAAAAGTAAGAAGTAATCCATTCATAAAAATGTGTTAGATAGATGTCTTATATACATTTATATTAATTGACATTAAACTGAGTCTAATGAAGAAGGAAAAGCTTCAGTTTCACATGACTAGTTCATTGCCCAAATTTATGTATTCACCTGTGCAAACTTGTCTTCTTCTTTTGCAGAGTTTTTCCCCTCAGACTCATAGAGTTCAAGGCATACTGAAGATATACTTGCGGGGGCTTGTAATGTGTGTTGTCTTCGAGCTGGCAAAGGAGTCCCTGATGGGAACAGTACTGTGAAACTGTTGGCTCCTGATTCATCGACTCCCTAATAAGCAGAAAAATAATATGCATATCCTTTGATATCTATCATTACAAAGTCACTCCTATAATAAATATACTTAATCCTTATTGATAATCTAAAAACTACAGATAGGCAAAGAGAAGAAAACAGAAGTGATCCTTAATCCCAACCTACTTCATTTAAAAATAAATTGAAACATGTATCTATCTCTTTGAAGCTTATGATTAAAATTATAAGAAATTAACATGTTAGATAAATACTAACTGAAAGAAAATGAGAAACTCATTAAATGTAAAATTATAAATCTAAATTTAAAATTTTTATCAATATACAAAGTTTCACTATAAAACCATGGTATGTATAAGAACTTATGGCAATAAGCTTATGCTACTTTTATGGAGAAGTAAAGAAAAGCTAAGCCTACCTTAACTAAAATATCTTTGGCTGAACACTCTATCTTAAGGGAGTCTTCCACTAAAAGGTTTTCTTTCCCAATAAGAATCCCTGCTTCTATAGCTGCACCAATAGGGATGACCTCATCAGGAGGGATAGAATTCAGAAGCTCAACAGTTGGGAAAAGATCTTTAATTAGTTGCTGTAGCCTTGGGATTCGAGAAGACCCTCCACAAAGGACGACCTAGGAAATAAAAATAATTTTCAGTTTTTTACTTTTAGAACAATGGCCATTTCTCAAAATTAAGTGTTATAAGTTCAGCCATCCTTACCACATGTAATGGTAAAATATAGGGAGCCCTATTTTAACATATTATTTTATGTCATACTTACCATATATATATAAATATATATTTAACACATTTTAAGTAACATATTCTTTACTCATAAAAACAAAATTTAAAATGAAGAGATCTCACCACACAGTACAAAATACAATATAGCCACAATGTGGCTTGTGATTAATACTGGGCATAGGAGGCTTAACCATAAATAGGCATTTGAATAGGAAATAATATATTAATACTTTATCCTATTCCAACACTTGTAAAAGAAATGATTACATAAATCGTACAGCATTTTTGTGACAAAATGAATAAAAGCAATCTATGTGAAAACTATGCCACAGATTTTTGTCTTTACCATGGAAGAACACTGAATTTTCTGAAAAAGATGTTTTGCAAAACTACATTTTAAGCTCTTGGTCCATCTGATTAAATATGCTGTCTCTGAAGAATTTCATATAAAATTGCTCCTTTATGAGCTTGTCTGCACAAGTGCCCCAGCATTTATGGCTGCCACCTGAGGGAATGGGGCTCTAAATCACCTAGCTCTGATGATCAAAGGGATTGGCATTCATGAGTCCCATAGGACTATCAGAAACAAAGAGGCAGTTTTTAAATGGTTAAGGAGCATCCCCTGCCCAGTGGCTATACACCTGGTCTCAGCATAGAGGGAGCCAGGCAAAGATGCCCATTTCCCAGTTTATCCCTGGAAGAGGTTTGACTGCATACTTTCCCAGCTGCTGCTTGAGAGTCTGGCTTCCAATCAGCTTGTATCTAGGTGCCGACTGCAATCCTCCTCTTTGAGACACTGATGGTCTTGGCACACTCTCAACTACTGAGAGCCACTAAGAACAAAGATGTCAGCTTAGGCATAAAGGTTTGAGAGGCAACCAGGAGCTTGAGACTGGGGTGATTGCAAAGTTAATTTCTTATGTAAGACCAGTGTGTCAAGACTGGAAGATGTGGCAGTTATATGTAACGCAAAGAAATCAACATGGAGAGTCAGTCTCTCTCTCTCTATATATATATATTTGTTTGGAATATATATATTTTTGTTTGGATTCCAAACAAAATAACAAAATAAATCCTCAAAAACCGATCTTAATGAGACAAAGATAAGTGATTTTCCCAATACAGTTTAAAGTAACAGTAATAAAGCTGCTTACTGAAGTCAGGAGAGTAATGTGTGAATAAAGTGAGAATTTCAACAAAGAGATAGAAAATATAAAAAACTACCAAACAGAAATCACAGAACTGAAGAATGTAATAACTGAACTGAAAAATCCAGCAGAGAGGTTAAACAGCACATTAGATGAAGCAAAAGAAAGGATTCGTGAACTGAGAGGACAGAGGAATTCATCTAAACAGAGGAGCAAAAAGAAGAAAGAATGAAAAAGAATTAAGATAGCTTAAGGGACTTATGGGACAACAGTAAGTATACTAATATACATATTATAGAGGTCCTAGCAGGAGAAGAGAAAGAAAAAAAGGGGCAGAAAGTATATTAAAAGAAATAATGCCTGAAAACTTACCTAACCTGGGGAAAGAAACGGATATCCAGATCTAGTAAGCCCCAAAATTACCAAGTAAGATGAATAAAGAGACCCACACTGAGACACATTATAATTAAAGAGTCAATGGGGCACATGGGTGGTTCAGTTGGTTAAGCGTCCCTCTTGATTTCAGCTCAGGTCATGATCTCAGGGTCATGAGACTGAGCCCTGCATCAGGCTCATCGCTAGGCGTGGAGTCTGCTTAAGATTTTCTCTCTCCCTTTCCCTCTGCCCACCCTCCTGCCCTCCCCCCAAAAATGTCAAAAGTTAAAGACAGAGAGAATCTTAAAGGCAGCAAGAGAAAAGCAACCTGTTACATACAAGGGACCCTCTCATAAGATGATGAGCAGATATTTCAACAGCAATCTTGCAAACCAGATGTGAGATATCCCTAAGTGCTGAAAGAAAAAACCTGTCAGCCAAGAATACTGTCCTGAAAAACTGATGGAGAGAGAATGTGTTTTACAGACAAATGAAAGCTGATGGGGTTTACCAGACTAGCCTTATAAACAATGTTCAAGGGAGTTCTTCAAGTTGAAACAAAAGGATGCTAAATAATAACCTGAAAACATATGAAACTATAAAACACACTGGTAAAGGTAAATATATACAGCTGACCCTTGAATAATTCAAAGGTCAGGAACACTGATTCCCTGCATAGTTGAAAATCCATGTATAACTTCTGACTACGCCAAAACTTAACTACTAATAACTTACTGTTGACCAGTTATTGTGTTACCAATAACACAATCAATAAACACATTTTACATGTTATATGTGTTATATACTGTATTCTTACAATAAAGTAAGCTTGAGAAAAAAATGTTATTAAGAAAATCATGAAGAGGCGCCTGGATGGCCCAGTCGTTAAGCATTTGCCTTCGGCTCAGGTCATGATCCTGGGGTCCTGGGATCGAGCCCTGCATCAGGCTCCCTACTCAGCGGGAAGCCTGCTTCTCCCTCTCCCACTCCCCCTGCTTGTGTTCCCTCTCTCGCTGTGTCTCTCTCTGTCAAATAAATAAATAAAATCTTAAAAAAAAAAAAAAGGAAAATGAAGAACAGAAAACACATTTACAGCACTTTATTGTATTTATTGATAAAAAATCCATTTATGAGCAGATCTGCTCAATTCAACCTGTGTTGTTCATAGGTCAACTGTAGTTAAATTCAGAATACTCTAATATTGTAATGGCGGGGGGTGAATCACTTATAACTTTAGTATAAAGGTTAAAAGAAAAAAATATTAAAAATAACTAACTACAATAATTAATGAATGAAAACAGAATACAAAAAGATGTAAATTGTGACATCAAAAACAAAGTGTGGAGAGGAGGAGTGTAAAAATGTAGAGCTTCTGTATGTGTTCAAAGTTAAGCTGTTATCAGTCTCAAATAGGCTATTATAACTATAAGATGTTTTACATAAGCTTCATGTAACCATAAAGCAAAAACCAAGAGTAGATACAACAAAAGATAAAGATATCAAAGCACATTACTATACAAAAACACCATCAAAGCACAAAGGAAGAAGGAAGAAAGAAACACATGAACTACAAAACAAAATTAGCAAAATTTGCAAGTTAGCAAAATAAAAATAGCACAGTTGACACACACACACAAAAAAACCACTGGGGGGGAGAGGAAAGGAAGAAGGGAGAAAGGAGGTGGAGAAGTAGACGGGGTAGGGGTTCCCCATTACAGCAGCAGGAGCCAGTAACCCGGGACGCTCACATCTCTCCCCTGCGGGCAGAAGTGGCCCCTTCCTCCCAGGGTCACTGCCCTGTCCCACCTTGGCTCCCCCAAGCCTCTTGGGAGGTGGACAGTGAGAGTAAGTTCATACTTAACAAAAATTACTTTAAATTATTTTCTGTACACTAACAACAAATTAGAAAGAGAAATTAAGAAGACAATATATTCACAATAGCAATAAAAAGAATAAAATACTTAGGAATAAATTTAACCAAGGAGGTGAACAATGTATACACTGAAAACTATAAACATATTGATGAAAGAAATTGAAGAAGACATGAATAAGTTGAAAGATATTCCATGTTCATGGATTGGAAGAATTAATATTGTTAAAACGCTACCCAAAGTGATCTACACATTCAATGCAATCCTATCAAAATTCCAATGGCATTTTCCATAGAAGTAGAAAAGACAACCCTAAAATCCATATGGAACCACAGAAGACCCAAAATAGCCAAAGCAATCCTGAGAAAGAAGAAAGTTGGAGCATCACACTTCCTGATTTCAGAATATATTACAAAGCTAGAGTAATCAGAACAGAATGGTATTGACATAGAAGCAGACACACAGATCAACAGAACAGAGAGGCCAGAAAAAAGCCCACACATAAATGGTCAATTAATTTTCAACAAAGGAACCAAGAATATACAACAGGGAAAGGGCAGTCTCCTTAGTAAGTGGTGTGGGGAAAAGTGGATATTCACAGGCAAAAGAATAAAACTGTACCATTATGTTATACCATATACAAAAATCAACTCAAATTGAAGACTTGAATTAAGACCTGAAACTGTAAAACTCGAAGAAAACAAAGGATTGCAAGCTCCTTGACATTGGTCTTAGTAGTGATTTTTTGGATTTGACACCTGAAGCAAAGACAATAAAACCAAAAATAAATAACATCAAACTAAAAAGCTACTGAATAACAAAGGAAACCATCAAGAAAATGAAAAGGCAACCTGTAAAAAGGGATAAAATATTTGCAAACCACATATCTGAAAAGGGGTTAATATGCAAAATATACAAGGAAGCCATAAACTCAAAAGCAAAAAACCAAACAACGTAATTAAAAAATGGATGAAGGACTTAAACATTTTTTCTGAAGAAGTGGTGGCTAACAGACACATGAAAAGATGCTCAACATCACTAATCATAAGGCAAATGCAAATCAAAACCACAATGAGATATCGCCTCACACTCGTTAAGGTGGCTCTCATCAAAAACACAAGAGATAACACGTATTGGCAAAAATACAGACATAAGGGAATGTATACTGCTGGGAATGTAAAATGATAGAGCCACTGTGGAAAACAGTATGGAAATTCCTCAAGAAATTAAAAATAGAATTGCCATATGATCCAGCAATCCCACTTCTGAGTATATATTCAAAGGAAATGAAGTCACTATCTCAAAGAGATATGTGTGTACTCTCATGCTCATTACGGCATTATTCACAATACCCAACACATGGAAATATCCTGTGTCTGTGAATAAAGATGTGGCATATATACAAACACAATGCAGTATTATTCAGTCTTAAAAAAGAAGGAAATCCTGTCATTTGCAACAACATGAATGAATCTGGAAGGCATTACGCGAGGTGAAATAAGCTAGACAGAGAAAGACAAATACTGCATGGTGTCACTTATATGTGGAATCTAAAAAAAGAAAAAATGTCAAACTCAAAAACAGAAAGTAGAAAAGTGGAGCTAAGCAGTGGGGAAAATAGGGAGAGGTTGGTAAAAGGGTACAAAATTTCAGCTGTTAAGTGAATAAGGTCTGAGGATCTAATGTATAACATGGTGACTATAGTTGATAATATTGTACTATGTAATTGAGATTTGCTAAGAAAGCGAACTTAAGTGTTTTCACCTCTGATCCAAAAAGGTAAAAATATGGGGTGACAGATATGTTAATTAACTCCATGGTGGGAATCCTATCACAATGTATACATATATCAAATCTTACCTATACACTATAAATATCTTACAATTGTATTTGTCAATTAAAACTGAATAAAGCTGAATAAAACTGCTCCTTTATAAAGACCTTATTTTCCTAATTCATGCATTTAACACTTACATCTCCATAGGTACAGAGAATACTAAATAAATAGTTAGCCCAAGAAGGGAAATCATCAGTAATTACTTCTTATTTCACAGTCTCTTTATGGATGTTCTCAAAGCTCAGTATGTTAGAGAAAAGGATCAACTAATGAAAACTAGGCCTCTTTGACATTAGGTGTGAAATGAGGAGTAATACCACACCGATCTTCAAGTGAGAGCATGAGGAACATCAGCTGAGTGAAACAAAGAAAAAAAGAAAAGCAGGTTTGCCCTGGCAAAGTTCCCTAAGACTACTCCCTAAAAGGTCTGTTTTGGAGGTAAGTAAAAATAAAAGTCTTCTCCAAAATTTTATGATCCCATGTAAATATGAGAATAACGCCCTTTCAAATTTCTCATATTCAACATCAAAAAGCTTTATTAAGAAACAATTAACTGATGCTATGCAAAAACAAACAAAACAAAAAAATAAAAAACTAGAAAATCTTGGCTTTTGGAAATTTTCATTTAAAAAAGTAAAAAAAATACTAACAATGTGTTACCATTAATGCTGACAGTAACCACCAAGTTTTAATTTAAATAAATTCTTTAAACGATCTAGTCTGTAGTATGAGATTTCTTTTGTGATTTAAATTTTAATAGAATATACATATTTTGAATATAAATAACTTCTTATAAAGGCTTTTCAAATATAACTTTCACAGTAATTTCATAAAACTGCTGTTAAAAAAAATCAAATCACCTTAACTCCTTGGGTATTAAAAACATGAATCTAAACAACAAAAAGGAAAAACAATTACAGATTATTTTAAAATTAAAGAAAATAATAAAATCTATCAAAGCTTATGGAATAAAACCAAAGCTATTAAGAAGTGAAACTGTAGTTAATTTTTTTACTAGGGCAAAAAATAAATGAAAAAATAAATTGGCATTCAATGTAAGAATTTAGAAAAATAATGAAAGTATCCTGGAAAGACTGGAAGAAATCAGGAGAAAATCAGAAATAAACCAATTAGAGAAGGAAAAAAACATGACTTAAAAAAAAAAATTTAAGTTTTTTGGGGAGTAGTAGTGGCAGGAGTTGGAGCAAAAAACCAAACACACACACACAAAACTGTCAAACCTAGGAAAGGAAAAGGAAATTCAAAAAGCAAAAAATAAAAAAGAGAAATTGTCCAGATTTCAAAAATTTCTCTATACTTTTAAATTTTAATATCAAAAGAGACACAAAAATTAAAAATTATAAGATTATGCAAAGTCAACTGTTAAGAATTTAAGAAATCATCATGAAATAGGTCTACAAAATACTTAAATTCAAGATTGAAGCAGTAAAGAGAAATCATGAGTTTTTTTAGAACTTCTGAGGAACAGAGAATACCCACAGAATACTTAAGAAGATGAAAAGATATTAAATTCATCTTATAAGCATCTGAACCCAGGTACAAAACCACAAAAACAACACCAATAAAACAAAACCCTCTGGAACAAAGGTTGCAAAGAGGCAACTTGCAAATTTTATCATGCAAAATGTTTTTTTTCCATGCAAAATGTTTTGTCTCCTTACACAGAAATCTTACAAGTTCTGAATTAGTTACTAACATTTTAACAGTAAATTAAAAAAAGAAAAAAATCAAAACACTATGTAAAAATATCTCTAGAAGGGCTCACAGAAAATCAGTAATATTAGTTACCTCCAGAGAGGGAAAAGGACTGGGTGGTGGGGGGTAAGCTTTTGCATTTTGAATTATGCAAATATAAAACCAATTCAAAATAAACAGCAAAAATTTTTATTCCAAGTCCCCATTTGAGAGTCTCTTAAAAAGTCAAAGGCTTCAGTAGCACTAGCCTGCATCCCTGAAAGGCAGTTTAGGTGGGCAGCTGCTACCCCTCTTGCACTAGGGCAGCTCCCGTCTATATGTGGCAGGCCCACCACCACCTCCCGTGCCCCTCACACCAGCCAGTGGTGACTTGCCATTTATAGTCACATATTTACTCTGGCTTTTCTTACAGCAGAGATTTTAATGTGAAACTTTTCAAACTCTCTAACCCCATCTCTCAATCTAGTAGGAAAATGAGAGAAAGACCAAAAGGATTATGTGTTTCAGGGAAAATGGGGAATCTATTTCCTTTTCGAAGAATGGCACGGTACACTCAACCTGCTGTCTTACGTGGCTGCCTGGTAGCCTAACTGTGGTGTGGTACTTAAAATATTCATATAGTTTATGTGTAGAAAGAAATGGACTTTTTTTCATATCATCTGTGGGAAAAATCTCAGCAGTGATGCATCAGGTATGATGGATCAAATGTTGTCTTTCTAACTGACATTATATTCTGCATAAATACTACCAATAGTCTGTCCCCGTAAAAGATTTGACTTGCTCACTTCTAGAGAAATGAAATGAATACTTTGGAAACTCACTGGACAAGGGATCTGGCACATTTTCTTATGTTGAACTTAATTTACAGATATGTAAATCATATCTAAAATCATATTCCCACATTATGTGGTTAAAGATTCATTTTAGAATTCTACATGTATCTTTGGAGTAGTTATGTTGAATATATATTTAAAAACCACTGTACAAAGGTTCTGTCCTTGTTTAGAGAAACCTATTTTTTTTAAGGTCTTATTTACCTGAGAGAGCATGCGCATGAGCACAAATTGGGGGAGGGGCAGAGGGACAGGGAGAGGGACAAGCAGATCCCTGCTGAGATCATGTCCTGAGCTGAAGTCAGATGCTTAACCAACCAAGCCATTCAGGCATCCCTAGAGAAACCTATTTTGTGAGTAGATATTTTTCATGATGAAGATGAAAAAAATGAAATATTACTTCTAGTTAAAGGGTTTTAAATAATTTTTTAAAAAAGATTTTATTTGAGAGAGACAGCGAGCGAGCATGAGCAGAGGAGGGGCAGAGGGAGAGGCAGACTGCCTGCTGAGTGGGAAGCCCAACACAGGGCTCGATCCCAGGACCCTGGGATCATGACCTGAGCCAAAGGCAGACACTTAACTGACTAAGCCACCCAGGCGCCCCTCTAAAGGTTTTAAGGCTGAATTCTATACTAAACAACTCAAAATATAAGATCTGACACTCACATTGTGGAACAGAAGAAAAGGGGTTTCAGGTTCCAAATCTGGAGAAATTAGTTGTGAAAGAAACATTAATTATTAAATATTTCTATTTGTCAATTTGCTATTTTTTTCAAGCTGGAATTTAAAATGTAACCTCCACTATCAGATATTTGTATTTTTATACTGGGTTCAGATTGATATTTTGTTTTTTAGATTTTATTTATTTATTTGACAGAGAGAGACACAGCGAGAGAGGGAACACAAGCAGGGGGAGTGGGAGAGGGAGAAGCCGGCTTCCCGCCAAGCAGGGAGCCCGATGCGGGGCTCGATCCCAGGACCCCGGGATCATGACCTGAGCGAAAGGCAGACACTTAACAACTGAGCCAACCAGGTGCCCCAGATTGATATTTTTTGACAGCTGTGTTTTCCTATACCTGACAACTTCACTCACGTTCACGCCTGGCCCCTATAACTAACTGCTAGAGTGTGTAACCTCTCCCACACGGTGCCTCAGGCTATGAGGAAAAGGAAGGTAATATTAACCTCTTTCTGAGGAACACTGTGTATGATTATATTATATTGGAATAAAGTAAGTACTGGAAGTTTTGGTTTAGAAGATATTCTGAGTAAATGAATCAGATATATCGTGCTATTTTGTCATCCTAAGTTCAAGCATTTGAGTCAAAAAGGAATAATGCTCTTATTTCTTTGAGCATGTCTCAGTTTTTTTTAAAGAGAGAGAAAGAGCAGTAGCCTCTGCTTATAAAGTTACAACCTTGGACAAGGTAGACCATTAAGGAAGGAGGAGGTCATGCTCCTAGACTGAAAAAGAAGGGAGGTAGGAGCAGGAAAGATGAGAAAAGGACCAAGCTGTGCCTCCAGCTTATAATACGCTTCTTATTTGAACTATGCTTCTTATTTGAACAATGCCTGAGACTCACCCATATGCTTCTTACTGTCCCTAAATAGAAGCCTTGGGGCCCTACTGATAAGCAATGGTTCAGGAGATGCCACAGACAACTTACCACACAGGAATGAGAGAATGAGTTGGAAGGCCAGTAGCTAAGGCACTTCTTTTCTTTCTTTCTTTTTTTTTTTTTAAGATTTTATTTATTTGAGACAGAGAGAGAGAGAACACGAGCAGGGGGAGAGGGGCAGTGGGAGAGGAAGAGCGAGAAGCAGACTACCCACTGAGCAGGGAGCCCGAAATGGGGCTTGATCCCAGGACCCTGAGATCATGACCTGAGCCAAAGGCAGATGTTTAACCGACCAAGCCACCTAGATGCCCCACTAGGGCACTTCTTAGACCAACGAAACCAAAAAGCAGAACCATTCTCTTTTAAAGCATCTGATATCAAAAGGGGTTACTTTGTTCAGACAATATGGTTAAGGTAGAGAAGCCTGAAATACACCATCTACTCCTTCCTGCTAACCCATGTAAATAAGGTGAAAATAATAAATAATCACAGAAAATTAATATATTAAAAGAATAGTTCTTCATAACCAAATGAGGTCTAGCTCAGGAATACTGTTCCACATTAGGAAATTATCAATAATTTATCACACAACTTTAAGACAAATATAAAGGAAACCATAAGCCTGCCTTGCAGGTGTCCAGAAAATACATTTGTAAAGATTCACCACCTATTTCATGTTAACACAGGAAATGTGAGGAAAAGAGAATGCTCAATATGAGAAAGAGAATCTATTTCTTTTTTTTTTTTTTAAGATTTTATTTGTCAGAGAGAGAGTGAGCAAGCACAAGCAGGGGGAGCAGGCAGAGGGAGAAGCAGGCTCCCCACTGAGCAGGGAGCCTGATGTGGGACTTGATCCCAGGATCCTAGGATCATGACCTGAGTCGAAGCCAGATGCTTAGCTGACTGAGCCACCCAGGTGCCCAAACTATTTCAACCCAATTACCAGTAATCACATTTTTGGGTAAAAGACTAATAACATATTCCTCTAAAAAAGAGAACAGAAGAAGGAAGTTCTGACCAAGGCAACCAAATATATATAAAAAAGTGAGGGATACATATTTGAGACCACTCATGTATAACCCTCACGGCCCACCCCAACTACCACCCCATTCTCCTGCTGCCCTTATAGCAAAGCTTCTCGAGACAGTTTTTGTACTCATTGTGTTCACGATCCTACCTTCTATTCTGTATTAAATTCACTCCAGTAGCGCGTTCTCTCTGTAACTCCACTAACACCGCTACGGTCAGGCACCTGCACCTTGCCAAGCCCAGCAGTCAGTCCTCGGGCCTCACCTGCTGGTGATCACAGGGCAGGTCATCTTGCCCTCCCTAAGGCAAACAGTTTTACTTGTCTCCTGGTTCTCACGTTTCCTCACTGGCTAGTCGCAAATCCCCTTTCGGCTTGTAAATGCGCAGAGGCCCTGCACCCCGTCCTGAGGTCTATTCTCTGTTGTGGCTCTCTTTCATGCAGGCATGGCTCTAAGTGACACACAGGCACTGACAAATGTAGACCTCCAGCTCGGAACTCCCTCCTACAATCACACTGTACTCCCGCCCCTGCAGCCAGAGGCATCCATGCTGTGCTCTGATCCGGTCCCCAGCTCCCTTACCACTCTCTCCCTGGTCCACTCCATCCCACCCACTACCCTCCCTGCTGCCCCTCAAACACAGCAAGTTTCTCTCACGTCGCTGTTCCCTCTGCCTGGAAAACTGGCAGATGGCACACGGCCGGTTCCTATACTTCTTTCAGGTCTATCAAAAGCCACCTCCTTACATGGGTCTCTTATCAGAAAAATCACCCTCTGTCACTAGCTATGACCTTATCCTGCTTTAGTTTTCTTCATAACAGTTATCATAACTGGGCCTTATTTTCTTTATATGTTCCTTTATACATTACCTGAATATTCCTACTGGAATGCAAGTGCTATGAAGCCCAAGGCTTCGTTACATTCAGTGTTGTATCCCAAATGCCTAGAACCTGCTTGCACAGGAATAGGCATGCTCAATAATTAGTTGTGGATTAATTAGTAAATTAATTCAAATGCATTCCTAGGAAATTCAGAAGACTCCATGAAAACTTATTTATACCAAGAATTCCTGAAATGGCAAAAATATAGGGGTGCCTGGGTGGCTCAGTCTGCCTTAACCCAGGGTCCAAGGGTCCTGGGATCGAGCCCTTCATTGGGCTCCCTGGTTGGCATGGAGTCAGCTTCTCCCTCTCTCTGCCCCCTCACCCTGCTCGTGCTCCCTCTCTCAGATAAATAAAATCTTTAAAAAAATGGCAAAATATAAGATAAATAAGCAAAATTCTGGAAGTATTCCATTTATTGGTGAGAACAAATTAGAAAATAAAAGTATAAATGACATCTCATTCACAATAGCCATAAATCTGACAGTACATATAGCAATAATTTAATGTAAATACTAAGAAAACACGTAACTGAAAGTATTAAAGAAGATCTGAACAGAGATTATCAACTTTATGGTCAGGAAAACAAAATACTGTAAAGTTACTACACCATCCCAAATTATTTTACAGTCTTAATGCAACTAACAAAATTACAATGGGATTTTATGTAAGAAGTTGAAGAATTATAAAGCTCTCTGGAAAAAGAAGTATGAATAAAGAGAATTTTTTAAAATTGCTATGTTAATAATGAAGGTTTACACCTACTCAGAAAGTAAATTGTTTTCTGGTGAGCAAGATGGCAATAAATATTAAAGTTTTGAAATCTGGGATTTACTCCTAAATTTTATTCTAAGGAAATTAAGGATGTTCACAAAGCCACAAAGACTGATTTTTTTTTTTTTAAGATTTTATTTATTTATTTGACAGAGAGAGAGAGATAGCGAGAGCAGGAACACAAGCACGGGGAGTGGGAGAGGGAGAAGCAGGCTTCCTGCTGAGCGGGGAGCCCGATGCGGGGCTCGATCCCAGGACCCTGGGATCATGCCCTGAGCTGAAGGCAGATGCTTAATGACGGAGCCACCCAGGTGCCCCAAGACTGCTTTTTATAAAACCAAAATAACCTATACAACTAAAATAATTGGCTTTATTAATTATGGTATGTCAATACAATCAAATACCATGCAGCTATTAAAACTGCAGCTGTAGAGTCTCGGAGCTTGGTTAAAACGGAGGTATTAATCACATCAACCTATCTATGTGCTCTTCCATAATAAGCCCACTAAACCGACAGTAAAGAAATTTAAGATATAAGTGCATGAGGGCAAAATAAATGGGAACGAGATCTTGAGTTTGAGATTTCAACAAATTCTGGAAAAGAGAGGTGTCTGTCTTAAGGCAGATGAAGTCTGAGATAACCAAAGAGAAAGCAAGGTGGTCTGACGTACACAGAATCCCAGGGTGGCTCAGGCCTTGGAAGCACCAAGCACCACAGGAAGGGAGGCTGAAGCAGAGACGTGAGAGCAGGGTGACTGGCAGAGAGGATATACAGAGTGAATGGACTCCCCAGAGGCCTCCCCTCACCCAGACAGGGGGCCAGCAGCACCTTCTCCCACACTCAGGGATGGAGGTTTGGACCAGTTATGGGATGTGGGTACAAGGCTACAGCACGGGGCAGGAGTGGGCACGGTGCTGAAAGCAGGTGGAATAAGGGAAAGTGCACACAAGAACAGGAACCCTGATGCTCCTGCTCGAAGGCCAGAAGCCAGACCTGTCCTTCTCAAGCAAGAGATCAGAGGATTTCTTCTGGAAAAAAAAAACAAACGAAAAAAACCCCAAAAAACACGAAATCCAGACACTAAGGAGAGAAAGGCAGTGGGCATAGCCATGGTGAAGAGTGAGCTTGGGTTCCAGAGGCAGACTGCCCGAGCTCCAGTCCCAGCTCCACCACTTATGTGCTTCACCTCTTTGGAAGCCTCTTAGTTTCCCCACCTGAAAATGGAGATCATGGTGCCTACCTCATGGTGCTTTGTGGGGATTAAATATTTTAAAGCAAGTAAAAGTCCAATTATTCCCTCCTCCTTCCCTATAAGAGGATGACACACCCCCACCCATGGCCACTGCCCTGTCTTTGCCTCTCTGCAGGTGGAGGAGACTTCCCTGCCCCACTGTCAGGTTGGTCTAGTTTTGGCCAACTGCGTGTGAATAACGCTAAAGCACACCATATCGAAGCAGAAGCTTTTTAAAGCCATGCATGTTCTTGCAAGCTCTCTCCTCCTTTCCCCTCTGCCATGAGAAATGCATGTCCCAGAGAGCTGCTCCTTTAGGCTGGGTCCTAGAATGGGAAGCACGGAGAAGAGAGCCAGGGCGATTGACCTGCAGCCACCTTCAGCTGCCCACATGAAGAGAGAGAAAAAACTGTTTACTGTACAAAACCACTGAAATTTGGGGCTCGTTTGTTACTGTAAGAAGGTCAACAAACTACAAAGACAACTCAAGTGTATACTTTAAAAATATCTGGGGAGTGAATCTTTAATGACATTCTTAATCCTAAGTATATTCGACTTGAATTCAAGCAATTGAGAATTGTACCATTTGTGATAACTAAATATCAGGGTTCTATGAACAGTTAATGAAGGAAGAGAACTTATATTAACTGATCACTTACTATTAATATGCTACACGATATTTCACTTAATCCTTGTAACAACCCTGTAGAATAAGTTATAACACTCACTTAAAAGGTAAGTATTTTCACCCCCCTAATAAGAAGAGATAGTTATATGTAAACAATGAATCATGGAACACTACATCAAAAACTAATGATGTAATGTATAGTGATTAACATAACATAATAAAATTAAAAAAAAAACTAATGACGTAATGTATGCTGACTAACGTAACATAATAAATAAAATTAAAAAAAAAGAGAGGAGCTAGAGAAGGCTCAGGAAATTAAGTGATTTGGAATTAGGTCTACTCTCGAACTATGAGCACCGTGCGCCTTCCAGTTCAGGTGAGTCTGTCTCCAAACCCATTCACTTCCCATCACAGCCTCGCTACCATTATACTATGTCTTATTCTCCACAGTCCAACCCCCAGCCCTCAAGCACAATGCCTGGCATGTTGTAAGTGTTCAAAAAAAAAAAAAAAAAACTTCTCGAACTAAACTGCAAAGAAAACCACCCAAAAAACAAAAATACCTCAATTTCCACTATACAGTGTACACCAAAATAGTTAAAATATAAAAATTTTCAAACTATAGACAATTTAAAAGAAAACGATTAACTATGTCATACATGTGAACAGAGATAGAATTTATAAACTTAGAAGCAGCTGAAGAAATCAGTGACAGACCAATAGGTATAAACAAATAAATGAAATTTCTGTATGTCAAGTACCATCCTTCCCTCAGAGGACCAAAATTAAACAGTAAACTACACGCCCCAGAAGAAGATTGAAGTAAATCACAACTAATGTACTGATTATGTAAAGCATTTGTACAAAAAAATTTTTTTAAAATAGGAAGATTTGAATCATTAAATAGGCAAAGAATATGAAATAAGTAGGAAACAAGGAAATACAAAACTGAATAAACTTTTAAGAGATAATCCTTTAAGTATAATATATAAAAATATCAATTTTTCAACAATTCAATGGAAAATTTATCTTTGAATAAGACTCTGAGTCAGGAAGGTAAAATACATATCTTTAGGTATTGCTGATATGAGTATTAGTTAGTGCAACTCTTTTAGAAAGTAACTGAAGGGGACGCCTGGGTGGTTCAGTCATTAAGTATCTGCCTTCGGTTTCAGGTCATGATCCCAGGGTCCTGGGATCAAGCTCCGCGTTGGGCTCCCTGCTCAGTGGAAGCCTGCTTCTCCCTTTCCCACTCCCCCTGCTTGTGTTATCAATTAGCTTTTGCTTACATCTTAAAAAATATACTGGAAAAGAACTATTCTTTTTTGCTAGGAAACTGATAAATATGTATCATTGGAACCAGTAATAAAAATTCAATTTTCCTTATTCATCAACACAAGCTCAGAAAATATTTAAATTAATAAAAGTATTATTTCAGTACCAAGGGGCTATTTCCTAAATTCCAAGTCTGATACTACTCCTAAAATAAATAAGAAAAATATAAAAGTATTACCTTATTGATATCATCTGCTGTAAATCCACTTTGTTCTAAGAGTTCTCTGATTGCTTCTATACATTTATTAAAAAGTGGAGAACAGAGAAGTTCAAATCTTGCTCTGTATAACACACACACACACACACACACACACACACACACACACACACAGAAGAAAAGACATAGAGAAAAGGCTCAGTACAATTAAGACAATTTTTCTTGTGAAGAGTAATGCCAAAACCTAATGTGACAGTTCTCTTAAAAATAGGTTTATGATCAGAACAAGACATTTAACACCCAACAGTGTAACACCGTGGGGGGGGAGGGGACATCTAAGTTATTCATCTATAAATATATGAAGACATTCAACATCAAATTCAGAAGATTCTTACCCATGGCTTACTTGTAAGCTTTCAAAAAACCTAAAAATAAATACACAGTGTATGGCATTCCCAACAAAGCCACAGATTCAGATCAAACCATCATTTGGAAGCTTTTGCTATTTTTATATGTTAGAAGTTTAAAAAATTATTTCTTATTTTTTCTTTATAATCTGAGTCTACGCTGTACATAAGTTTAGTTCTCTTGCTCTGAGAAGCTTGAATGCTAGCATATAATTTTAAGAAAGATCTATGTTTATAAAAAATGTACTCCCTAATTTCATAAACTTAAATGCAGATGCCTGATTTTTAAATTTATTTGTGCTATCCATATACACCTAACAGTTGAAACCTTTGTAAAAAAGTCAAAATTTCCTTAATGAAAATTTACAAATTCTATTTCATTCCTAATAACTAAGCAATAATATGCAAGCATATACTGGTACTTGGACAAACTCAGCACTAAGTTAGGAATTCTAGAAACAGAAAAAATACCCAACACTCTGCCCACAACCTTTCAATCTTTTGGATTATAGTTTGAAATCTCTCTTAGAAGAGCTAGTGCAGTGCTAATAAAATCTTCTGTGAGCCACCAGACTACTGAGCACTTGAACTGTGGCTAGTGCTACTGAGGAATTGAGTTTTTTATGTTATTTATTTCTAATCAATTATAATTTAATAGCCACAGGTGGCTAGTGGCTATTGAACTGGGCACGCAGAGGTTGAGTCTTAGGAAAGCCCAGGGAAACAAGGAAGCTAAACTACAAGGACCAAATGAAGAGTGAATTTAACCAAATATAGTGAATAGAATCCTAAAAATAATACTGTAATTCTGGAAATTTTTACTATGTTTCCAAGTCACCTGTTGGTTGTTGGGAGGTTTAAATAGTGAACCACTGGTAGCTATTATTACCATAAATAATATGCAAGGCAAAATGAGAGGGCAATGTCCTCCCTTTGGATTCTTTGGGTACACGTGTGATCACCTGTAACCAACGTTTTGGATTATGTAAAAGATAAGGGAATTTAAAACAATTTTATGCACATTAAACCTGTGTTTACTAAATAAACACTATCAAAATGTAAAATGTTGACAATGGATGACAGAGGCAACAAAACCAAGACAGATATGAAACTAAGGTAGAATGTGATAGAGTATGAACTCTGGAGTCCCACTTGTGGGGCTGGAACCCCTGCCCATCGCTAAGATTATACGTACTTACCGTGTAGCCCTGGCCAAGAATGACACTTCTCTGTTTCAGCTTCCTCATGTGTAAAATAAGGAAAACAACACTACTGACCTCACTGGGTTGTTATGGGGGATCTGATGAGTTAATATAGATTACCACTTAGATTACAGCCTACCACACTGTGTTAACTAGTTAGTTAGAGTAAGTACCACTAAAACACTTGGAAGCCCCACATAAACTTGACCAACAAGAAGGCTTGCTTTCGAAGATCTAGGACGCCTTTTTCACACATGGCTCTCTGCAGCTGTCAATAACCGGGCAAGCAATCACAACTGATGTCAGCGCTCTGGGGGCAGTTACTTAGTCTGACAAGAACTGGACCTCATAATAAAGACAGGAAAGCTCTCCTTGTACTGATGGCTAATAAATCTCAAAAGAACAAGCAAAAAGCCCTAAGTGAGAACCTAAAAATATGAATGTATTTGGACTTTCTTAAGTTTCCTGAATTTCAGTTTTACCTGGACACATTGCAGTCAAAATCCTGACCTTCATAGAGTGAGTCGAGGAAACAGTTGGCGCTTCCCAAGGTTGACAAAGAATGCTTTGCGATGTCAGCACTGCTCATCAACTTCATCATGGCTCGGGGGTTCCCTCTCACGTCATGTCTGAAGGATCTAAATCAAGAGTCTTTGGAGCTTAACAATTCCTAGGCCATTTAGAATTTATAAAAACTCAAATCTGGATAATGCCTACTCGGATAATAAATCTCATAAATTAATATTAATGTCAGATTTTAGTAACGAGCTTCAAACCCTCCAAAATTTCTGAAGAAATTCTTTGCGATTACAAGGGTCTCCTCAAGAAAAATGAGTAACAAATATTTTTGATACTTGGCATTGCTAAATTCTGTGACCATAATAACAGACTGTCCTTTAAGAAAGTAGAGTAGCTGACATCTTTCTGCAGATGCAACAAATGGAGGGTGAAGGAGATCTATGTGAACAGGTCATGTCTCCTCTCTCTCCCTTTATAAAGGTAGCACAATCATGATTTAATGGTATAAAATGATCTGTCCAGCACTAAAAAACAAAACTAAAAGGGCTTCATTTTTGTTTTTTTTTAAAGATTTTATTTATTTATTCGACACAGAGAGACAGAGAGCACAAGCAGGGGGAGTGGGAGAGGGAGAAGCAGACTCCCCGCTGAGCAGGGAGCCTGATGCGGGGCTCAATCCCAGGACCCTGGGACCATGACCTGAACTGAAGGCAGATGCTTAACCGACTGAGCCACCCAGGCGCCCTGAAAAGGGCTCTTTAAAGAAATTTGACACACACAAAATATGCAAAATCACAATTTCTCTATCTCCAAGACGAGTTAATTGTTAAAATTGCTTGGCTCTGTTTCTAAACATATCTAATAACTGGAATTGGTAGTCAAATTAACAATGTCTTATCCTTGAGTTGAAGCACCTTCATAACAAAAAACAGTACAGGTCTTTACGAAACAAGTGAGAACTTACTTCTTTTTCAAGACTTTTTTACCCAGTCGGTTTAATCAAACTGATGAAAATACTGTTTTGGCCAAAAAAAAAATTTTTTTTAAGAGTGGCAATGTTCAAAATTTAACCTTTATCTATGTGACTCATCATTTTGAATAGAATAATTACACCTAGCAACAAAACTGAAATACTCCTTGTGATAGCAGATTAGTAACTAAATAAACACTCTGAAGACACTAATTCACTAGGATGTGACTATAATGTAATGTAATCTTTATCAGATCAAAACTTTTAAAATTTGTTTAGAAGGTAGTGAGCCCTCAGTGCCTGTACACTCCTTTATCTAGACATAACAGCAGCTCCTGAGAAATTAAGAATTCGAACTTGAGACCCAAGTTCACACAGTTCAACGTCTAGTGGGCCCTCACGCTAAGTGAAAAATCTGAGCACACTGCACCGCGCAACTTAGCCTGTTTCCCTGCAAATGCTCGCAGAGGACATTGTAACTCTAGACATGAAAACGTCCAATGCACTGGAAAATAAAAACAAAAAGCATGTCCTCTTTTGAAGCAGGGCAATTTAAAATAGAAAAAAAAAACAAAAAACGAAAAAACAAACCCTGAAGAGAAACTTCGATCGAAACATCATCAAGTCCATCAGTACTCACCTCTGAAACTCTGAAGCTAGATACTCTGCTAAGGTCTCTGTGAAGTGTGTACCTCCGATGTTATCATCAGTGTTTGTCGAAAGAACACGATATATTCCACTGTTCACTTCCATGACGCTGACAGATAAGGATGTTCCTCCAAGTTTAAACACCAAAATATTGCTTAAAAGAAAAATAACATGAATAAGTTATGAGGGAATCACACTGTTTTAAAGGTAGGTTGGACATTAGAAGCAACTTAGTTTAACCCCTAATCATAATAAGGAATCTGAAAATCTCACATGAGTCAACTTAGGTGTCCATGGTCATCACTTAGTGCTGAATTAAGCCTAGAACCCAGATCCTCTGATTCGAAGTCAAAGTTTGTTTTAACTTAGTTGTACTGGTAAAACTGGATTTTTCTAAGCAGACTTCAAGACACTAACTTTTCTTTTCTTTTTTAATTCCAGTATAATTAACATACAGTGGAAGACCCTAACCTTTCCAAGTAGAGATTGTGATTATAGCGAATCATAAGAGAATTAAACATAGAAATTTTATGTGCTAATATTAACCAAGTACTACAATAACACATTCTATAAAAATCAAACATATGCAAAACTAGAAGCTAATTTCTGATTTCTGCATTTATCTAGTTCACCTAAAACTGATTTCCTACTGATTTAAACATACTAGTTTTTTTAGCTGTGAGATATGAACAAGGGAAACAACTAGGGGAAATTAACACATCTGTATTAATCTCCTTTAGGTGCCTGTGTCAGCTCTATTAAGACAAGTTTTGACAACTAAATTAGGAGTATGTCTTACTATTTCATTATCAAAAGATGTCTTAAATCCTATGCTGGACTTTCCCCCATCTCCTGCCAAGAAAAATGTATATAAAAGTACTGTCTCTAAACATGTCTAATAACTGGAATTGATAGAAAAATTAACAGCGCCCTAGTCTGAGCTAGAATTGGGTCAGGCTTGTAAATTTCAAATCTTCCTCCAATAAGGAAAGGTAACATGAGTGATAAGAGAAGGGCAGGAAAGCTCAATCTTCCCTCTCCTTATGTCCTTTCTCTGCCCTCCCAGGATGTCTTTCTCATCTATTTGAAAATCTCCAGGTGAGTTTCAGCATCTTTTTATTCATAAAGGCCTTATATAACAATTCCTACTGATGAAAGTGCGGTAATCTACAATGTTTTCTGCACCAAAAACCTTAAAGCTGCAAATATGGTTTTTACCTTTTTCCAGTGGGGCAGTCTTGTCCAATTCCATAAGCCAAAAGAGCTGCAGATGGTTCATGGATTAACCTCAAAACATTAAACCCAGCAGCTCTGGCTGCTTCCCTGTGGATGATTTGCTTTCAATGAATTTAATATCACAACATGTTCAAGTATTTTCTTGACAAAGAAAATAACATGTGCATATACTAAGTAAGGAAAAGGAAAGCTCTCAAAAATGCCCGTGCTTATAAACTTTAGAAAGATATTAAAACAAATTTATCATACATTTTGGAACTTTCCGGTTTAACTCAGGGTCACAGTTTTAACATCCCACAAGTGCAAGTAAATAACACAATTACCTGTCCCAGAAGTAACTCGGATACTTGCCAAAGTCCCATATGAAACTCTACCCTCAAGGCAAAGGCATGTGTGCTTGAGAATTACATTTGCATAATGACCCATAAAAACTAAACCCAACTTTCTGTTTAGATGTGAAGATCTAAGGTGAAGAAATTATTGAAAATATTTTCATTGCAAAAAACTGTATATTTTTATATAATTCCCACATAAACCTTGGTTGCATGAAACTAAGGCAAAGCAATCTATCAACATCAACTTAACCTGGTAATTAAAAACATTTCCAATCGAAACAGCTAATAAGGTACATATAATTTTATGTTCTCCTGGCATTTCATAAAAGACAGGAAACATTAATGATCATTATTAGACTTTTTTCCAGACTACTTACATATATAAATATATACATCTGTTTACAAATACAACTTTATTGCCCAAGGTATCTTCAAATACAATTTTACCTTTTACTACATTATAATATTATGAAATCTCTATTTCCTTTAAGCAAATAAGATAAACTTACCCAAGAGCATTTTTTTGCTTTTCGCCAAAATCAAATGGAACAGTAATAACTACATCATTTGCATCTGAGCCCAATACAGAATGTGCTGTTTCTGTGTATGAAAAAATAAAAATTCCAATGACAAAAAAATATTGATATTTTGCAGTTTATTAATTTGTGCCAGTGATCTTCTCACTGTAAAGATTTTCCAGTTTACCTGATTGCCCAACCCGCTCATTTTCTTCTCTGGCTCTCTTAAATCATGCAGAACTTTTTGTGATTTAGAAGTTTGTGGACATGGAACTAGGTACTTTCCAAAAAGCCTGGCTCTTAGGCTTCAAAACTTCAACTATCTCCCAAATTAGACTAGTTCCATTAAGAATGAGCTTCTAATACAACAATGTGAAGGTAAGAAGCATGTTAGTTCAGCACATTAAAAGGCTGCTTTTCATCCCACAAATTCATAACATAATTCCAGAGTTGAAGTCAGCCTTATAGATAACCTAACTCCAGAATTTCCCAAACTGTTCCACAGCATGCCACTCAGCTTCGAGCCTTCATCAGAAATGGTGATAAGCCAAACCTGCTTAATCTGCCTAAATAACTGTTCGAAGAGCACTGCTAATCTTGAGCAGATAGATAAAATATTCACTCTTCACCAAACTTATTTGGCCACTTCAATTTGAGAAGCTGTGAAAATGCTAACCTGGCCCAACTCATTAACATTCCTCCTAAGGAAACCGAAGTCAGGGAAGGAAGTCAGTTAATCAAGGTCACACAGCCGGGTAGTGGCCCAGTCAGGTCTAGTATTAGGTCTCCTTCATCTGCTTGATCACCCTGCTTCTCTCCAGATCAAGAAACACCTTTTTTTTTTTAAAGATTTTATTTATTTATTTGAGAGAGAGAGAGAAAGAGAGAGAAACAGCATGGGAGGGGAGAGGGTCAGAGGGAGAAGCAGGCTCCCCCCTGAGCCAGGAGCCCGATGTGGGACTCGATCCCAGGATTCCGGGATCATGACCTGAGCTGAAGGCAGTCGCTTAACTGACTGAGCCACCCAGGTATCCACATCTCTAACTTTCTTTTAAGGTCAATTTTTAAAAGATCTTTTGCTCAATACCTTTCATCTTACTAAATATCAGTCTGGCAACATCTTCTGGGTTAACAAACTTTGTTCCTTCTCCAGTATCTACTTCATATCGTAACTTTCCATTTTTTTCAATGACCTATAAAGGAAATTGTAAGTGTGTTAAATGAGGAATAATTTTAATAAAAATACAAAGTTTCAAAATAATATAATAGGTTATGACCTTGGCAATTACTCTGTGTAATGAAGAGGTAGTAATAGAATCATACTCACTAAACATTTACTTTCCGTGATGTATTTCTGAGCCTGTGGATCATCAGAGCTGTCCATGAAGATAAAGATAGTTAAATATTAAAATCAGTATTGTTGATGTGTAATATTTAAAGACTATATTTTTCAATACTACTAAACAAATATAAAAATGCAATTAAGTTGCTTAATATTAATAAATCATGATATAGAGGATAGAATTAAATGGATACAGTATTTACAATGGTCATAGTGATTCTATTAAAGCATTAATCTTCACATTTGAAAAGTAAACAGCTCTATTTGTTCTGATCTTGCTATTAAGAGATGCCATACATCTGGGGGGTAATTTTTCCTAGTGTCAGTGATTTTATGTCATGTACTCTCTCATCTATGATCTTGAAAACCCAATCACTGAGATGAAAAGGGCAAAAAAGGATTCCAAAGTAAGGGCAAACCAGAATACCTAACACCATCTTTGGGGCAAACCAGAATACCTAACACCATCTTTGTTTCTTGGCTTCTGAACATGAATCAACACCCAAAGCCAAAAAAAATGAGAAGTACGTATGTTATATATGGAAAGGTGCAATATACTGCAGATCGATGGATCTATAGTGTCCTGTATCAAAGTAAGTAGTAAATAAATGTGTATGGCAATGAAAAAATTAACAATGGGTGTAATGTTGCTCAAAATACCAATTTGTGCAGACTACAAAATGTTATCTATTATTACCTCACTTAATCTTCCCAACAGCTAAGTGGGGTTAATTTGGCAGGTTATTATTTTAGAGATTAAGGGGTTCACAGAGAATCAATGATTTAGAAGCTAACAAGGGGCAGGGTCAGTACCCAGTCTTCTCTAGCAGGGTAGTGTTTTTTGCATTTTACCAGCTGCCTCCCAGTAAGAAGGTAAATGACTAAAATACTTCTGCCCCCTTGAGCAGTGATAGGAGTCTTTGATCCTTGGCTTAATTTCATCTAGAAATTAAAGTAAACCCTTCCGGTCAACTCTTCTTCCCAGGGGCAAGAGCCATTCCATTCAGAGATCAGTTTTAATAAGAGGAGTTGAAAATTCATAGTGACTATCTGCTGCAGTTACTGAACATCTGAGGACCCTAACCTGCGTAAATAAGAGAAAGACAAATGGGGTTTAAGATGGACTAATGTGGCTCAGAAATCTGTCTAGAACACTTGCAGATTCCTCATACTTCCTTCTCCATTATCTGAAAATTGACAGGCAAACAGGGAAGGAGCTTGCCCAAAGTCACATGGTTAATTCATGGCAGAATGGACTGGAATCCAGATCTTTAATACAAAGTGCAATATTCTTTTGACCTAAGCCTTCCCCCCTTCCTTCCTGTCTCTAAATCCAATCTTTAGACTATATCCTGGACAACTATTTTAAGGATAAGAAAAAAGATGAAGTCTGCCCATAGTAATTTTTTTGCACCAATATAATTTCAGCATGACACTTACCAGCTGTTTTCTTCAGAACAGAATTTTAGTCAACCAGGACAATTTACCCTGTTATCTACAAACATCTGTGAGCTATCTAAGACCAGATAATTTGCCAGGAAAGCCTATATTAGGGAATTTAAAGAACTTTTAGAAATGGAAAATTATTTCTCAACTGCCCTGCAAAGGGGGCCCTCCTCATGTGAGGACAGGAAGCACACAAAGTTCTTAGGGCCATATACAGGCAGGACCCTGGAGATTAGCTAGTATAGAAAAAGCAAGCAGAGTGTGGAGGTGACGACAAATGGTCATGGATATCGCCAGAAAGCAGTGGACTGACCCACAAGTACATACAAGTAAAAACTTTATTTGTTCACACCAGAATTAAATCACGTAACAGAAACACAAAGGACGGTGGGAAGTTGGCATACACAGCACCTCATTTACATCTTGGTCTTTAGGAGGCAGAGTGTTAATCCCACCACTATATCACCTCTACAAGCAATGCCACTTTCTTTTCCTCGTCCTTCCTTAAATGTCTCTTGCACCGAAAGCAGGCTGTGGGACCTGGCACACGGCAGCACTAATGTGCCCCAGGGTCTTCTTCCCTGTTACTGTCACAACATATCGCCTTCTGTGTCTGAAAGCGTTTCTACATTCATCTGTTCATTTGGCCCTCACAACATTCCTGTGAGGTAGGTAGGAGCGTTATTTATTTCTCCCTCTGTAGGTGAGGAACCTGAGTCACAATGGTAAAATGACCTGCCAAAGGACAGGCAGGTACGAATGGCTGGGCCTAGAGCTTAGGCAGGATTTCTGAGCTTGTTCTCACTTACGTGGCCTCCTCTTAACAATATTTCACCCCTTTGTCTATTTCATTAGAAACTTTCCCTTTAATTTTATTCTCACATTAAGGTTATTTCGCCCAAAAGATTTTCATAACACTATCTTCCGAGTTTAACGCCACTTTTATTCTTTTAGCACTTCTCTTATCTCAAATAATCCCTGCCCATGTACTTTGCTACCGTTAATAGAATATAGTACAGGTCTAACTCTCCTTCAAGTACTTTCCTGTTTTTCCATAAAGTCTACGTATCCACATTAGTGTTATCCAGTTATAAATGACACAGATCCCTCCATATAAAGGCCTAAAGCAACTGAGAAAATGCACGTATATAGATATATATCCATTTCACTGCCTTAATATATGCTTCTTTAAAGCAAGGAACCTATGTATGGTGTGGTGCTTATTTAAGCTGAGTATATTAATAAATATTAATATCACAGAATGCTTCCTTAAAATACAATTGTTACCACTAATTCAAACATACAGTACGTGGCTGTGACTGAAAACATTGCAATTAAAATTTCACTTTGCCTTTTTTTGTTATGCCACTTATCACAGAATTTTTTTTTAGAACTGAAAGGTATTAGGAAAGTCATCTAGTACAAATCTCTCATTTTAAAGAAATTGAGGCACAAAAAGGGCAAGTCATCTGCCCGACGTAACAAACTGCGACAGGGTTAGAACCCAGTTCTAACTGGAGTCCAGTGTGTTCTACCACACCAGCTGCTTTCTACATTCATCACCCGTTCATCAGAGCAGCTTGTGCGCTTGTCATCTATTTATGGTTCCAGGTATATTCCCACTGGTGTTCTGACTACTTCTCTACCTATCTGTATTGCCGGCTTTTAGGTAAGCACCCAAGCCTACAAAAGGGGGTAAAACAAAATCTCTTCAAACATGCCTGCACTTGTTTTATTTTTTATTTTTTAGCCTGTAGACTGGAGGAAAGCCTTTTAAATTCCAAGGCTCCTATTTGTATTTCCTGAAAGTACTAAGTAAACCACTTAAAAGCTTTAAGTTAGTTAGTTAAATGATGGCCAGTAATGGCATTCCTTCTAAAGTAAATTGGAAGTATGGCTCAACACCTTCGTATCTCCCAGAGGAAGTGTGTATGTTTTGGGGGAGAAAGGGGTATGTTTGTTGAGGGCTTTGTGCTTAAAAGGAGTTATCTACTGCAGGCCATCTTTATCCACACCATCCTCAATCGTTCCCAAAGCTGTCCTCTTCCGCCATATGCCATTAACAAGGTGAACGTCTGTCTACAGAGCATGAGAAAAAGTGACTTCGGAAAGTTCCCTAGAAGGAAAGTTTTCTAGGGTTTGCCTTCTGTAACATACGAGACAGAAAAAAAAAGGCTAAAAGAAAAGAATGAAAGTAGCTAAAAGCATTTGGAAAACAGATTCTAAATCGTTTCCACGTGTTGTTCAAATGACACCTGACCTAAAGATACGTAATTATGCATACAAAGGGACCCAAATGATATGGAATGCAAAGAATTTACTTACATTTAACATTTTATAAAACAGCCAATACCTCATTATATTGAAGATTATCAATATGAATCATAACACAACCGTGGCTCCCTGTCTGTTCTGAATTATATCCTTATAGTGATAAGACACTAAGAACTAGTAAAATGGAGGAATTGACGGTTTGACCATTGAGTGCTTACTAGTAGGTATGTCACAGACACAGCAGTGAAAACATAAGAGATAAAAGTACAAATCCATGGATCTATATTAGTCTAATGAGTTACATAGAGGAATTAAAAAAATGAAGATCTTACAAGAAGCAGTCAGGTTAAACTAGTGAAGATTCAAGCAATGAGGTCATGGTATACACCATAATTCTATATCTTGTCAACTAATGTGCCTCACCCTAGCCTTACCTCGGCCAAGGTCGTTACACGGGTATAGTGTGTAGTGCTTTTAAACTTCTAAACCCTTTCACATCTATTAGCCATTTGATCCTCACAACAACCCTGTGAGGTAGGCAGGTCAGGAGTTATTACCTAGCCCCCATTTTACAGATGAGGAAACTGGTGTAGAGGGAAACTCAACTGCCTCGCTTCAGTGGGTAAGCCACAGCTCATGAGCTCTCTGGACTCGGCTCCATCTGTTTTCTATCAGACCACTCCTCACACATCCCAGAGGTCTTTCCATTAGTGGAGAAGCTTGGGAAAAGCAACTAGCATGGATCTTCTGCCACTCTGCGTATAATGGTTCATCCGCTCTTTTTTCCCGAAGGACCTGTAAAAGGAGCCAGGGTGCCAAAAGGCAGGTGTTGGAACTGGGCTTCTACCAGTTTAGGAAGGAGACTCTTTTGTAATCAATTCCTAACTTTTGGTATTTGAAATTAGCCTCTGAAGCAATTTTTCAAGCCCTAGCTGAAAAGCACCGGTGGCCTCTTCGACTGCTGTTGCCAAGCGTCTGACTGCGATCACAGCATCCCTGCGGAGCTCGTTGGCAGTGTCTTGCTGAGCACTGGCCTCCTCACCAATAGCAATCAGCCTGTCCAATTTTTCTTCCTCACGCTTTGAAAGTTCTCGTGCCAACCTCCTGTTTTCTGCCAACTCAGCTGCAATAGTCCTGGC
Organism: Callorhinus ursinus; assembly: GCF_003265705.2. Taxonomy (NCBI): domain Eukaryota; kingdom Metazoa; phylum Chordata; class Mammalia; order Carnivora; family Otariidae; genus Callorhinus; species Callorhinus ursinus. The sequence continues at coordinate 2,547,576 of NW_027397098.1, forward strand.
CACTGACCGCCTTCTTCGCCTTGCCCACCTTGGAGGGGGCTCACTGGTCAAAGGCCTATCCCCACCAGAAACAAAAGGAACTCTGGAGGAGACGACCGGAGGCCGCTGTGTGGAGGCCACCCCAGGAGTGTTTCGGCTGGTACTGGCGCAGGGACTGGGCTCACCGGACACAGCCAGTCTGGTCATGGGGCTGCTCTGACAGGGAGCAACTGCACCTCTGAAAAGGTGGTGGGAACTGCTGTAGCTGGGGGTCCCTTGAGAGCACCCTGAAAAACAAAGCAACAATGTTGCAAAGAGGACATTCCTGCCAAGGGAATGCCTGGAGCCAGCAGCGGAGCTGAGAGACAATCACAAAAGTCTGGTAGTTCCTGGAAAGGCCTTTTTCCACAAGGGGCTGGGAAGATTTCAATTCCTTGATCTGGACACTTCAGCCGACTGTAATCTTACCTCCAAAACCTCCCCGCTGCCTTCCTGAACCCATTTCCATGTGGCCAACCAACCCAATCTCTATTCACACATTCCTAAGTACCCACTAAAAATATGCCAAAATGAGTTTGGTTCTAAAGAGTACTTCTTGGGGTGCCTGGGTGGCTCAGTTGTTAAGCGTCTGCCTTCGGCTCAGGTCATGATCCCAGGGTCGGGCTCCCAGCTCGGCGGGAAGCCTGCTTCTCCCTCTCCCACTCCCCCTGCTTGTGTTCCTGCTCTCTGCTATCTCCCTGTCAAAAAAACAAAACAAAACAAAACAAAACAAAGAGTACGTCTTCCACATTTAAGAAGTTCTAATACCTTATATACCTAGGGTCATTGCTTTTGAAGACCTGGAGCTCTTTATCTTAGCAGCAGGCTCAGAAAACAGAGGGCATGGGGCAGAAACAGAGACAATGTTGAAGAAAACACCATCCAAACACATACTGCTGTTTAGAACCAAGTGACTCTGGCACCCCAGTCCTTCACATGCTTGGGAGTTACCTGCACCCGAGGATTCATCCCAGGAGTCCTCAAGGTCACTGGTTTCTCGCATCTGGTCACTGATTCTCAGTTGACAATCCTCATCTGATTCCTTAACTGTTTTCGAGACAGGCTGATGGTGTGCTGCCTGAGTCCTGTTTGCTCTGAGAATGCTGGCTCCCCCTTCCCCCGGGGTGTCAGAGACCACTAAGTTCTGATCACAGTGCTTGGCCCAAGCAGCATCCTCCATTAAGTTGTCTGGGTCAGTCACTACCTGATTTCGGAGAAGCTGATCCAACGTATCATAAAATGGACAGTGCGGTGGATCACCCATACTCGTGGCATGGGCAACATATGCCTTTAAATATAACGCCTTCAGAACTTTAAACTTGGAGCGGCACTGACGTTCGGTGCGGCGGAAGCCTTCCTGCTGCATTCGCTTAGACACAGCCTGATAGACATCTGCATTATGATGCACAGTCTGGAGGCGCTGGATATACTCCGCCTCGCCTAGTATGGAGAGAAGAGTTCGAGTCTCCTGTCTGGACCACCGGATGCCCGCACTGCTATTGGAACTGGCCATAGTGGACTGGGAAGGAAGGCTAGCTGCAGGAAGCTCCTGGGCAGCAAGGTGCAAGTCTGAAGGTGTGGGGAGGCTCTGTGTGCTCTCAGTATACTTCCAGGAGCCAGCCGATTCTTCCCTCTCGGGGCTAATTGTTGAGAAGCCAGGTCCAAGGACCGCATTTCTGGCTGGAAGGCCACAGGGGAATGAGAGTTACAGGGAGGGTGTAAGGGTAATTGTGGCAGCAAGTTAAGTCATGCTACCTGTGAGTAGGACGCCAAGACTAAGAAAGCCCAACTGTGAGAGTTTGCCCAGGATAGGTACTGGACCGAGGGCTCAAAAGGGCCTACTGGCTCAGTAAAAGGGGACTGGCTCCTCCACAAAAGAGAGAGTGCTTCTGAGGCCAAGACCTGGTACAACTGTATCTGTAAAAATCACCACTGTCTTGTAAGTAGACTGAGGGGGGAATATCTGGGCCATGAGACAGCTCACTCTAGACAAGTGCCGGCAGGACCATGGGAACAGCAGGTCTGAAGAGCACTCATCCTTTACCAGTCTTGGCCTCAGCAGCTTGCTGCGGCTACATATTACCATCTGACTGCCACCACTGCTCTCTGTTAAAAGGTAACTTTTGGGGCCAGAAAAGTAAGCTTAAGTTGTTCCTGATAATACAAAGATTTTGTATGATATGGCAGAACACAACCATATCATCACTCTGATCGTCTGCCCTAAAATAGCAACGTAAAACAGGGCTCCCAGGAAATAGATCTATGGCAGTGTTCTGTATTTTGATTCTATCAATGTCAGTATCCTGGTTGTGATACTGTACTCTCTAGTTTCGCAAGATGTTACCATCCAGAGGTGGTAAATCCAGTAGTATATTGGATCTCTCTGTATTATTTCTTACAACAGTATGTAAATTTACACTGATTCCAAAATAAAAAGTTTAATTGAAAAAACCCTATATTATTGGCTGCTTATAGTGAATATGGTTCAAAGCCCATCTAGAGCTCCCTGCTTTATTAGAGATGTTATAACTTACAAATTTTTGACACCAACTAATTTATTTTCAATATGCTCAATACTCAGTTTGTCAACACATAAATGAATAGGGGAGTGTATTTATCATCACAAAAATTTAAATTCTCTCCAAAATACTATCATTTTTGACTTAGTGCATAAATACCCTAAGGAAAAAAAATAAATCAAGTTCAGTTTAACTAAATACAGGTAAGGGATAATAAAAAATATACATATGTATAAAAGAAATAAATATTAGATTTAATCCATAACCCCCAAATCCTAAGATCAACATGGGACATTTACACTTAAATTCTCAACTGAACAAAGCAAAAAGGGAAGAACCTGGGGCTAAAGGTTAGAAGTCCTGAACTATAGTCCTATCTAGCTCGCCCCAACTAACTGAGCAATTCCGTAACTTCTATGTGCCTCAATTTGCTCATCTACAAATGGGGAGGAATAAAACCTGCCCTACCAATCTTTTAGGAATTTGAGGGGATTAAATAATAGATGTGAAAGCACTTTGAAAATTTAAAAACACTGTATCAAGTATTACTACTCCAGTGAAAATGAAAACCTCTAATTATTATGGTAATCTATAATTTGAGGAGACAGAAGTCTGGAAAAGGAAGCCTCTTTAATCTTTTAATTAAAGTTACAACAGATGATTAACCTGATTCTTACTTAAGATGTTAATTAAGCTGTTTCTCTAATGATTAAATTTGTAAGCCAAATGGAAAAGTTAGTTCCCAGAAAGTGTCACAAAAGGACCTTCTATATAAATTATGACCAACTGCAGCAGATTTTGCAAAATTCAACTACAGTGCAGAAAAATCTTCAAGTTCCCTCTGTCATATAAAAAGGTGAAAAGTCCAAATTACCACTTCCAAATGAAACATTATCAAACTATATGAATGTTGGCATTTATCAATAAAAACAGACCTCTGAGCAAAAAACAAATTATCTGAGTGAATCCCATCCTTGAGAAGATACAACACTAATCATCAAAAGAAAGAGCCTACTGGGATAATCTCTGAGATGATTCAACCATAAAAAGCAACAACAACAAAAAAACCAAACTGATCTTTCTAGCTTCATTTCACATTATGCTTAGAATGTATGAACACACTTTATTTCCATATGTAGAAGTATTATTTTATTCCATACCTTCTGCCAAGGATCTGCTTTACTTTCATTACTGTATTTGAAATATTTCTTATTCTACTTTGTTTTGCTGCCAATCCAACAACCTGAAAAAGAGCAGCATATTACAATGCATGTAATTTTACTTATTTCAAAATATAAAAATGAGGGGAATAGTACCTCTTCATTTTCTATGTAAGCAACAACAGCTGGAGTAACTCTGTCACCTGCATCATTTGCAACCACATCAGCCCGGCCATCCTGGAAAAAAAATACACAACTATATTAGGTCTCTTAAGGAAAAAAAAAAAAAAGGAAAAAATATATATACACACACAAACATATAGTCTCATCAGACATATGTGGGCCAGTGTTAGCTTGCCATACCTCTAAGAAAACCACTGTATCAGTATTTTAAACTTGCAGATTTAATTGCCATTATTTGGCAATTAATTGCCTAGATTTTATTTAAGGTCAACAATCCACAAACTGGATTTTTTTCAATCTGCTCTGCATAGTCAATAATTGGATCAAACATAAAAACCTTCCTGTATACAATAAGACTTATTACACCACCCTTTCCAGTTTTCTTTCTTCCCTGACAAAATACATCTTTCTTTCTTCCTCTTTCTACGTATGATGAAGTAGCATTAAATCCCTTTGGTTTTTCCTTCCAAATCACCTGACATTTAAATGCAAGACTAGTATCAGGGGAGTTCATTATTATTGTTCCTTCCGCCCCCCTCCTGATGAGAAGCAGACTACAATTCCTTGTTAAGCTCTTGCATTCAAGAAAGGTCAAGTCAGTAAGAGCGTGCACCACCAACTCGCTTCACGCGCTTCGCGGGATTAACAACTCCAGTTCCAGATCTCGACCACCCGGTCCTCTCCGGGCAAACATTCAGAAACCTCCGGGTCGGGATATTCAGGCCCACATCCCCGCCTCCAGCGGCCCTGCCGTTCCCGGGGACCGCCCCCTCCGGGCGTCCAGCGCCCACGAGGTCCTCGAGACCCCTCCGGGCCTCCTGTAGTTCTGACGTCCCCGAGACCTCCCAGACCTCCTGCTGCCCTGACATCCCCCGGACCGCCCCTCTTCGGGCGTCCAGCGCCCACGAGGTCCTCGACACCTCTCCGGGCCTCCTGCGGCCCTGATGTCCCCGAGGCCCTCCAGGCCTCCCGCTGCCCTGACGTCCCCGGGCCCGCCCGACTCCGAGCCTCCAGTGCCCACGACATCCCCGAGATCCCTCTGGGCCTCCACAGGCCCTGACGTCCCCAGGACCGACCCCCTCCAGGTCCCCTGCGGCCTGGACGTTCCCGGACCCCGCCGGCCCGCGTCGTCACGACCCTCCGCCCGAGCACAGCAGGCTTTCCGGAGGAGCTCCGGAGGACCAGGCCGGGTCCGCCCGGCCCTTCGCCTCCACACTTCCCCGCAATAACGCCTTTCCGCACGACATTCCTAGGCCGGCGACAAGCGTGTTCACAGTCCCACAGGAGACCAAAGGACTTGGCCCCGCACCCGGAGAACTGGGGGGTCATCAGCCCGGAGCCCAGCTCCCCCAGTCTCTAACCTTATAGACGGCCACACAGGCTGATGTGCAGCCAAGGTGAACTCCGATGGCCGCCATGAGGCGGCAGAGAAGGCGGCAGCAGTAACGAGTGGTCCCCCTGTGGCAAGAGCTTCGGGCCTCGGAACAGCCCCATCAGGCACCGCGGAAACTTCACGTTCCCGCCCGCCCACTGCGTCCGGTCCATCCGCCGCGGCCTCCCGCGTCGCCACCAATCAGCATGAAGGTTTCGCCTTGCCTCTCGGACTGCCGGCGAATAGCTTTAGTGCGTCCTCCCACCCCGCCCTGCCGGCCCGGCGGCGCGTGTGCGAGAGTACGCACGCACCCGTCGGGGAGGGCCTGGAAGGGATTTCTTCGTCCCGCCCCCTTCTAGTTCCTTACGTGAAAGCCAATGGAAACTCATGATTGAATTGCGTCATTTGGCTTAGCAACTCCCGGCAGATTTTTTCCCAGCCAGTCGCTCGGCTACTCCGCGTCCTGTAACAGCCCCCGGCGGTAGCGCCGTGGCTGTCGGTGGACGCGGGTGGCGAGGCGTTTGGAGCGGCTGGTTCAGCATGTGGTGCACGGGCCCAGCCGCAGTGGTGGCCTTTTGTGCCGGGCTTTGGGTGTCTAACTCGGGGCCGGCGCTGGGCCAGGAGGCCGGGGAACGGCCAGGGGCCGACTGTGAAGGTGAGCGGTGTGAGACCTGCTTGCTTGGCGATGGCACCGCGCCGCCCCGCAGCTGTTGTCGGATTTGGCTTCCCCCGGCGCTGGCTATAAATAACATTTAACTCAGGAAATGCAGGTCCCCGTTCCTGGCTTCCCATCGCCTTCGCCCAAGCCCAGGCAAAAGTTCGATCCGGGCCCGGTGACACATTGAGGCCGCGTTCTGGTCTTGGGCTATTTGGGATTTGGATTAGATGTTGTGTAGACGCAACTAGCTTCAGAAGACCCTGGCGCTGCATCCATGCTGCTGCTGCTGATGGGCGAGTCTGGCCGCTCCGTGGCCAGGCGAGGTCTTTCAAATTTAAATTTGTTTGACTCCCAAAAGAAAAATAAAACAAGTTGTCTGTAATTGAGTTGAGGTGGCTTAAACCAGAGAACAAAAGTAACGTTTGTTAGGACTTACAGAGTAAAGTTGATTTACAGAGGAGAGGAGTACATTCACTCTTTAGGAGGAATACCCAGGAATGATTCCTCTTCTGTTCGCAGAACCTAAGCTAGGCACCGCAATCAGAACACGTGGGGCTAGGTTCCGCCAACCCTCTGCTCTGAGCCCCCCATGCCCCTTCCTTGCAAAATCTGCGTGATAGTACCTACTTGAGGGGGTTGTTAACAAGATTAAAGAAGATAGTTGGCTACGCTAGCCCCTTCCTCCTAGACTGCTGTAACAAACAATTTTCACTGACCAAAATAATTTATATAAGTGTATCTCCTCCTCACCCTTCTGTGACCTTGGGACTCTATTCCTACTTAACAGGAAACTGTAGCTTCACAGTATACATTGAATAACGATGAGTGTAGTTTGTATAACAACTTAATGAAGTGAAGTGTTAAGAATTGGAGTCCAGTTTTCTACCAGCCCTGCGGTAATTAAACTTCTCTCCAGAAATCTAAAATATCTACACAATGTGATTTTTAAACTTTCTATAGATATATTTGTTCAGCTAAGTTATAATTTTGTTTAAAGAATCTTATAACTGCATCCTATGCATTTAAAGCAGAATTTGTGAGACACAAACAATTGATCTGATTACTCATTAGTAATTTAATTTCTGGAGCGTTTACCTGAAAACATTCCAGAAAAGCCAGAGCCCCGGGATTAGTTAAATGTGAAGCGTATGCCATCTTTCCTAGATTTATTACAGCATATCGTGATTATTGCGTGTTGGACTAGACCTCATTTTCTACGGTCCCCCTCCTCTTGCTCACTCTGCTTCCATAACTCTGGTGCCCTGACTGTTTTTTGGACCTGCCAAGGACACTCCTGCATTAGAACCTTTGCACTTCTCCCTTTGCCCGGAGAGTTCTACCCCAAGTAGTCCACTTACGGTTTTCTCTCCCTTTCTTAAGGTTGCTGCTCAAATACCACTTTATCCAAGAGGTTTTCCTTGACCACTCCATTTAGAATAGTACTACTACCTTGTCACTCTCTACTCCCATTACCATGTTTCTTTTTCTTCACGGCCACGAGATACTTTTATTTATTCCCTAGCATGTAATCCTTGAGGGTATGGATTTTGTTTTTCAACCACCTAGAACACTGGTACTTACTAATTGCTTAGTGAATGTTAAAAATACAAATGACAGGCTGCTATATTTAATGTTCTGTTCCTATTAATAGCATTAGGAATGAATAGGACTTGGAGCTCTAAAGGACAACATGACTGATCCTCTAGCTGAAAACAACTAAAAACACTGGATAAAATAAAAATGTAAAAATATTTTTAAAGATTTATTTACTTATTTGAGAGACTGTGCATTTCCGCTGGAGGGATGGGGGAGGGGCACAGGAAAAGGGAGACAAGCAAACTCCCTGCTGAGTGAGGAGCCTGCCTCAGGGCTCCATCCTGGGACCCCTGAGATCGTGACCTGAGCAGAAATCAAGAGTCATGCTCAACCAGTGAGCCTCCCAGGTGCTCCTAAAAATAATTTTAAGAGTTAGTAAGGTATAACCAGAGGCCAAAAATCGAGATGAAAGTGGAAACTAAAAGAGGTAAAAGGAACGGGAAAGTGGCTTTTGCCTTGAGGGCATTTGTTCCCCGGGCAATCTGAATTTAGGTTTTCCTGGCTTTGGTAGAATAAAGAGAATAAAGACAAAGCCCAGGACCTTCCTAAGTTAGGAGTGTAAGATAAGGTCTTTCTCCAATTAATCTGAAATCCCAAAGAGCTAGGCCTCCATTATAAAAGGTGACCTGGAAATAACCACAACGCTACCCCCATCCTTAGAGACTAAAAGCAATTGTGGTACTTGAACTTTGTACCAAAAGGGAAAACAAAAATGTCTCCAGATAACTCCTAATCACAAGATAGCTCACATATGCATTGAGGCCCAAATGCACACAACCTGGATGGTCCAAAACATCTCAAACTGAAATTTTAGTTTAATGGGGTTTTAGACATCAGCAAATACTGATCTTACCTGTAGGAATCCACCTTTAGCCCAGCCTGCAAATAATTCTCAGTCTAAGAAATAAAGCTTACATTCAGAAAAGTCTTGCACCCATGGGGAAGAAGGGCACCATAAGTGACAGCAAGTTTCGACTAGTGGCAGAGACTAGTGGAAAGGCTTCAGGTACTGGAATTATCAGGCACAGAGTAGAAAATACATTTATTATGTTTTAAGAAATAAAGGAAGGGATTAAAAATATAAATAAAGGGCAAAAGACTCTTAAAAATGTCCAACCATATTTGGAAAAGGACCAGATTAAATGGCTACAAATAGAAATTAATGGGATTAAAAGAAGATTAGATACAGCTGATAAAATAATAATTAAGAAGATTGAAGAAATTATCAAGAATGAATCACTAGAGAGAAAGAAGAAGAAACAAAGAGAAAATCTTAAACATAGCCAGAGAAAAAGTACTGATGGACTTCAAGTTAGACTGTCAGATGATTCAACAGTGAAAGGCCCAAAGTCACATAGCTAGTAATCAATAAAGCCAGGATTTGGACCCAGAGGGTCTGCCTTCAGAGCCCAAGCACTGAATTACTAACTCTACTGCTTCTGAGTATACTGCTGGGAACTAAATTATTTAAGGAAATATTAAAAAAAAAATCGGAACAATGAAGTAGTACACAAATTATTCAAGAAGTTTTGGCCATTTCTAAACTCTTAACTCCTTATAACATATGAATATTCTTAGGTAGCAATTCTCCCCTAGTCCTGGTATCACCAAGATTAATCTGGTGTCTTTTTAAATTTTTCCTTCAAAATCAAGTAGATAATGTGGGACTGACTTCAGTTTTAGAAGGTGTGGGTGGATAGAACTGTTGAAAATAATGTTTTTAGCACACTGCCAGTTTAATTATTCCACTAACCTGATTTTAAGCACTTAACATTATCTTTTTGAAAAACTTGTAGCAGGTGGCATTATTATATTTTCCAAATACTATTTTCCATTTTTGGGCTCTGGCTAATAATTGCTTAATTGATGTGTGATTTCACCTTAAAATTTTAAATTCAATTTCACTAATATTACCAAATATTTTATTGAGCATATTGGGGATTTCTGTGACAGTCAAAGATATTGTGGTGAGTTTTTAACATCAATTAGCAACTACTTCAAACATACAGGAAAATTTTTATATGACTTATACCTAGCATCTAGATTCATTGTTAATATTTTGCTATATTTGCTACCATTCTGTCTTTAAAAAATAAAATAACACTTGTAGCCACTGTTTTCTCTCCCTTTCCAGGAGAAATGTCTGTTCTAAAGTTAATGTATGCTTCTTTTCCATTTTTAAAGAACTTTTACGATAAATGTGTATATCCACAAATAATCTGTGTAATTTTTTTGATCTTAGTTGTATATAATTGTACATTGTACATATTCATTTGCAACCCTTTTCATTCAACATTATATTGGGGCATTTATATATGTTGATAACTACAGACATAATTCATTCTTTTTAACTTGCCTCTAGAATTCCACTTTGAGTGAAATACAGTTTATGTAACTATTCTCTCTTGGAGGTTTGGTTAGGTTCTTCCCACTTTTACATAATTTTAAACAATGGTCCTCTGAATATTCTTATACATGTCTCCTAGAGCACATTGCTGATGATTTCTCTAGGTCATAGAGCAAGAATTTCTGGGTGATAGATTATATGATATGCACTTTCAACTTAAGTTTTCCCTATTGGACTGCTGTTTTCTTACAGATATGCAGGATCTCTTTTATTCAGCCAAAAAATACATTTCACACCCAATCTAGGTACCTTGTTGAGAACAGAGCAATGTGGCTTAACTGGGAGAGGTGACAGACCCTGAGGTGTGAGAGGCAGTGGAAAGTCAGGTCACCCGGGACTGTGGGACAATCTAGAGACTGGATTAGACTCTGAGTGATATGGAAAACCACAGGAGGGTGTTGAGCTATGAAGTAGCATAATCTTTCATTTTTAAAGACTCTGGTTAGAATGTTGGGAACTTAGTGGGTCAGATTACAGCAATCCTCTGGCCAAGAAACCCTAATGCTGCAGGAGAAAATATGAAAACGTCATAAAGGAACCAAGAGTTGACAAGATAGAAAGATTTACTAGGGCAAAATTGAAGGGGAAGAAGCAGTCCTGAATGGTAAACTGAGTTTACACTCATTCTGCCCAGATGACAGTGGCCAGTCAAAGATGATCTTTGGTGTGAGGGAGATGGAAGGCAAAGCCTAAGACTTGTTTCAAGTAAGGAACCTACTAAGACACTCTTCTCTGTTAATCTAGGATTCCCAAAGTGTTACTCCCTCAGCGTAAGGTTGAACGAGCAATAAAGCTAACCCATCCCTACCCACAGAGGTCTCTAAGGAAAATTTCCTTGACACTGAGCAGAACTGAAGAAAAGAATAAACACTTTCTGAGAGATTATAACTACAAGATGTCCTCACTTGGATTTGCAGCTAAATTTCACATAAGGGGTCCAAGAAAATATCAAGCTGTCATTTTAGTTTAAAGTAGCCCCTGGCTAGTAGCTCCTAAGCCTGATAAATAGAGACACAAATCCTTCATGGAAATAAGACATCATAATTTTAGGCCTCAAATAATCTCCACAAATACATTTCAAGTGACTATAAGTATCATGCAGGACAAAACAAGGAAGCAGACAAAAAACCAAATAATCAGGTAACAAGGGGAGGTGAAGGACCCTGTTTTTCACAACAAACCTTTTATAACTCACTGACTTCAAACTAGGTGTGGGAGGAGTGAGGGAGAGGAAGAGAGAAGAGACTTGGAAACCACAGCATAAAAATTCTTTGAGTGTTTTTCTTAAAGAGGAATGGGCAAATGTGGTATTTGGTGGTGGTGGTGGTGGTAGGGGAATGTGGTGTTGAGAGATCTTTCTGTTGCTTCTAAGATGTGAGAAGTAACACATCATGTTGCAGGCTAGTGGGGAACCAGACAGGAGGGAGAGCGCAGAAGTGCAGGAGCAGGGAGTTGATAGGATCTCCATAGTAGGTGGAAGGGTTATCAAAGTTCAGTCATAGAATTAAGGTAGAACATGCAGGTACAGGTGTGGTTGATGTGGCAGCAGAAGCAGGAGAGACTTCTCTCCTGTTGGCTTTTTGCCCCTAGGAGAAATAGGATGCAGGATCACGAAGTGGGAGTGAGGATGGGGTGGAGGTGTTAGACAAGGTTTGAGGAGAGAGCAGCTTTGCAATTGTCATTTGGGGAGTTGGATATAGTGTGAGTATGGCCAGTGGAGTAGGGTTGTTGAGCAGCCCTGATGGTTTACCGGAAATTAGTGTCATGAATTTAAAGTGAGGCCAGTGAGGACCACTGTGTTATTTCCTCCAGTTGTGTTCAGTGAGTGTAGGTACAAACCAGGTGGAGAGTTGGTTTTAACTAGGGTTAGGGTTTTTCCAGGTGCATACAATGAGGGAGGGAGATGCAAGAGAACTGAATTTATGTGCAAAGAAGTGACTATACTGTAGAACATGGAATCTAAACTGAGTAAGGAAGCATGGTGAAAAGGTGGGAAAAATCAATGGATTGTATGACCTGGTGGGGTCGGAGAACTTGGGCGTTGGGTGTTAAGAGTACGTGAGTTGGAGAGATAGGAGGTGATGGTCAGACGATGGGATGTTTCAACTAAAATTATAGAGAGATTATAGTCATTGGTAACGATTGGACCCCAGGGTATGACCATAGCAATTTTTCATATATTCTAGATATTAATCTTTAGTCAGTTACATAAGTTGTAAATATCTTCCTCCAGTCTGTGACTTGTCTTATCTTTTCTTTATGATTTCTTTGGCATTACAAAAGTATTTAATTTTGCTGTAATCTAATGTATGATCTGTGTTTTGGTACCGTCTTTAAGAAATATTTCTTCTTGAGGCACCTGGGTGGCTCAGTCGTTAAGCGTCTGCCTTTGGCTCAGGTCATGATCCCAGGGTCCTGGGATCGAGCCCCGCATTGGGCTCCGCATCGGGCTCCCTGCTCAACGGAGAGCCTGCTTCTCCCTCTCCCACTTCCCCAGCTTATGGTCTCTCTTGCGCTGTGTCTCTGTCAAATAAATAAATAAATTTTTTTTTTAAAAAAAGAAATATTTCTTCTCTATCCTGATGTCATGAAGACGCTTTCCTGGGTTTTCTTCTAAAAGTTTTGTAGTGCTGCTCTTCCCATATAAATCTTTATTCACCTGGGATTTATGTTTGCATGTAGTTTTAGATCGAGATCTAAGTTTATCTTTTTCAGTGGTGAGTTGTCTTAGTACCATCTATTGACTAGTTAATTTTTATCCTTCATTGATTTTTAGCATCACTTCCATCCTTTACCAACCTTCTCTAGATTTGTGCATTTGTTTCTAGACTAGGTCTCCTGGTCTATTTCTGTGCCATTCCCACAGTGTTTTCAATGCTGTAGCTATAGAACTAAATCTTGATAGACGTTAATGTCTACTCCTCAAACTCCTTTTTTTAAAAAAGATTTTATTTATTCATTTTGAGAGAGAGAGTGACAGAGCACAAGCAGAGGGAGAGGCAGAGGGAGAGGGAGAAGCAGGCTCCCCGCTGAGCAGGAAGCCTGATGTGGGGCTCGATCCCAGGACCGGAAGATCATGACCTGAGCCGAAGGCAGACACTTAACCATATGAACCACCCAGGCGCCCCTCTTTTTTTTCTTCTTCTTCAAACATTTCTTGACTTTCATTTGCTCTTGTTTCTTCGTATGTATTTTTGGACCAGATTGTAAAATCTATAAAAGTCCTATTGGGATTTTGATTGGAATAACATTATTTATTTGAGAGAGCGAGTGAGCACAAGCCAAGTGGAGAGGCAGGCGGAGAAGCAGACTCCCTGCTGAGCAGGGAGCCTAGGATCATGACCTGGGATCATGATCTGGGATCATGGCGGAGCTTAACCGAGTGAGCCACCCAAGTGCCCCTGGAATAACATTAAATGTATAGATTTACTTAAAAATAATTATCATCCATAATATTGACTCTTCCCATCCACGAACATGGTTTATTTTTCCATTTCTGAGGTCTACTTTGAGATCTTTTGATCAAGTTTTATAGTTTTTTCTTCCAAAGTCTTGATATAGGGCGCCTGGGTGGCTCAGTTGGTTAAACGACTGCCTTTGGCTCAGGTCATGACCCTGGAGTCCGGGGATCGAGTCCCATATCGGGCTCCCTGCTCAGCGGGGAGTCTGCTTCTCCCTCTGACCCTCTTCCCTCTTGTGCTCTCTGTCTCTCATTCTCTCTCTCTCAAATAAATAAATAAAAACAAAGTCTTGATATAGTTCATTAAATTTATTCCTAGTTACACTGGAATTTTTGTCACGATTGTAAATGATTTCTTATTTTAAATTTGCAGTTTCCTCATTGTTTCTTTGTATTAATCTGATATTCAGCAATTTTGCATAATGCTGTCCTTATTAAGAATGTTTTTCTACCCAGGCAATCATATAATCTGCAAATGATAAAAATTTTGCTTTTTCCTTCCTTCTTTTCTTTTTTCTTTTTCTTTTTTTTTTTTTTTTTTGAGAGGTTGTGGCCTGGGTGGGGAGGGTCGGAGGGAGAGAGAGAGAGAATTTTAAGCAGACTCCATGGTGAGCACGGAGCCTGATGTGGGGCTCGATCTCATGACCCTGAGACCATGACCTGAGCCCGAAATCAAGAGTTAGATGCTTCACTGACTGAGCCACCTAGGCACCCCACTTTTTCCTTTCTAATAAACATCTCTTCCACTAGCTAACACATCCGGTTCTGTATTGAATACAAGTGGTGACAAAGGATCATTTTATTGCTAATGTAGGACATTTGCTGTAGAGCTTTCGTAGATATCCTCTATCAAGTCAATGCAGTTCTTTTCTATCCGAGTTTGCTAAGTGTCTTTATATGGATGCTTGCTTTAATCATGAACAGAAATTCGATTTTATTAAATACAATTTTAGTATATGTGCTGCCAAAGTGAGCACCGATTTTATTAAATACATATACATCTGTTGAGATGATCCTATAATAAATTGCATTATTAGCTTTTCTAATTTTGAAACATCTTGGTCACTGATGTGATTCTTCCTTGATTATGATGTTTTTAATGTGCATTTTATTTTCAAAATGTGAAATTGGCCAGTCATTTTTGTCTCATAGTGTCCTTGCCTGGCTTTGATGTCGAGGTTTGGCCAATCTCGTTAAAGTTTGGGAGGTTTTCTTTCCTTTCTTTCTTTTCCTTTGCTATTCTTGTCTCTGTGATAGTTTATATAAAATAGTTCTGATACCTGGGTTCTTTTTTTCCCTGGTAGATTTTTAATTACTGCTTCAATTTTTTAAAATGGCCTTTAGGTTGGTTCAGGTTCTTATTTCTATGTAAGTCTATTTCTGTTATACTTTTCTAGGATGTTGTCTATGCTGTTTTCGAATTTATTGAAATAAAGCTTTTCTTATGGTGTTTTCCTATGATTTTAAAGTCTCTATTCTCTCTCTAGGTATGTCTTCTTTTTTTATCAAATAGTTATGTATATACATAAATTTAAAATGTAAATTTTTTTTCCTGGGCCTATATTGAAAAATGTTAAGCCCCTAGCCATTCATTCTTCTCTAGATAGTGCTTTCCTCTGCAGCTACTTCCAAGTAGTTTAGCTGCTTCATCTGAAACATATCTTTATTAATCTAAATAAACTGCTTAAAATGTTCTTTTCCAGTTTTGCACTTTTATTATCTTTGGAAATTGAAGTTTTAGGTCTATTACACCCACCCACATTTGTCTCTTGCACGCCCATTCCCCCATTTTACATACATTTATATCACCACTTGGGATAAAAATAAATCTCAGGGTTTATATTGTTGTGCCATGTAAATATTATTCAAAGGTCAGTTATCTAGTGCACCAGGATTTCATCTTTCATGTATATCTTTCTCCCCTTGAATTAAAACTTGCCTCAGTTTTCTTTGGTTAATTTTTATTCCAATCATTAATTTATCATATATATGATAAATCAATAAATTTATCAAATAATAATTATATATGATTAATAAATTTATTAAATAATTATTATTAAATAATAATCATTAAATAATAAATAAAATTAAATATATATATATCTATCCCCCCCGACAGAACTGAAAATCATCTCTGAACAAGTTAACCACATCAGGTAGTCTATTAGTTTGATTTTCTGCTTGGTGGCATCATTCCTGGGACTCTCTGTGTCCTGCTTTAACTGGACAGGCATCTCTCCAGCCAGCTACACCACTGTTGTCCTAAGACTCCCTCCCCTCCTGGGAATTTCCTTGGTCTCTTTGTTGTGTTTGACCTTTGCTTCCTGGAATCCAAGGCATTCCTTTGATTGGTTCACTCTTATGTTTTGGTGAAGCCTACTGTCCTTAAAAACAGCACATGATAATATAATTTTGAGATCTTAAATGTTGAAAATGACTTTATTTACTTTGACATTTTAATGAATAGCTTGACTGTTTATAGAATTCTAGATCGAAAACATATTTTCTGTAGAATTTTGATGACATTAAGCTATTTTCTTATAGTTTCCAGTGCTAAGAAATCTAATGACACTCTATTTCATAATTGTTATTAGAGCTATTTTAGATTTCAGCAGAATTATAGAATCTTTTCTTTTTTACCAGTGTTCTAAAGTTTCTTGATTTTTATGTGTTAGTATAGATCTTTTTCAATTTTGTGGGTCTGTCAGTCCAGATATTCGTGTCTTCCACTAATGAGAATATTCCCTATATTGGTTCTTTGACAATTCCCACTTCTATCTTTTAGAAGCTCATATTATTTAGGTATTTGTCTACCTGAATTTCTTAAATTTTATTAACCATTTTCCACCTCTTTGTCTTTTGGTCTACTTCCTGGTGATTTCCCCCCCCAACTTGATCCCCTAAATAAATCTGGTCAACTTTTTTCTTTAATTTAGCGATCGTATTTTAATTACCAAGAGTTCTTACTTGTTATTTGGTTGTCTGAATATTATTTGATTTACCACTTAAAAAATTATCACTTTTTTCCTTGCTAAGAAATTATCTATCTTTACTGACCATTAGTTCCATTTATTTTTATTTTTTCTACTTAATTTATGTGGTTTTATTATCAATAGTTTCTATATTCTTTTGGTTTATATAGTTATACTTTTAAAAACTTAAGTTGAATGCTTACTCTTTAATTTTTCATTTTTTTTCTTTTGAAAGATAATAATGTTATGAATTTCTTTGTAAGTACTGCTTAACCCAAATCCTTAAGTTTTATATATAGTATTTTTACTGGAACTAAGTACTAAAAATTGCACATTTCTGTTACTACTTTTTCTTTGACCCACGGATTAGTTAGAAGTATGTATTTTAAAAAAATTTCTAGGCATAAGGAGGGCAGACACTGAGTTGGATCATATTATTATTATTTTTAAAGATTTTATTTATTTGACAGAGAGAGCACAAGCAGAGGGAGAGAGAGGAAGAAGCAGGCTTCCTGCTGAGCAAGGAGCCCGATGTGGGACTCGATCCCAGGACCCTGGGATCATGACCCGGGCCAAAGGCAGCCGCTTAACTGACTGAGCCACCCAGGCGCCCCTGGATCATATTATTTTTGTTACTGATTTCTAATTATATTTGGGGAATGTGACCTGCTTAGTACGGGTCTTTTGGTGCTTGTTGAGAACTGCTTTTTGGCCTACTACCTGGCAAATTAATGTAAATATTACATATTTTCTTGAAAAGAATGTGGGTTCTTTAATTTGGGGGAGAAGGGTTCCATATGTTATAAGGTCAAACTTGTGAATAGTGCTCAAATATTTAATGTCCTTATTAACTTTTGGTCAATTTGATCAAATAATTCCTGTGAGGATGTTCAACCATCTACTGTTATTGTGAATTTGTCAATTTCTTCTTATAATTCTCTCAGGATTTTCTGTATTATTAAGCTATGTTAATGGCTGTACATTAGTTTAGAACATTTATTTTGGTATTTCTGGTAAATGGTTCATTTTATGGTTAGTAGTGACTTGTTATTCTCAAAAATGCTTTATAGGACTAAAGCAGATTTTGGTTAGCATTTTCTAGGTATATCTTTTTATTTTTAAAATCTCCTCAATTTTGTTGTTTTTGTTTTTTCAGCCTTCTGTTGTAGCCTCATACTTTTTATGTGACTCTTATAAACAGCAGATAATTGAATTTTTGATAGTTCTGCTCTGAAAAATCCTGTTCTATAACTGCAAGTTTAATACATTCATGCTTGTTGTAATTAATCATATATTTGGGTTTATTTTTCCCACTTAATTTCATGTTTTTTTAAAAAAATGTATTGTGCTTTCTTTGTTTCTTTTTTTTTTTTTTTAACTTTTTTGTCTTTCAGTGGACTGATAATGTTTGAACAATCCCTCCCCATGCCCTGCACCAATACGGATCTGAAAGTAATCTGTTTATATTTTTTAGTTATTCCCCTTACGTTGTTAACATGAGTAATTGGCTAAAAATTATTATGACTTAACAGTAATGTTTCTCCACCTTCTTCTGGATGATAAAGGATCTTAGGAAGTTTCAAGTGAATTTTCTTGTATTTCTCATCTTATGTGTTAGGATTGTCCTGTTTTGGGTTTTACCTTATGCTTATTCCCCTACATGTTTATTATTATTGTTTACACAGTTAATCTTGATTTAGATTTCTCTCCCACTTGCCAGTTTTTCTTCTCATATTACTTCTTGCAGCCTGATTCTCCTTTCTGGATCTTGCCTCCTTCCTGAAGTTTATCTGTTAGTAGGGCTTCCTAAGGTGTTTTATACATAGGAAATGGTCAATAAATGTTTATTAAATAAATTAATTTAATCAGATGAACATAGTTTAAACTACAGTAGATGTCTAGTTTGTGTGTTAGGGTGATCGGTGGATCTTGCCTCATTTACCAGACAGAGATAAGACACTTGAATATTGGGGATGGCAGCACATTATCTGGTTTTAGTTAATACCATGAATCAAGAGTAGGGATAGAACCAAGGTCTGGAGCACTCTCCGCTCTTCCTTGGTATGTTTCTCTAGAATTCTGTCTCTAATACTAGGGCCACTGTTTTCCAGCATAATCTTCTGGCCTCCATTTCCCTCTCTGCTTGCTAGGGCGAGACACTTGCCCCATCTGGGAAAGCAACATGGGAAAAGCAGTATCCTCCTACTGCAGAGGTACCTAATGGATAAGTGTGTAGGGCCAGTGTCAAGTGGCCTGGGATCTAATTCCCTCTCTAGCGCTTATTAGGCAAGTTAACAGGCCTCTCTTTGACTCAGTTACCTCATCTGTAAAATAAGGATAGTAATGGGTCTACAGCATAGCTTTGTTCTGAGATGAATGAGTTAATAACATATATCAGAACGACGCCAGCACCTTTAAGCACCCAACAAATGTTGACTATGGTTATTGCCTGTGCCCCTTCTTAGCTCCTCTGCTTCTTCGCTGGCTTTGGATGCTGGGATTGAATATGACTGTTCAAATTGGAGTTTCACTTAGGTTCATGACGATAGAACTTACAGACTTAGGCAGACTACCAAGGGGTTTCATTTAAGATATGTATTCAGGTTTTTCTCTGTGCTTTAAACAAAGCTGTCCTAAGAATCATATCCTATATAAAGCTATATTCTCTTTTAGGGTTAACTTTTGTGGGAAAAGTCTCATTTTAGGTTCAAGTTGGTTCCAAAGATTGATTGCTTCGATAAGTTCATATTATTCAAGGCCCAATTCTAAGCCGATAGCTATAGACCCCAAACAATTCTTACTCATAATTTGAATTCATTGTCACAATGTGTTGAATCATATTTAACTTTTTTATTTGGTGAGCGGGGCATACACATAGGTGAGGTCATGGTTATTTTGTACATAACCACATAATTTCTTTGATCCTTCTAGTATGTAAAGAATTCTTGAACCGATTCTATAACTCCTTGATAGCCAGAGGAGTCAACTTTTCCCTGGACACCATAGAAAAGGAATTGGTCAGCTTTTGCTTGGATGTCAAAGGAAAAGAAAACCGCCTGGTATAGTAAATTTTCCCTGTTCATTTTCCCTTATGCTTGAAGAAACTGTTAATAGTTTCATTTCTCATCTTAGTCCTAATGTTCTCCTGCTTAAATGCTTGCCTCAAGCATGTTCATTGTAGATAGCAAGCAGAAATTGATCTTCCAGTGAAATGTAGTCCTATGTATTTTCATTTAGAATATATCTGGTTTCATTTTGCTTTTTGAAGAGGCAAGCAATTCCATGTTTTAAGTAAAGTTACACAAATTCCTCATGAGAATTTTCTGTCCTGGGTTAACAGTGGGTAGACTCTCTGTTACCAAGACTATTAGTTAAACCTGTCAAAACATTTTTATCACATCATTTATACATAACTAATGAAGTATTTATATTCTCTTATAATGGTGTTTCCTGGGTTTACACAGATGACTTTTCATTAAAGTGTTTTACTTCACTACAGATCATTGCAGGCCAATTCATTTTGCCTAAAATTTTCATGTTCAATTTGTCAGTTAAATCTGCATTGTTGACTGTTCGACACTGACACATTGTAAAACTCTCAACATTTATTTGTGCCATTAAGTTTCATATTTTTAAATGTAAACTGTCTCAGTTAGGCAGCTGGAAAGGCAGCATAGCATGATGGAGAAGGACATGGACTCTAGAGCCAAAATGCTAGATGTTTAAATTCCATCTCTTCTGCTTACCAGCTGGTGACCTTCAGTTGACTTGGGTGTAAAATGGGGCTAATTATAGTACTTACTTCACAGGATTGTTGTGAGAATTCAATAAGTTAAGACCTTTAAAGCCCCAAGAGCAGTGCCTGGCACAGAGAAGACACTTAGCAAACGTTGGCTCTTATTAGTCTTTGAGCATCGTGTGAATTGTGGGGCACTTCTAATTAACATGATCATGGGGATGGAATCATTTGTTTTCTGGTGCCTTAGTCAGCAGGGGTTAAAATTTAATAGCTGGGCCATGAAAACTAGGTTAACCTCTTTCTCACTTCTCCAAACTATATTATTTTTTTCATCACCCAGGACACTAAATTCTCTTTGTACTCCTTCAGTGCTATTATCTAGGCGCAACGAAGGATGCAGCCACAAAGATCCTCAGTGAGGTCGCTCGCCCAATGAGTGTGCATATGCCTGCACCAAAGATTTGTGAGAAGCTCAAGAAGATGGACAGCCAGATCTGTGAACTGAAATATGGTATAATGGAGACAAATGTATTTTTCCAATATGTCCAAAGCATTGCCCATTCTCCAAACCAAGGTCCCTGTTCCTAAAAAGTCAGTGGGAGAAGGGAAGGCAATCTCCACTCGCCAGTAGGTTGCTGGGCTGCTGAATGGTGCCTATCGCCAATCTGAGCTCCTTTGGGGAAGAGAAATGAAGACTGGCCCAATCAGCATTCGGTAAAACTGCCAACCCGGATAGCCAGGTTTAAACTCTTAAATCACCAAGGCAATGTCAACTATGTATGTCAAGGAAAAATTCCATATGTAAAGGGAGCAGCTATTCATGGTCATTTAGCTCTTGGTAACCTATTAAGACAAAAGTTGCATCTATTCAAAGGCCGTGTTGGGATTTTGAAGTTTTAAACATGGACTATATCTTTTTCCCCTAGATTTGTCTACCATCTTGCTGGTTTTAAACTTTAGGAAATAGGTTATTCATATCAAGTCAGGCAGTGTTTTATGAAATAAGCTTATTGAGGGTGCCTAAAGTAAACAGTGAGGAAAGGGAGGAGATGTCCTATTTAAAACATTATCCTTGGCTTTATGAATTTCACAGATATAGATCTATTCTTATACAGTACTGAGGATTTGTATCTGGGTCAGCCTTTTGGGTACACTGAATAGGTGTGTTGAAAGCCTGGGGCATCCCTCCCTTAGCCTGTCCTTAACACCTGAGATTTTAGCAGGAAAGACTCACTTCTTTTGCTTAAGTCATTGTTTTATGTTACAGACCCACTGTAGTATTTATTATAAACTACCTAAGTAATTAGCACCCAACTCTGAATTATTTTAGTCTTATTTTCCAACATAGCTGTGTAATATGCCTATGCACCATAGCGACAAAGCTGACTTTAAATAGGTTTAAGGTCGGAAGATACCAAAGACAACCTACTTCTCAATTTGCCAAGGGTAAGCCCTAATCTCCAAGGTGGTGATTATGGGGAAGGCATCTGTTTTTATTGGCTTCCAAGTAATGAAGGAGAGGGAGGAATCATTGAGTTCATATAAACAATATTCTCAAAAGGGACAAACTTGTCTTGATTCTTTCATTTGACAAATGTACTTGGAATAACATCTGCTATATATAAGGGATCCTACTTGGCTCCTTGAATAATAGAAAAATTATTCAGATATTACTGAAAAGAAATGCATAGTTACTAATGTTTTGGCAATGCTGGCCACTAGAGGCCCTTGGGGAGCCATGAACTAGTTTTAATTTTGGGATCAACGTTTTCCTTATAGTTTTAGGGTTACAGAGCTTTTCCTCTTTTAAAATTAACTTCAGATGCCAAGTTCTCTAGAAAAACTCAAAGACACTACTGACACTCGCAAGAAAGTGTTTTCTTTTTCCTTCAATAATTTATCTTGAATTAGACCAGCAGTTCTAAATTCTCCTTCCCAGCTTATGGTTGGCAGGAAAGTTGAGATTGAACAGGGCTTCAAATGGTGGGATATTAATAATTTGCGCTATAAAAGCGTCTATGTTTAAAGATATTTTATTAAGTCAGCCATGAAATTAACAAACAAGGTAAATGTAGAGTTGGATTATGTTTTCAATTAGGAGGGTGTCATTTGGCTTTTGACCTGAAAGTATGTTTTTGCTAGATCTATTTTTTTTAAAGGATGGAGATCACTATAAAAATTGAAGGGTCCCCTGAGCACAGGGTGTAGCTGATGATCCAAATAAAAAAAGGCTTTAAAATTTAACTTTTATTTATTTTTTCCAGATTTATTAAGATATAAGTGACATAAAACATTGTGCAAGTTTAAGGTGTACAACATGTTGACTTGATACACTTATATTGCAATATTACCACCATTGTGTTGGCTAACACCTCCATCATGTCTTATAATTACCATATCTTTTCTGTGATGAGAGCATTTAAGATCTACTCTCTTAGCAACATTCAAGTATATAATATAGTATTAACCATAACTACCACGGTGTACATTAGATTCCCAGAACTTGTAACTGGAAGTTTGTACCCTTTTGCCAGCATCTTAATTTCTCTACCCACCAGACCCTGGTAACCACCATCCTACGCTCTGTTTCTATTAGTTTGGCTTTTTTAGATTCCATGTATAAGTGATATCATATAGTATTTATCTTTCTCTGACTTATTTCACTTAGTCCATTCTTGATGCAAGTGGCAAGATTTCCTTTCTCATGGCTGAATTAACATTCCGTTGTATGTGTATACGTGTGCATCACACACACACACACACACACATATCACATCTTCTTTATTCATTCATCTGTTGATAGATACTTAGGTTGTTTTCATATCTTGCCTATTGTGAATAATGCTGCAATGAACATGGAAGTGCAGACATCTCTTTGATATCCTATTTTCATTTCCTGTTGATATATACCCAGAAGTGGGATTGCTAGATCATTTGGTAGTTCTACTTTTAATTTTTAAAGGAACTTCCATACTCTTTTCCATAGTGGCTGTACTAACTTATACTGCCAGCAAGAGTGATTTTTTTCTAAATTGTTTCCAACACTTGCTATCTCTTAGGTTTTTGATGACAGCCATTCTAACGAATGTGAGGTGATACCTCATTGTGTGCTGTTTTGCATTTCCCTTATGATCAGTGATGCTGAGTACCTTATTAGGGACCTGTTGGCCATTTATATGTCTTCTTTGGAAGAATATCTATTCAGTTCCTCTGCCTATTTTTTTAGTCAGATTGTTTGGGATTATTTTGCTATTGGGTTGTATGAGGTTTTTAATATATTTTGGATATTAACTCCTTATTAGATATGTAATTTTCAAATATTTTCTCACATCCCATAACTTGCCATTTATTTTGTTGATGGCTTCTTTGCTGTGCAGAAACTTTTTAGTTTGATATAGTCCCACTTACTGATTTTTGTTTTTGTTTGCTTTGGTGTCATATCCAAAAAAATCGTTGCCAGGGCCAATGTCAAGGAGGCTTTCCCTATGTTTTCTTCTTGGATTTTTATGGTTTTAGGTTTTATATTTAACTTTTTAATCTATTTCAAGTTAATTTTCCTAAGTGATATAAGATAGGCGTCCAGTTTCATTTTTTCCGCATGTGGTTATCCAGTTTTCCAAACACCATTTATTGAAGAGACTGTTCTTTCCCCATTGAATATTCTTGGTTCCTGTGTCAAATATTAGTTGACCTTATATGCAAGGGTTAGTTTCTGGGCTTTTGATTCTACTCCACTAGTATATGTGTCTGTTTTTATGCCAGTACCACACTGTTTTATTATAGTTTTATAGTATAGTTTGAAATCAGGGAGTGCAATGCTTCCAGCTTTGTTCTTTCTGAGGATTGCTTTGGCTATTCAGGGTCTTTAGTGGTTCCATACAAATTGGGGTTATTTTTTCTATTTTTTGTGAAAAATGCCATTGGAATTTTGATGAGGATTGCATTGAAGCTGTAGATGGCTTTGTGTAGGATGGCATTTTAGCAATATTAATCTTCCAGTCCATGAACACAGGATGTTTTTCCATTTGTGTTCTCTTCAGTTTATTCCGGTAGTTTTCAGTGTATAGATCTTTCACCTCTTTCGTTAAATTTATTCCTAAGTATAAAATCCAACTTTTAGATTTGAGCACACTTACTGTAAATTTTTGATAAGTCACTTGACCACTACGTTAGGTTGTTAAAAGGCTTTCAAATGCTGTGTTTTATTATGCAAGGGAAAAAAGGAAAGGGTTCCTCAAGAGAAGTCAAGCTGCAAAAGTCCTGGGCTGCCACTAATAAGCAAACTTCAATGTTGTATCCATGTTCAAGGACATACCTGGTCATGGGGAGGGGGAAAGAAAAGAATTTCCCCATGCTGACAGGGAAATTATAATCATGAGTATGTTATAGATGAGCTTTGTTTGTTTGTTTTTCCTATTTTTGGGTTTGACAATAGAGAAGTAGCTGAGTTCTTCACATTGTCTGCAGATAGTAAATGGAAACAGTAGTCTTTCTAGAGGAGTTGGATGTTAATGACAAGTGTTACTGCCGGTTACTGGCAAGAAGGCTAGGAGCCAGATCGGTTGGCACCAAAGCGCTAGCATTAGAGAAGTGGGTATATCCCAAAAGACTGTCAATGAATGCTGTGATGATTCTGTAATCTCAGTAGGGACAGAGGATAAGGTGAGTTCAAGCAGAGATCCCAAACAATTAAGGACCAATGAGAATGCTCTTAATTTTATTAATGTGTTTTGGTGTCTTAAATTTGTATTTAAAAACTTGATAATGCTTTGTAATAGGTATGTCCATCTGTTTTAATGCAGACATGTCTTCGTGTAGAAAGCAAATCATCACTTTCTAGTTAATTACAATCTAAGACTTTCAGCTGGCCACACTCAAGACCATCCCAAGGCACTGCCATTTATCAATTCTCTTCTTTTTATCTTAGGAGCAGCAATTAGGATGCAATGTAGTCATTTTAGTAACTATGGTCTTGAGAAGCCATGGAGTGGTCACAAAATTCTGCAAAGCTACCCAGGCCCCTGTTCTGAAGCAAGTATAATTCCATGGAAAGCAAGTTGAATTGAACACTAATGATCCCAATAGCTTTGTACATAACACATTTTCCTTAGGTATATCTTGGTTTCCATAGCAATTGGAACTGTTCCCCGCTTTGGAACATAGGGTAGTCGGCACCAAGATAGGAAACACCCCTGGCCTTTCTAAGTATTTCACGGTTGTTTTGGTTTTTAAAAAACTGTGCTTTTCCTTTTTGTTATTTAGAAAAGAAATTGGACCTGGCATCAGTGGACCTGTCAAAGATGAGGGTAGCAGAGCTGAAACAGATACTGCACAGCTGGGGAGAGGAGTGTAGAGCCTGTGCAGAAAAAACGGACTACGTGAATCTCATCACTGAACTGGCACCCAAGTATGCAGCAGCCCACCCCAAAACAGAGCTGTGACCCCCCGATGCCGGTGTGCCATTAAGGAGAGACACAGTGACTCTCCAGGATATGGACTTGTTGGTTAAGAGTAACTGGGAGTTGCGCTGTATGTGGTCTCATACTTTTTGCTTTGGTAACACAACCAACCAAGAATTGGTTACTTGGATTTACAATGAAAACTGCTAATATTAGTGGTCTCTTCCATTTGCAGGGTACCCAAACCTAACAGTGCTTTTCTCATCATTTTTGTAAGGATTATATATATTGTCTTTGCCTATTTCCTTGAAAGTGGGAAATGTGGACTACTGAAAAATAGATGGAGTAAGTCGATTCAAAGAAGGAAGACAGTGCTCAGAGGCCCCTCTCTGTGTATTAAATTTTAGTTAAATATATTGGTTTAGGATAAAAGAAACAAAGTTTGGCCTACCTAACTCCCACCTTCAATCCAAAACAATAACATGGCATAATCAAAGGTTTTAAAAAGTAAACCTCGTACATTGAACTGCAAATCACTCTACGTTCTGGCTCTTTTTGGTATCCGATATGGGAGGGCAGGAGGCAGTATTTGAAATTAGGATTTCCCCAAAGAAGGAATACCTATTTAAAGCCTATTTATACCTACTTAAAGAAAACAGATCAAGAATCCACTTAAATAGAGTCAGTGTTTTAGCAAATTGTATCAACACCCAAACTGTTGACTGAACTAAGCTCAGGTGTTCTGTATTCCTTGCTACCACACATTAGACGAGTTTTTGATAGAGGATTAAAGCATGGTAAAAGCACCTGCAGGCAACATGGAGCTCTATGATTCTTAATGCTATTTTATCGGCTTTAAATTGTAAAATCATTCTTGGCTCCATTTTCTGGCCACATCAGAGTAAGAACCCCCCCTGGACAAGTGACTGCCTCTGGGGGAAGGTAGAGTTGGGGAAGGCCTGCAGAGCAGCTCAAGGGAACTTTCTGGGGGGATGGGAATGTCGTGTATCTTGACTGGGGTGGTGGTTACATGGTTGGAGAGGATTGTGAAACTCATGTAGTAGTACAACTAAAATCTGGTCTTTTTTTTGTGTATACATTTTATCTAAAATACTGCTGTAGAAAAATTATTTGAAAATTAACTGAACTTCGTTGATTCAAAACATCTCGTTCGTGTAGAGAATTGCATTTACTGACTGGGAGTCCTTTTGGGGAGTGGAGGGGAAATTTTCCAGACTGAATGTGTACACTGAAAGTATAATTTTCATGTTTCAATGCTGTGCAGGTAAATGAATTTTCAGTTGGGCAGTTGGGATGTTCCCAAACTTGTCAGAGAATTGGTGGTTAGTAACTTAAAAATGAGAAAAAAAAGCTTTGGTGTAATAAATGACCAAAAGGTTATTGTTTCTGGGTTTTGGCAGCTTGATCATTATGTGTAAAGCACTCTAGGTTATTATGAATTATATCTTTAAAAGTCCATATTTAGTTTTTTTTGTTTTTTTTTACTTTTTGTAACCTTTGTATTTGTTTTCCTTTAGTACATTTTGAACCTCTTGAGAAACTTAACATTTGAAAATAGTATGTCTGATGTCTGATCTCAAAATCAGGTCATATTTTCTCAGTGTTGTTTTTTGTTTTTGTTTTTGTTTTTGTTTTTGACAGGATAGAAACCTAGGTCATAAGAACGCTGCCCAGCAATTCATTCAAATCCATGATGTTTGGTCTGGCTTTTCATAGAGCATTCACTCTGTCAGTGCCACTGAAACTTTTCAAATGGTGCACACAAGTGACCCGGGGATCTTGTTAAAGTTTGGATTTTGATCCAGGAGGCCTGGGTGGGGCCCAAGACTGCTTTTCTAACAAGCCCCTGAGTGATGCCCATACAGCGCTTGCAGGCACCACACTTGGAACGGCAAGGGCCTGAGCCCTGGATCCCGCAGTTGATTTATTCTCTCCAACTGCCCATCTCAGTTAGGTTTTTAATAGAGCTGAATGTAACAACAACAACAAACAACAATAAACACACAAGAGCTGCTTCTCTCACGTAAAAGAAGTCAGGTAGCCCAGCAGGAGTAAATACAGCAGCTCCACAAAGTTATCAGGAATGAAGTTCTTATCTTTTTGCTTTACATTAGGGACGTGTTCCATTCTTAACTCATGGTCCAAGTGGACCCTGGAACTCCTTATTCCAGAAGGAACAAGGCATGGAAAGCTGAGCCCGCCTCTTTAGGGCAGCCTTCCCCCCTTCCCTTGCTGTTACCCCTCCCCCACACTCTGCTTACAGATTTTTTTTAAGTATTTTATTTATTCTTATTTGAAACAGAGACAGAGATAGTGAGAGAGAGAGCATAAGCAGGGGGAGCAGCAGACAGGCAGCGGGAGAGGGAGAGGGAGAAGCAGACTTCCCGCTGAGCAAGGAGCCTGATGTGGGACTCGATCCCAGGACCCCGGGATCATGACTTGAGCCGAAGGCAGCTGCTTAACCGACTGAGCCACCCAGGCGCCCCTGCTTACAGATTATTGATCAGAACTTAATCCCATGCCAAACCCAGCTCCAAGAGAGTTTCGGAAAGAACGTCTTTTGGTTAAGTTCATTGCTGCCCAAATAAAATCAGGATTATTTATTTAGTTAATTAATTTTTTTTTTTTTTTTTTTTACTGAGGAAGAATGGAGAAATAGCATATGGCCACAAGCCATCTCTGCCACACAGCTCCAATTTTTCATTCCCATGAATCTTAGTTATAATTCCTGGCTATTTTACCCTAAATAACTCTTCTTCCTCCTTACCGTTGGCCTTTTTTGTAAATGTAGGCAATTATGTCTTTCTTTCTTTTTTTGGTTTGACAAGAAGTAGCTACTGTTTTTCTATTTTATTTTCATTTTAAATTGCTTCCTCTCTCATTGTGTGTGTGCGTGTGCACACGCGTGTGCAACTTTTGTTGTATTTTTTCCCAAAATCTGTAAGCACACAAAATTTACAAGTCAGACATTCTGACAGACGTGACAGAACTCTGGGCTAAACACTTTCATTAAACAGCAGCAGTCTGGGGCAAACATTATTCCTTTAGATTTGAAATCTATTTTAGATTTCAAAAAGTCCAAGCAGATGATCCTTTAATTTGGTGCCTAAATATACATGGGAGACTAGATACAACATTTAAAAGCTGTAGATCCTTGAGTATGCATATTTGTCATCCACATTCCACTAAAGAGTGTTACATTTAGAACAAATTAGCTTGGCATATAGGACAAGAAAATATTTGATTATCAAATCCTTAAAAACAAGCAGAGCATTTTGCGATCCCAGAGGCTTCACCTATGGGTTTGAGCTCTTAATAAGTGTTTACTCAGATAGCTGAGTTTCTACCTTCCAGATTCATCCAGAAGAAATGATTGTCAAGTGCCTATTCTTTCATGGTGTGTTTGCAATAAAATGATTCCACCAAATATGAAATGGAAAAGGGGATGAACAGTATATATTAAGTTTTTAGTTTGTTTTGGGGTATGCTTTTCACTGATAAAAATTTTCAGAATTTGGGATTGTGCAGGTATAGCTGGTGCTGAGTTTCTAAAGCTCACCAGCATTGAAATCAAAACGTTAATGTGTGAGACAGATAAAAATATGAGAGTTCACAGAGGTAAGGTTGTTAATTGTCACTGAAGTGGATCCATTTTAGGGCAGTATTTTTTAAAGATTCTCAGGTGATTTCTTTGTGTTTGAGGCTGTCGTAGGTAGTCTACATATAATTCTGGCAGTTCCTTCCTGGCTGCGGTAGTTTCCTGGTGTGGGAAGCTCACCTTGTGGGCTCTTCCGAAGTTTGGTGGCTGACCTTGCAAGGTAACATACATGGTCTGGCAAATTGTGCATTTTCGGGGAACATGTAGCTGCTTATTAAGAAACTATAGATTAGTTGCTTATACTGTGTGAGACATAACCTGCAGTTAGAACAAAAGAAGAAAGAAAAAAGAACACTTAAAGATATATAATACAGGTCCACAATCCATTACCAAAACATTTGGAGCTAGGTATACTTGGAACTCATAATGTTTCAGATTTTGGAAAGACAGGAGGGTGGATATACTAAATATTTCATAATCATCTGGGGGCTTGGGGCAGCACCCCCTAACACCTTCTCTTAAATCCAGGTCAGGTTTGGTCACCAGAAGAAGCTGGATCAGGTTTTGCTTGTCAAATGAGTTACAAAAAAAGAAACTTATTTTCACAGCCCTTTGGATTTCTGAATCTTGTATGAAAGATTCTGCCACTGTAATTCTGTGGTGACTCCCATCTAGGTGTTATCAATCATTAATTGAGACTTTGGGTCTTCTTTGATAAAACCTCTAGCTCCCATAGATTTGTCTCCTATAGACAGAACTTCTTTCTCCCAGGAAGTAGTGGAAAAGCACCTGAGACTCACAGAAGATTAGGACTCCGGGCTCCTCACTTCCTTCTTTTGGCCACACGCCTTCCCGGAGCATGGCACAGAGTCTGCATTCAATACCCATCGAGGAAATTCGCTCACCGTGTTTTCTTCCTTCTAAACAGGTGGGACAGCTGGGGATTCTCCTCCTCAGGTCAGGAGAGCCAAGAAGCCGAGAGGAGTAGCTGCTCTTCCTTTCTGCAGCCCCCACCCTCAAGCCTTCTCTCTCATCAGACTGAAGGTCTGTTCAGACTTTGCAAGCAACTGTCTGCTATTCTCTCTGGTGGCAATGTTTACAATTGGCCTCAGAAGACGTTGTTTACAGGGCTCTTGCCTTTTTCCTTTTGAATTTTTTAAAACGTATTTTGGAAAGAGCGGATCAGATGTTGGCGCCTTAGTGACGGAGCAGCTATAAATACATTCCAAGGAATCTTGGGCTTTGCAGTTCCTAGCAGGCAGTAAACTTGCTCACCTGCTGGATATTATCTAAAGAATGTCTATCCCAGGAATTCAGGTGTTCCCATCATTTCTGATTCTCCCACTGCTGGTCAAATATTTACCTATCATATATTTCTATTCTTCCTCATTCCTAAATTAATAAACTCCTTGTTTCTTTCCAAAAGGAGTCTGGAGTTTTCTCCTTTCCAGATTATATTTATATGTATTTATATTTGCCTCCCCAGAAAGTTCAGGGTCACAGTTCCTTGACCTTGGGATGTATGTGCTCAAGAGTCTGGTTCAGACCCAAACTTTACAAATGATCTTTGCAGTCTTCTTTGCTTTCTCTAATTGTTTATTGGTGGTTCCTAAAAATTTCATTCTACTGGAAAATCTTATTACTGTAATATCATCTTGACTATACAAAGATGGAAGTAGAAATAATAAGAGAGAAAGAGCACCAGATTGAAATTTGAATCCTGTGTTTGCCTGTGGCTAGTTGTGCTGAGAAAAGTAATTCACCTTTTCTGGCCCTCAGTTTTTTGTCTTAGGCTGTAGCTAATAATGTCTACCTAATTGGGCTATTCCATTAAATGGAAAAATATAAGTAAAATATGTAACAAAGTGCCCAGCTCAGGGTAGACACCTCAATAGACAGAAGTTGAATCTGAATGGAATTTTTCTTCTCAAGAGTTCATTTATTGTCACAACGTTCTACACAAAGGTATGATGAGCACTGGCCCATTTTATTGATGAGGAAGTAAGGCAAAGGAGACATTTAGTGACTTGCCCACTGAAGCCAGGAAATGAATTCAGGTCACTTGATTTCTGGATTGGATGTAAACTTTTAGGCTGAGAAATTCAGGGGTGAGAGAATTTGATGATTTGGAAACCAGGACTTTAAAGTGATCTTTGGGAAGTAGACACACTCACAGGACATGCTTTTGGGTTTTAATGATATTGCAATTAATAGTCAAAAGAAATTACCTGAAGTGATTGGAATTTGATAAGTCATGACCATAATGTGCTCTAGAAGGTCACCCGTGATCAGTAGTGGGCTATCTCTTTTATGTGGGGTGGCTCAATATTTCTGGAGCATCCTGTAATTCTACACACCTCCATGATGCTATTGCTTCATGTGAAATGCAGAAGAATGTAGGTCAACTGTCTTGTCCAACAACAAAAAGCATAATGAGTATGTTCCTGGATCTTTTTATTGCAGCCTCATATACCAGTTGTCTGGAAATGCCTGAGAAATGTATTCATCAGCATGTCTCTGGAATGCCTTTTAATGTGATACTTTATTGTTCTGTTTTGAAGAGTTGCTTCTCACTTGTTTCAATTGTTAGAAAATATAAGGTTGATTTTCTTTTCCTGTCTTCATAGTAGTATCAAATTATTTTCATCTAACCTATGCTTATCAGAACACACTCCAATTTATGTAACTCTTTTCTGGGGGTGGGGGAAATAGGTAATATAGTGCTTGGGAAAAATCAATGCATATCTATGAATGTGCTTTTGTGAAAAACCTACTTGTGCCTTAATTTTAAACCTAGACCTTCATGAATAAATACTATATTTAAAAAGACAAAAGGACACTTAAGTGCTTTTATTAATCATTGTAGTGAACTCGAATGGATTTCCCCCCCCAGCTGTAAGAATGATGATGAATTGAAAATTTAATATTTTTAAAGTGACTATCCTGTGTGGTTTAAGTGGAAGGGTGATTAGGGCAGTGGCATTTATAAACTTTTCACTCCTAAGATCTTGAGTCTTTTCTTTTTAACAACTAATAATCTATTTATTAAAAAGGTTGATTTAAGCAACTGCAATGGTGACTTCAACCTCAACTCCTTGCTCGATACTGATGGAAGTAATCCGCTTAACAATCTCAGAAGGGCGGTGCCGATCAATGAGACGCCTGTGGATCCTCATTTGAAAATGACCCCAAGTCTTAGAATCTTCACCACAAGGAGTTTTTCTTGTAGTGATTCTCAGAGTCTTGGTAGGCATCCAAACTTGTCCTTTCACTTTGAGATTCTTTTCCTTTGTGCCTCTGATCAAGCCAGCACATACCTTCTCTAAAGATTTTACATCGCGGCTGGTAAGAGTAATTCTAATCCGGTGACTCACCACCTCTGGTTCCACGGATGTCTTCCCGGTGTCTTTAAAAGCCATGGATGACTGTGGCGTGGCTTCCTGACTGACTTGTTCTTTGGTGAGAGCAAACGGCGATGAGTCAGGAGCAGGAGCTGGTGTCGCAGGCTCCGCAACCGCGTCTTCCACAAAGAGGGCAGATCTTGAGTCTTTGACTGTTGACACTTACTAGGAAATGGAAGCAAGCAAGAAGGACTCCTAGGTTACCCTTTCTCTTAGTTTCACTGGCCCCATTGGACAAAATCAAAAGCCTCACAAAAATAACCACACATAAGCTTATTTTCTGTTTATGCATAGAAATCCTACCTTGTATTTCTAGCAATTCCCCAGTGTTTTGGGGGTCAGTTTTGCAAGAGAAATGTCCAAGGTTTTGAATGCTTGTCCGGGGCCAACCTCTGCTTCTACTGTCCTTAATGTCCCCCTTGGGATGTTGGCAGGGTGCTGGTGCTGTAGATACCTCTGACGCAGCCCCATCTTGCTTTGGGAAGCTTACATTCTTTCATGGATGGCCCCTCCCACTTCCCTCTTCTAATTACAGAATAATGACATGTATGCAGAAACTCTGCCATTCCCAATGAGTACATCAAGGGAGAATGGTTCTTTAGCAACAAACACAGAGGACAAAATGGTTTCTCTGATTCTGTTTTTGCTGATTATCAATGTGCCTGAATAATTTCACATGTGCGGGCATTCTGGAAAATGCTAATAGCTGTAGGATAAGCATAGAAATTGCAATGCCCATTCCTAAGTAGACTGACAAAGAGGCCTCCTAAATCAAAATAAAATAGAGTTCTAAAAGCAAGTAGACTATTAGAGAGAAAAAGATGATGAAACCCTTGAAAATTTGCCAGTTGGTCTGCTAGACAGTGGGCATATGAGAAATTCAGGCCCCACCGAAAAATCTTATTGATTTGTCCATTGGCACTAACCTTGCTTTGAACTCATCATTACTTTTGAATATTTATGTGAC
Organism: Callorhinus ursinus; assembly: GCF_003265705.2. Lineage (NCBI taxonomy): Eukaryota > Metazoa > Chordata > Mammalia > Carnivora > Otariidae > Callorhinus > Callorhinus ursinus. Next base: position 2,581,046 of record NW_027397098.1, read on the forward strand.
CCAAGTCTGGGGATTTTTTTCCCCCCGTGACATGCAGTAGTTCACATGCTGACTTTAGGCATACGATTTGGTAGTAAAACTGTAAAATGAAAATAAATGTTTTAGAGGATATTAGGTAGCAACTTAAATATCTTCCGATGGGAAATTGGTTTAAAAATGATGGACTAGCAATATAAGGCAATTCTATGCAATAATTTAAAAAGGTTGAGATAGATTTAGCTTACTGATCTGGAAAGATTGCTAAGTTATATTTTTAAGTAAAAAAAGCAAGTTGTATTTGTACAGTGTGATCCTATTTTTAAAAACAACAACAAAGTCCCTATGTATGTACATAAATATAGAAAACTGTCTCAGATAATGTCTTTTTCTCCCTTCCTCCATCTCTCTGTGTCTGTCTTTCAGTATGTCTTGGTCTGTCTCTCTCTCTACGTATGTATTATTTGCTTACTTTGCTAACCCAGAAGTTGGTATTGAGTTTTATCATATACTTTTTGGGGGAATTTTACTTTGAAATAAATTTAAACCTGTAGAAAAATTTTAATTTCAAGAAGAGAACACAGAAATCCTATATATCCTTCCCCAGATTCACCAATTGTTGATAGTCTACCATATTTTTCATCTCTATTTATACACATATTTTTTCTCAACCATTTGGAATTATGTTGCAAATGGTGCAATGTTCCATTACCTCTAAATGCTTCAATGTACATTTCCTTAAAACAAGAACATTCCCAGGGCGCCTGGGTGGCTCAGTCGTTGGGTGTCTGCCTTCAGCTCAGGTCATGATCCCGGGGTCCTGGGATCGAGCCCCACATCGGGCTCCCTGCTCGGCCAGGAGCCTGCTTCTCCCTCTCCCTCTCCCCCTGCTTGTGTTCCCTCTCTCACTGTCTCTCCCTCTCTGTCAAATAAATAAATAAAATCTTTAAAAAGAAAACAACAAAATTCTCTACATAGCCACAGGATACCCATCCAAATCAGGAAATTGACACAGATATTATACTATCTTCTACTCCACAGATCCCTGCTCAAATTTCTGATTGTTCCGGTGCTTAAACTTCCAGAATCGCACACTGCATGTAGTTAGCATGTCTCTTCAGTCGTCTTTAATCTGGAACAAGCTATTTAGTCTTTATCTTTCATGACCTTGACATTTTTGAAGTGTCCAAATCAGTTACTTTGAAGAATGTCCCTCAATTTGGAGCGGTCTCATGTTTTGTCATAATTGGATTCAAGTGTATCTTGAGAATATCACAGAAATGACCACATGTTCTCAGTGCATATTTTCAGCAGGTACATGATGTTGATTTAACCTATTACTGGTGACACTGACTTTTATCATCTGGTCAAAATGCTGTCTGTCAGGTTTCTCCACAGTACAGTTAGTTAATGAGTACTTTGTGATGGGGTATTAATAAGTATTGACAAGTATTCATTAAGATGTTAATAAGTATTTTGTGGGGAGATACCTCAAGACTGTATTAATACCTGGTGCCTTATTAAACCTTTACCCATTATTTGTAGCATCCACAGATGCTACTCCTGACCCAATTATTATTAACATGGTGGATAAGTAATTACATAATGCTACCATTTCTTCTCTACATATTTGTTGGCATAAGGTAGAGCTTCCTTTTCTCATTTATTTATATCAGTCTGGATCCATGGATTCCTGTTTTATTGAATGAGTTATAATCCATTACTAGCCTTATTTACTATGATGCTCAAGCTGGCCCAGATTTAGCCAGTGAGAGCCTTTTCAAGCTCCTGTGACTTTTGACAGTTACCATGATTCTTAGAGAACTTCCTTATTTCTGCCATAAGAGATTTCAGGCTGATCTGATACTTTCCCTGCCCTAGCCCCGGAGTCAGCTATGTCTGCAAGGAGCCCTAGTTCTTTTAGTTGAGAACATTATTTAGAAATCAGGGTTTAGGTATTAAAAGTGCTCAGTGCTAGGGCACCTGGGTGGCTCAGTTGGTTAGGCGACTGCCTTCGGCTTAGGTCATGATCCTGGAGTCCTGGGATCGAGTCCCACATTGGGCTCCCTGCTCAGCAGGGAGTCTGCTTCTCCCTCTGACCCTCCCCCCTCTCATGCTCTCTCTCTATCTCATTCTATCTCTCAAATAAATAAAAATCTTTAAAAAAAAGTGCTCAGTGCTATCACAGTGTCATCAATTCTGGGTCCTCTCAGTGGGTAGAGCTATACATACATGCACACATACACATATGCTATCTGCATCAGTAACCATATTTCTCTATTTTAGATACCCTGTGTTCATGCCAATGCCCCTGATTACAATCCAATATCACATGAGTCTTGCCTTTTCCATGTTTGTGCCTCCCTTCTTCAACAGTGAGAAGACTGGCTTCCATTATCTTTAAGGTATGTGATTAATTCTTTTGCATGTGACCAATCTCCTATTCATTTTGACTGTCTTCTTATCTCTAGTGCTTCTGACTCACATTGGCCAGTGCAGGTCAAGAGCAAAGAGATTCCCCCAGCTCTGATGGTATGCCAGCTGAGGGTTCCACATCTATGTTGTTTTGAATGAATCTTGACTATTTTATTGAGGGGCTATACTCTAGGGATTAAGTGTGAGGTCTCTACAGTCAGAATGTCAGGTCTACATAGTAGCTATGCCGCTTCCTAGCTGTGTGAACTTGGGCAAATGAGTTAACCTCTTCTAGTCTCTAAGATTCCTCTCTTCAAAGGGAGGCCATAAACAGGAGAAAGCAAGCCACCTTGCTACTTTTCGCTCATTGGGTATAGATCCTGAGTCTCAGAAGGTGCTGCCTTCTCTGGTCAACTAGCCAGTGATCGAAGAATGAGCAGCAAACTTCAGCGGGCCACAGGGAGTGGGGTGGAGAGCATGAGAGGGCTTCAGCACAGTGGGTGGCTGTATCAGCCATCAAAAAATGGGCTTGCCTATGACAGCTCACTTGGGATCAGTATAACCCAGTGAAGAATGATGAAATTCAGGCTTCAGTTTATTTGCAAACTAAAGACAGGGATTTGGGTTAACCTACCTTACAGTATTGTTGTGTAAGGGTCAGCTGAGCTAATGTTTTCCAGTGAGTGAAGTGGGAGACATTTAGAGAATATTTTCCACCCCCTGCCCCCTTCTAAAAATAATACATATTCACTGTAGAAGATTTAGAAAACTCATCTAAGCAAAAATAATCGCTATCACCAATAATCCCATCAGGCAAAGATAACAACTGTTTACATTTGGGGACGGGTCCCCCCAGTCTTATTTCTAGGCACATCAGGTCTAAGTCACTAACATGGAGTTTTCCCTTCCCCTCCCCTCCTCCCTTCTCCTCTCCCCTCCTCCCTTCTCCCCTCCTCTCCTCTTCTCCCTGTGTGAGGTGAGACCAGATTCTCTCCAGGTACCACTTCCTAATTCTCCTGAACCTCTTGCTGTCTGGACCCAGCAGTACAGTACTCTGTAAAGCAGTGGGCAAGCAGGCCCAGGTCCAGGCGTGCACCCTGTGGACGATGCACCGTGCACTCCTCCTGGTGGGCACTTCTGACTGTGGCAGCATCCTCAGATGAAGTTCTTCTTCCGTCCCAGGTACAGAAGGCCAAGGAACAGGTTCCCTCCCTCTTTGATCATAATGACTTCTCTACTGTGGAAGCTGGCTGCAGTCCAGATTCTGGAGGAAAGAGCGCAAGCATTTTCTATTCAAGTGCTACTCCCTTGTAGGCTCTCTGGGCTGAGGTGTTTGGGAGAGCGAATGTGGCTCCAGAATAGATTCAGAGGATGTGGGGGATCATCTCGCCAGGAGATGTACACACACTGACTCATAACCTTTCCACCCCTCCTGTCCTTCCTTTGATGTTGGTGTCAGCATATCTGGCTGATCCACTGACCATGTGCTTGGCCATTTTGTAAACATTTCCTCAAACATTACATAACACTATGTTTGTGCCTAGGGATAAATGGGAGGAAGAAGAATATGTAAAAGCCTTTTTATCCCCCCTCAGATGTTTTACCACATAACCAATGAAAGGATACTAGTCTGAGTTCAAGTTGGCTCTGTGGAACTTTCGAGTACTTCCTCTAAATGACTCACTGATCTTCCTGTCAGTTATGTCCACCAACACTCACCAGTCTGGGGGTGCTGTTCTGGCACCGCCATCTTAATATTTTCTGTCATTTAATACACATACTAATATGTGCTAGGTATTCGGCCCAAACTTTGTTCCTCACTACCTGTTAATGGTTTGGAATTTCCCCCTTAGAGATTTGAGACCTTTGTGTCCGGAAGATTTTATTCACCAAAAAGAAAGAGTCTGACTAAAACATAAGTAACCCCTGAGCTGTTTCAGTGAATACGCTGCTGTGTGTTGGTCGATACAAGTTCTGTAAGGTAAGGAAAGAGGGAGAGGAACATACCAAGGGAGATGGTAACAGGGGACCTAGGAGGTCCTACAGCCAAGTATCATGTCAGGACGTATGAGGAGTTTGCTGGTTTCATCATTTAGCGAGCATCTGGATGTAGCTCATTTCTTTTCCTTTTTTTTTCTTTTTTGACTCTCAGAGGAATGGGCTCAATCATGACACTTCGTGTTAACAGTATTCACTGTATCTGTTGAAGGAATAGTTCTGGGAGGAATGGCACATTTTGGGAATCCCAGGACAGCTGATGGTAATTTCTGAGGAAATGGATAGGACTCTGATCCAGGGAATGAATGTGAAAAAGGCTCTCATGGTTCTTTGGCTTTTATGCTGTGTAAGCAAACACATGCATTCTTGGATCTGCCTTCACACCCTCACAGGGGCCAGCTTCCAGAGCCATGGCAAACCTTGAGGAGATAATAGCAGGAACTATTCCTGATAGAATGAAATTTTGTGAAACGATCTACAGGACTAAATTCAAGAAATTGTATGTTTGATACTTTCTGATGACAAGCAAAAATTTTTTTTAAGATTTTATTTATTTATTTGACAGAGTGAGGGAGCACAAGCGGGGAGAACAGTAGAGGGAGAGGGAGAAGCAGGCTTCCCGCCAAGCAGGGAACCCGATGTGGGGCTCGATCCCAGGACCCTGAGATCATGACCTGAGCTGAAGGCAGACACTTAACCATCTGAGCCACCCATGTGCCCCGAGCAAAATTATTTCTTATTAAGGGGCTACAAATGGAACCAAAACAATTAGTACGGAACTGAAAAAGAAGACAGATATTGTTCTTAAAAAATCATTCATATTAAGTAGATAATAATTCTATTTTGCTGAGTGAAGATGTAAATATATGCTGATGGTACCTATTGCATATGTAAATCTAGACTGATGATACATACTGTATTTTTAAATATGCAATAATTGCAAAGCACATCACTTTAGAAGCAACAAGTCATTGAAGAAATGCAAAGGGATAAGGAAAATGTATATTGGAAGATTATATGAGCAAAGATTGTGCATAAGCTTGTATTTTGAAAAAATTAATTCACAAAAATGTATTTTAAAATATGTCTTTGCTACATCTCTTTATTCTTTATTCTATAAATCTTACCATCATGTTGGAATTTACTTTCTAGTCTCCACTTCTCATAACCTATGTTTCACATTGTATTTCTCTGTGGTGAGCTTTGGATAATTTTCCACAGCTCTGTCTTTGTTTTTGTTTTTTTTTTTTAAGATTTTATTTATTTGTCGGCGGGGGGGATCACAAGCAGGGGGAGCAGCAGGGAGTGGGAGAAGCAGGCTCCCCACCTAGCAGGGAGCCCAGTGTGGGGCTCGATCCCCGGATCCTGGGATCATGACCTGAGCTAAAGGCAGACGCTTAACCAACTGAGCCACCCAGGCATCCCAGCTCTGTCTTTCAGTACATTCTTTCTTTCCTCAACTATATCTAATCTACCTATTATGCTGTTCAATCCCTCAATTATGTTTTAAAATTGTAAAAACTACATATGTATTTAAATAACAGCCTCATTGAGATATAACTCACATCTCACAAAATGTAACCTGTTTAAGTATACAATTCAGTGCTTGTAGCGTATCATGGAGTTAGATAACCATCACCACTACCTCATCTTAAAACATTTTCTCCGCCCCCAAAAGAAACCCTGTCATTTCCCTTTCCCCTTGACCACCAAGCCCAGCAAACACTAGTTTCTCTCTGTCTCTGTGGATTGCCTATTCTGAACATTTCATACAAATGGAATCATACCATACATGGTCTTTGGTATGGCTTCTGTCACTTGGAACTTGTTTTCAAGGTTTATTTGTGTTGTAACATGAATCAGTACTTAATTCCTTTTGTAATATTCCACTGTATAGATATACCAGTTCTTTTAATCCATATTCATGAGTTGAGGACATTTGGGAGGTTATAATCTTTAGGCTCTCATGAAGAATGCTGCTATGAACACTTGTGTACAGGATTTTTAAACTTTTTAAATTTAAATTCAATTTAGTTAACATATAGTGTATTTTTTTTAATTTTTTTATTGTTATGTTAATCACCATATATTACATCATTAGTTACATATAGTGTATTATTAGTTTCAGGGATAGAATTCAGTGATTCATCAGTTGCATCTAACACCCAGTGCTCATTCTATCAAGTGCCCTCCTTCAAGCCCATCCCCCAGTTACCCCATCCCCCCACCCACCTCCCCTCCAGCAACCCTCAGTTTGTTTCCTAGAGTTAAGAGTCTCTTATCATTTGCCCCCCTCTCTGTTTTCATCTTATTTTATTTTTCCTTCCCTTTGTACAGGATTTTTTTCTGCATTTACTCAGAGTTTTGCACCCTAATAATAAATATGCAAAATTTGTGTCCAAACCTAAATGTGGTACAGGATTGGGTTTTATCCTCACCCAGAATCCTTGGCAGTGATGATTTTTCCTTGAGCTTATTGGCCTGTGAGAGGAATTCTTCTGGGTCTCGTAGAGCGCAGTTTTCTAGCTGGCCTCAGGGCTAGCCTCCTGCCTCATATGGACCAGGATAATACAATTCTATGCCCTTGGGGTTCTAATCACTGTCTCCTAGCTGCGGGAAACTTTTTTATTTGGGTCCATATCTATGTAAATCATTATTCACCAACACTTGGTTTTATTGGACTTGAAAAATTTTTTCAGTATGCTTGAGTGTGTTATAGAGTGTTATTATTATTTTAATTTGTATTGTCTAGTAGGCTGAATATCTTTTCTTACTGTTATGTGTCCTATTCTGTGAATTTCTTGGTTTTAACTTTTGTCCATTTGTCTCTTTTCCTGTTTTTCATTTCTTAAGTGATTTGGAGAGTTCTTTAACATAATTGAAAATTTATTTATTTGTCAATTATATGCATTACAGGTAATTTTCTTTCCTGATCTGTAACTTTGCTTTTGTCTTTGTGTTGCCTTTTGCTATGCAGAAAAATTTTCCTATTAATGTAATCACATTTAGCAATGTTTTCCTTTAAGATTTATGCATTTCCTATCATATTAAAGAAATTCTTTCCTGCTCTAATATCATACAAATATTCTCCTATTATTCCAGAAGATTTAAAGTTCTTTTACACAAAATTACTTAATAAACAGAAAAATTTTTTAATTTTTTATTGTTATGTTAATCACCATACATTATTACATCATTAGATTTTGATGTAGTGTTCCATGATTCATTGTTTTCATATAACACCCAGTGCTCCACGCAGAATGTGCCCTCTTTAATACCCATCACCAGGCTAACCCATCCCCCCACCCCCCTCCCCTCTAGAACCCTCAGTTTGTTTCTCAGAGTCCATCCTCTCTCATGGTTCGTCTCCCCCTCCGATTCCCCCCCTTCATTCTTCCCCTCCTGCTAACTTATTTTTTTTAACATATATTGTATTATATGTTTTAGAGGTACAGATCCATGATTCAACAGTCTTGCACAATTTACAGCACTCACCATAGCACATGCCCTCCCCAATGTCTATCACCCAGCCACCCCATCCCTCCCACCCCCCACCACTCCAGCGACTCTCAGTTTGTTTCCTGAGATTAAGAATTCCTCATATCAGTGAGGTCATATGATACATGTCTTTCTCTGATTGACTTATTTCACTCAGCATAACACCCTCCAGTTCCATACACGTGGTTGCAAATAGCAAGATCTCATTCCTTTTGATGGCTGCATAATATTCCATTGTGTGTGTGTGTGTGTGTGTGTGTGTGTGTGTGTGTGTGTGTGTGTGTGTATACCACCTCTTCTTTATCCATTCAGCTGTCAATGGACATCTTGGCTCTTTCCACAGTTTGGCTATTGTGGACATTGCTGCTATAAACATCAGGGGGCACGTACCCCTTCGGATCCCCACCTTTGTATCTTTGGGGTAAATACCCAGTAGTGCAATTGATGGGTGGTAGGGTAGCTCTATTTTCAACTTTTTGAGGAACCTCCATACTGTTTTCCAGAGTGGCGGCACCAGCTTGCATTCCCACCAACTGTGTAGGAGGGTTCCCCTTCCTCCGCATCCCCGCCAACATCTGTCGTTCCCTGACTTGTTAATTTTAGCCATTCTGACTGGTGTGAGGTGGTATCTCATTGAGGTTTTGATTTGAATTTCCCTGAGCTGAGCGATGTTGAGCACTTTTTCATGTGTCTGTTGGCCATTTGGATGTCTTCTTTGGAAAAATGTCTGTTCATGTCTTCTGCCCATTTCTTGATTGGATCATTTGTTCTTTGGGTATTGAGTTTAAGAAGTTCTTTACAGATTTTGGATACTAGCCCTTTATCTGATATGTCATTTGCAAATATTTTCTCCCATTCTGTCGGTTGTCTTTTAGTTTTGGGGACTGTTTCTTTTGCTGGGCAAAAGCTTTTTATCTTGATGAAATCCCAATAGTTCATTTTTGCCCTTGCCTCCCTCGCCTTTGGCGATGTTTCTAGGAAGAAGTTGCTGTGGCTGAGGTCGAAGAGGTTGCTGCCTGTGTTCTCCTTTAGGATTTTGATGGACTCCTGTCTCACGTTTAGGTCTTTCAACCATTTGGACTCTGTTTTTGTGTGTGGTGTAAGGAAATGGTCCAGTTTCATCTTCTGCATGTGGCTGTCCAGTTTTCCCAACACCATTTGTTGAAGAGACTGTCTTTTTTCCATTGGACATTCTTTCCTGCTTTGTCAAAGATTAGTTGACCATAGAGATGAGGGTCCATTTCTGGGCTCTCTATTCTGTTCCATTGATCTATGTGTCCGCTTTTGTGCCAGTACCATACTGTCTTGATGATGACAGCTTTGTAATAGAGCTGAAGTCAGGAACTGTGATGCCCCCAGCTTTGCTTTTCTTTTGCAACATTCCTCTGGCTATTCGGGGTCTCTTCTGGTTCCATACAAATTTTAGGATTATTTGTTCCATTTCTTTGAAAAAAGTGGATGGTATTTTGAGGGGGATTGCATTGAATGTGTAGATTGCACTAGGTAGCATTGACATCTTCACAATGTTGGTATTTCCAATCCATGAGCATGGAACGCTTTTCCATTTCTTTGTGTCTTCTTCAATTTCTTTCATGAGTATTTTATAGTTTTCTGAGTACAGATCCTTTGCCTCTTTGGTTAAATTTATTCCTAGGTATCTTATGGTTTTGGGTGCCATTGTAAATGGGATCGACTCCTTGATTTGTCTCTCTTCTGTCTTGTTGTTGGTGTATAGGAATGCCACTGATTTCTGTGCATTGATTTTATAGCCTGCTACTTTACTGAATTCCTGTATGAGTTCTAGCAGTTTTGGGGTGGAGTCTTTTGGGTTTTCCACATACAGTATCATATCATCTGCAAAGAGTGAGAGTTTGACTTCCTCTTTGCCGATCTGGATGCCTTTGATTTCTTTTTGTTGTCTGATTGCTGTGGCTAGGACTTCTAATACTGTGTTGAATAGCAGTGATGATAGTGGACATCCCTGCCGCATTCCTGACCTTAGGGGAAAAGCTCTCAGCTTTTCCCCATTGAGAATGATATTCGCTGTAGGTTTTTCATAGATGGCTTTTATGATATTGAGGTATGTACCTTCTATCCCTATACTCTGAAGAGTTTTGATCAAGAAAGGATGCTGTACTTTGTCAAATGCTTTTTCTGCATCTATTGACAGGATCATATGATTCCTGTTCTTTCTTTTGTTAATATATTGTATCACGTTGATTGATTTGCGGATGTTGAACCAGCCTTCCAGCCCAGGGATAAATCCCACTTGGTCATGGTGAATAATCCTTTTAATGTACTGTTGGACCCTATTGGCTAGTATTTTGGTGAGAATTTTTGCATCCATGTTCATCAAGGATATTGGTCTGTAGTTCTCCTTTTTGATGGGGTCTTTGTCTGGTTTTGGGATCAAGGTAATGGTGGCCTCATAAAACGAGTTTGGAAGTTTTCCTTCCATTTCTATTTTTTGGAACATTTTCAGGAGAACAGGTATTAATTCTTCTTCAAATGTTTGGTAGAAGTCCCCTGGGAAGCCATCTGGCCCTAGGCTTTTGTTTGTTGGGAGGTTTTTGATGACTGCTTCAAATTTCCTTAGTCGTTATAGGTCTGTTCAGGTTTTCTATTTCTTCCTGGCTCAGTTTGGTAGTTGATCCATCTCTAGGAATGCACCCATTTCTTCCAGGTTATCTAATTTGCTGGCATAGAGTTGCTCATAATATGTTCTTATAATTGTATTTCTTTGGTGTTGGTTGTGATCTCTCCTCTTTCATTCATGATTTTATTTATTTGGGTCCTTTCTCTTTTCTTTTTGAAAAGTCTGGCCAGGGGTTTATCAATCTTGTTAATTCTTTCAAAGAACCAGCTCCTAGTCTCGTTGATCTGTTCCACTGTTCTTTTGGTTTCTATTTCATTGATTTCTGCTCTGGCTTTATTATTTCTCTTCTTCTGCTGGGTTTAGGCTTTATTTGCTGTTCTTTCTCCAGCTCCTTTAGGTGTAGGGATAGGTTGTGTATTTGAGACCTTTCTTGTTTCTTGAGAAAGGTTTGTATTGCTATATACTTTCCTCTTAGAACTGCCTTTGCTGCATCCCAAAGATTTTGAACAGCTGTGTTTTCATTTTCATTTGTTTCCATGAATTTTTTTAATTCTTCTTTAATTTCCTGGTTGACCCATTCATTCTTCAGTAGGATGCTCTTTAGCCTCCATGTATTTGAGTTCTTTCCGACTTTCCTCTTGTGAATGAGTTCTAGTTTCAAAGCATTGTGGTCCAAAAATATGCAGGGAATGATCCCAATCTTTTGGCCCGGTTGAGATCTGATTTATGACCTAGGATGTGATCTCTTCTGGAGAATGTTCCATGGGCACTAGAGAAGAATGTGTATTCTGTTGCTTTGGGATGGAATGTTCTGAATATATCTGTGAAGTCCATGTGGTCCAGTGTGTCATTTAAAGTCTTTATTTCCTTGTTGATCTTTTGCTTAGATGATCTGTGCATTTCAGTCAGGGGGGTGTTAAAGTCCCCTACTATTATTGTATTGTTGTCGATGTGTTTCTTTGCTTTTGTATTAATTGGCTTATATAATTGGCTGCTCCCATGTTAGGGGCATAGATATTTACAATTGTTAGATCTTCTTGTTGGATAGACCCTTTGTCCTTCTTCATCTCTTATTAGTCTTTGTTTTAAAATCTAATTTTTCTGATACAAGGATTGCCACCCCAGCTTTCTTTTTGCATTTACCATTAGCATGGTAAATGGTTTTCCACCCCCTCACTTTCAATCTGGGGGTGTCTTTGGGTCTAAAATGAGTCTCTTGCAGACAGCATATCGATGGGTCTTGTTTTTTAATCCAATCTGATAGCCTGTGTCTTTTGATTGGGGCATTTAGCCCATTTACATTCAGGGTAACTATTGAAAGATATGAATTTAGTGCCATTGTATTGCCTGTAAGATGACTGTTCCTGTATATTGTCTGTGTTCCTTTCTGGTCTATGTTGCTTTTAGGCTCTGTCTTTGCTTAGAGTACCCCTTTCAATATTTCTTGGAGGGCTGGTTTCGTGTTTGCCAAATTCCTTTTGTTTTTGTTTGTCCTGGAAGCTTTTTATCTCTCCTTCTATTTTCAATGACAGCCTAGCTGGAGATAGTATTCTTGGCTGCATATTTTTCTCATTTAGTGCTCTGAAGATATCATGCCAGTCCTTTCTGGCCTGCCAGGTCTCATGGATAGTCTGTTGCCAATCTAATGTTTCTACCATTGTAGATTACAGACCTCTTGTCCCGAGCTCCTTTCAGGATTTTCTCTTTGTCTCTGAGACTCATAAGTTTTACTATTAGATATCGGGGTGTTGATCTATTTTTATTGATTTTGAGAGAGGTTCTCTGTGCCTCCTGGATTTTGATGCCTGTTTCCTTCCCCAAATTAGGGACGTTCTCTGCTATAATTTTCTCCAATATACCTACTGCCCCTCTCTCTCTTTCTTCTTCTGGGGTCCCAATTATTCTAATGTTGTTTCATCTTATGGTATCGCTTATCTCTCGAATTCTGCCCTCGTGATCCAGTAGTTATCACTCTTTTTCTCAGTTTCTTTATTTTCCGTCATTTGGTCTTCTATATCACTAATTCTCTCTTCTGTCTCATCTATCCTAGCAGTTAGTGCCCCCATTTTTGATTGCACCTCATCAATAGCCTTTTTGATTTTGACTTGGTTAGATTTTAGTTCTTTTATTTCTCCAGAAAGGGTTTCTCTAATAATAACTTCCATGCTTTTTTCAAGCCCAGGTAGTATCCTTAAAGTCATCATTCTGAACTCTAGTTCCAACATCATACTAATGTCCATATTGAGTAGGTCCCTGGCAGTTGGTACTGCCTCTTATTCTTTTTGTTGAGGTGATTTTTTTCCAACTTGTCATTTTGTCCAGAGGAGAACAGATGAATGAGAGAACAAAATGCTAACAGGGTACCAATGTCCCCAGAAAATATACTCTAAACAAATCCGAAAAGACCTGAAACTGGGGGAAAAGAAAGGGAAAGAAAAAGAGAAAGAAAAAGATAAAAACGAACAAAACAAAAAACAAAATCAGAATATGATCATTTCAGTCTGTACAAGTCTGTCCCACATTCTCCCAGAATATGATCAAATATGATCAGGCTGGTGTATAGATCAATGCCACACCCTAGATTTTGGGTGTATTTTGGTCTGTTAGAAGAAAGTGCCTCCCAAAATTTTAAGGAAACAAAAACCTATGTATGTACAAAAATAAGGGTTAATACGATGAAGGGATGGAATATGACTGTAAAGATGAAAATTATAAAAAATTTTATAAAAGGAATTGAATAGAAGTTGTTTGAAAAAAGAAAGAAGAGGATTTAAAAAAAAAAGAAAAGAAAAGAAAGGGAGAGAATGTGATCAGGCAGGAGACTAGAACAAAGCCATACACTAGAGATTTAGGGTATATTTTGATCTGTTAGAAGAAACTGTATCTCAAAATTTTAGAGAACACTTATATATATATGCCAAAAATAAGGGTAACTACCATGAAGGGATAGAATATGACTCTAAAAATGAAAAATAAAAATGTTTTTTAAAAAAGGGATTGATAAGATGTTGGTTGAAAAAGGGAAAAAGATAAATTAAAAAAAAAAGACAGTTAAAAAAATTAACTTTGAAAGACTAAAGAATCATAGTAAAAAAGCCATGAATTCTATGTGCAGTATTCCCCTAGCGCTGGAGTTCTGCCGTTCTCATTGATCGGTAAACTTGGTCTTGGCTAGCTGTTCTTGCTGATCTTCTGGGGGAGGGGCCTGTTGCCGTGGTTCCCAAATGTCTTTGCCGGAGGTGGAATTGCCCCGCCCTTGCCGGTCCGTTCTAAGGAATCTGCTCGGGTTTGCTCTCGGGAGCTTTTGTTCCTTGCAAGCTCTCCATGCAGCTTTGGAGGACGAGAGTGAAAATGGCATCCTCCCAATCTCCAGCCCAGAGAAGCCGAGAACTCGGGGCCCCACTCCTCAGTGCGCCCCCAGAGAAAAGCAATCACTCCCGTCTCCCCGGTCTCCAGCCGCACTCCGTGCTCACCCGGCCTGTGATCAAGCATTTCTATCTCTGGCACCCGACCCCGTGTGGGGTCTCCAAACCTAGCAGATCCCTGTGGGGCGCTCCCGTGCTGCTCCTCCCGGGGGAGGAAGGGGAGTCTCCCCAGATCTGCTGCTTGTTGGGTCCCTGCTGGAGGAGCAGTGGCCCAACTGTCACCAATCACAGTTTATGGCAACCCCAAGCTGAGAGCCCGCACCTCAGCTCCGTCTCTACAGCCGGCTTCCCCACTCCGATCCCTGGGAACTCTGCCACACTCAGGCACCCCCGGTCTTTCTGTGACCCCGAGGGTCCTGAGACCACACTGTCCCGCGAGGGTTCCACCCCCCGCTTAGCCACTGGAGCCAACCTCTAAAAGTTCCGATTTTGTGCTCCCGGGCTCTACCACTTGCCAGAAGCGGCCGCCGGAGGCCCCCTCCCCCGCCGTCTATCCTCCTGAATATCACCTCGGATTCACTTCTCCACACGTCCTACCTTCCAGAGAGTGGTTGCTTTTCTGTTCAGAGAGTTGTTGCTATTCTTCTCTTCAATCTCCTGTTGAGTTCGTAGGTGTTCAGAATGGTTGGATCCCTATTCAGCTGAATTCCTGGGACCAGACAAAATCCAGGTCTCCTACTCCTCTGCCATCTTGCTCCACCCCCTAAACAGAAAATTTTCAATGATGTGAGGTAGGGATTTAATTTTTATCTTTTTCTCCATTATTTTCTGGACAGTTTTTTCTTTCTCTACGAATTTATAATGTTCCTTTATGATATACATCTGTCTGGGTCTATTTTTAGGCTTCTATTTTCTTCCATGGTTTAAATCCTACTATTTTAATAACTGCTATTGTCCAATCATAAAATCTGATATGGGAATATACTTATTTTTATCACTGTTACTTTAAAAAGTATTTGCATGGCTTTTCTTTGTCCTTTTCCATTCTATATGAATTTAAGGATCTCCTCATTAAGTTCCATGGAACAAAGCAATTGGAAGTTCTATTTGAATCACAGTGAATTTATGGATTAATGTGGGAAGAATCATCATATTGCTGTTGATTTTTCTATAGTAACATTACATTTCTCCATTTGTTTAGGTCTTCTTTTATGTCACTTAATAGTTTGTTATATTCTGCCTAAATGATTTGCATAGCCTTTTTAAAATTTAATTTTATTATTTTTTTGCATAGCTTTTGCTAGATTAATTCCTAGGGCTTTATCCCTTATAATTTTGAGTCCATTTTATTTTATTTATTTATTTAATTTATTTATTCTGGAGGTTTGTACCTGTTAATATCCTGCACTATTTTGCCCATCCCCCTCAACCTTCTTCTCTGACAGGTGCTAGTTTTTTTCTCATGTATTTATGAGTCTGTTTCTGTTTTGTTTGTTTTTAAATTCCACACTGAAGTGAAATCATATGAGTTCTTTATATGTTTGTGGTATAAGTACCTTATCAGATATATGATTTGCAGAATATTTTCTTTCATTCAGTAGATTGCCTTTTCATTTTGTTGATTGTTTCCTTTGCTGTGAAGAAACTTTTTAGTATGATGTAGTTCATTTATTTGTTTTTGCTTTTGGTGTCAGAATAAAAAAATAATTGCCAAGACTTATGTCAAAGAGCTTACGGCCTATGTGTTCTCTTAGGAATTTCAGGTCTTACTTTCAAGTATTTAATCCATTTTTAGTTAATTTTTGTGTATAGTGTAAGAGAGAAGTTGACTTTCATTCTTTTGCATGTGGCTGTCCAGTTTTCTCAACACTATTTATTGAAGAGACTAGACTTTCCCAACTACATATTCCTGGCTCCTTTGTTGTAAATTAATTGACCATTCATGTGTGGGTTTATTTCTAGTCTCTCTATTCTGTTCCACTGATCTACGTGTCTTTTTTTTTTTTTTAAGATTTAGATTTTATTTGAGAGAGAGAGAGATAACAAGAGACAGAGCATGATCAGGAGAGAGAGGGAGTAGCAGGCTCCCCACTGAGCAGGGAGCCTGATGTGGGGCTCAATCACAGGACCCTGGGATCGTGACCTGAGTTGAAGGCAGATGCTTAACTGACTGAGCCACCCAGGCGCCCCGATTAATGTGTCTTTTTATGCCAATATGATAGTGTTTTAATTACTATAACTTTGTAATATAGTTTGAAATCAGGGAGCATTATGCCTCCAGCTTTGTTCTTTCTCAAGATCACTTTGGCTATTTGGATTATGTGTGTGTGTGTGTGTGTGTGTGTGTGTGTGTGTGTGTGTGTGTCCATACAAATTTTAGGATTATTTGTTCTATTTCTTTGAAAAATGCCACTGGAATTTAGATAGCAATTGCACTGAATCTGTAGATTGATTTGGGTAATATGGCCATTTTAACAATATTGATTCTTCTAATCCATGAGCATAGAATATCTTTCTATTTATTTGTGTCTTCAATTTTTTTTCATTACTATGTTGAAAAAAGGTGGCAAGAGTGGGCATCCTTGTCTAGTTCATGATTTTAAAGGAAATACTTTCAGCTTTCACCATTGAGTATGATGTTTGCTGTGGGCTTGCCATATATGGCCTTTATTATGTTGAGGTATGTTCCCTCTACACCCAATTTGTCTAGTTTTTATTATAAATGGATGTTGAATTTTGTCAAATGCTTTTTCTGCATCTATTGAGATGCTCATATGATTTTTTATCCTTCATTCAGTTAATAGGTTACATCACATTGGCTGATTTGCAGATCTTGAACTATCCTTGCATCCCTGCAATAAGTCCCACTTGATCATAGAGTGTGATCCTTTTAATATATTGTTGAATTCAGTTTCTTAATATTTTGTTGATGATTTTTGCTTTTATGTTCATCCAGGATATTGGCCTGTAATTTTTTTTCTTCTGGCATTCTTGTCTGGTTTTGGTATCAGGGTAATGCTAGCCTCATAAAATGATTTTGGAAGAGTTTCCTCTTTTTCTTTGTTTTTTGTGGAAGTGATTGGAAGAATTGGTATTCATTTTTCTTTGAATGTTTGGTAGAATTTACCAGTGAAGCTGTCTGGTCTTGGACTTTTGTTTGTTGGGAGGTTTTTGATTACAGATTTAATCTCCTTATTAGTAATTGGTATGTTCGGATTTTCTATTTCATCATAATTCATTCTTTGTAGGTTGTATGTTTCTAGGAATTTATTTCTTCTATGTTGTCCTTTTGTTGGCATATAATTGTTCATAGCTGTCTCTTGTGATCCTTTGTATTTCTATGGTATCAGTTGTAACACTGCCTCTTTCATTTCTGATTTTATTTATATGAGTCTTCTCATTTTTTCTTGGCGAATCTAAGGCTTATCAATTTTGTTTATTTTTTCAATGAACCAGCTCTTAGTTTCATTGACCTTCTGTATCATCCTTTAGTCTCTATTTCATTTATTTCTACTCTAATCTTTATTTCCTTCCTTCTACTAACTTTGGACTTTGCTGTCTCTTCTTTTTCTATTCCTTTAGGTTTAAAGTTAGGTTGTTTACTTGAGAGTTTTCTTGTTTTCTGAAGTAGGCATTTATCCCTATGAACTTCCATCCTAGAACTACTTTTGCTGCATCCCACAATTTGTGGTATGTTATATACCCATTTATGTTTTTCTTTTTTTGATTTCTTCTTTAATCCATTGGTTGTTCAGCAGTACATTGTTTAATCTCCACATATTTGTTAATTTTCCTGTTTGCTTCAAGTAATTAATTTCTACTTTAATAACTTTGTGTTGGAAAAGATGCTTAATATGATTTCATTCCTCTTAAATTTATTAAGACTTGTTTTGTGGCCTAACACATGATCCATCCTGGACAATATTCCATGTGCTTTTGAGAAGAATGTTCATTCTTTTGCTTTTGGATGGAATGTTTTGTGTATTCCTGTTAAATCCATCTGATCTAATGTGTCATTTAAGGCCAATATTTCCTTATTGATTTTCTGTCTGGATGATCTATCAATTGATGTAAGAGGGATATAAAGTCCCCTACTATTATTGTAGTGCTGTTTATTTCTCCCTTTAGGTCTGTTAATATTTGCTTTATATGTATGCATGCAACCTTCCACTTACTGCATCTTTCTTAGCCAGGGAGTCCTGTGACTACTGTTAAGAAGAAATAAATTCATCTTTCAGGAGAAGATTTAACAATTTCAAGAACCATGAAAATATTTATATTATTGTGCTCTTCTCTTGGTAGGATAATCTAAAATATAAAGAAGAGTATATTCATGAAAATTCTCCCAGTATGTTTATTATAGTGAAAAACAGAAAGTAGTCATACAACATAGAACAGACAGCTACTGGAATTAAGACGTGAAGACTTCTTGGCAGTATGAAATACATATGCTATAATAAGTGAAGAAAATAGGATTATTAAATTGTATATAGTCTATGATATAGGAAAACATATTCAAATAAAAAGAGTAGACATTATATTAGACTTAGGGTGGTGAAATTATAAAAGTTTTCAATATCTATTTCCCTAGATTGTGTAACATTAAATACATAATCAATAATTTAAAAATTTATTAGAAATAACTAATTCTTTAAGAAAGTGGGAAGCTTTGGGGCACCTGGGTGGCTCAGTTGGCTAAGCTTCTCTTCAGTTCAGATCCTGATCCCAGGGGCCTGGGTGAAGCCTAGCATTGGGCTCCCTGCTCAGCCAGGAGTCTGCTTCTCCCTCTGCCACTCCCCCTGCTCGTGCTCCCTTTCTCTATCTCTCTCTCTCAAATAAATAAATAAAATCTTAAAAAAAAAAAAAGAAAGTGAGAAGTTTTAAGAAGCAAGGGTGCTGTTATAAATCAGGTAACAAAACAACTGTACCTGAGTGGGGTGTTTTCATGGCCTTAATTTGAGTGGTCCTGTTAACATTTTAGGCAGCATCATGTCACAAGGGAATAGGAACAATTTCAGGAAACTTTAGTGACCTATGTCTGATGTGTTTTGGTTCTAAGTATTTCAGAATATTCTGTATATTTGCATGTAAAAATAAAAGTATATTTTAAAACTTAAAAATATAAATTTTAAATTTATATATAAATATATATGTACTTCTATACTTAAAATAAGAATATGTATATATTTTTAAAATTAGGTTAGTGTTGGCACACCTGGGTAGCTCAGTTGGTTAAGCATTATCTTCGGCCCAGGTCATGATCCCTGGGATGGAAAGCCCCCGGGGGCTCCCAGCCAGGCTCCCTGCTCAGTGGGGAGTCTGCTTCTCCCTCTGCCCCTCCCCCTGCTCATGCTCTCTCTCACACGCTCCCTCTGTCTCTCTCAAATAAATAAATAAATAAATAAATAAATAAATAAAATCTTTTAAAAATGAGTTTAGTGTTTCAGGATCAGAGAACAGAGTGCTGCTTCTTCACATTAACTGCTAAAGAGTTTAAGATTTTTTTTTTTTTTTTGTATTTTGAGTACAGTTTCTTAGCATGGATGAGAATTAAGCTGGGAGTTGCCAGCCTTCCTTTGACTTGATTATTCTTTCCCTTCTCAAATAATAGTTTTAAGTACATGGAGGTACTTATGATCTTGGTCACAACAGGTAACATCTGAAATTAGGTCTGTTAATGTGCGAGCAAAGATAAATTACTCTAACCTAACCAAGATGATGACCAAGATCTAAAAAGTCTAAACCAATAGAATGCTCTATGAGTGAATTTTAGACACAAAAATAGTATCTTTAAGTCCTGGATACCCATGAGATATTTAGGCCCTTTTAGGCTAAGATTTTGAGTTCATTCACTTATGGGAATGTCTTGAGAACTTTTCCTTTTTTTTTTTTTTTTTTTTTAAGCAGACTTCATGCCAAGCATGGGACCCAAATGCAGGGCCTGAACTCACAACCCTGAGATCAAGACCTGAGCTGATATGAAGAGTCAGATGCTTAACTGCCTGAGCCACCCAAGCATCCCAACTTGAGAACTTTTAAATGTTGGTAGGAAATGGTCAGTGGAGTGTGAGAGGAGAGGAATGGCAGGGTGAGGAGAACATGGATAGAGTGATAGGTTTAGGAGACACGCAGTACAGGTAGAAGGGGTTGGTGGGGGGCACCACTATATTATGAAAGAGATGGTAAAGGAAGGATGGGTGGCATTTTGATTTACTTAGTATTTAAAGCAAGTTGGTTAATTTGTTTCATTTTTTAGTTGTTTTAAAATTTTAACTTTAACATTCATGCTCATTTTTTCTACATTAGTGACAATTTATGACATAATGCAATGTTTGGTTATGCCCAACAGAAATGGCTACACATACTAGAATGTTCATAGCATAACTATTTCTAAAAACCCAAACTGGGAGCTACCCAAATTCCCAGTAGAATAGATATTTTATTGTATTGACACCGCAGGGTACTCACTACACACTAATGAGAATGAGCAACCTATGGTTACACATAACAAGATGGATGAATCCAACAGCATGATGTTGAGTGAAATAAGCCAGACTATTCCATTATATTTACATAAAGTTAAAAAAAAAGGCAGCACTCATCTGGGCTGTTGGTCAGACAGTGTTTATCTTTGGGGGGGTAGTAAAAAGAAGGGGGCACAAAGAGATCTTCTGGGACATTAGTAATATTTTTTTGATCTGGGTGCCAGTTACAAGGGTGTGTGCAATTTATAAAAATAGATTAAACTGTACATTTATGGTATATCCCTTTTCTGTATGTATATTATGCTTCCTAAAACTTTTAAAAATATTTAATTAGAGTATTGGCCAAGAGTTAGAAATCTTCAATCTTTATAGTCTTCTTTGTAAAGCCTGATCAACATTACAAGAAAAAGAGGTCATAGACCCATAGTCTTCATGAACAGAGACAAAAAACCCTGGCAAAATTTTAGCAAGTCAAATTTAGCAGATTATAAAATAGATATTACATCTTGACCACTTGGGGTTTATTCCAGGAATGTAAGGTTAATTTCCCATTCAAAAGTCAACATTATACACCATATTAAGAGACTAGAAAAAAAGAATGATTAGATCATTTCAATACATGCAAAAAAAATATTTGACAAAATTCAACACAGACTTATGATAAAAACTCTGAGCAAACTATGAATAGAAGGGAACTTCCTCATCCTGATAGAAGCATCTATAGAAAACTTGAAGCTAACATGATATAATATAGTACAGGTCTGGATGCACATCCCCCTGAGATCAGTAACAGGACAAGAATATCCATTTGACACTTCCATTTAATGTTATACTATAGTTCCTAGCCAAAGCAATAAGGAGTAAGGGACAGGAAAAGGCATATCAATTGGAGAGAAAGAAGTAAATTTTTTTTTAATTCAAAAGATGACATGCTTATTTAAGCATAAAATTCTAAACAGTGTTGTAATGGCATAAATTTAGACATGTAGATCAATGGAACAGAATAGACCCAACCATGCATAAATAACAGATTTTCCACAAAAAGGCTGAAATAATTCAACAGAGAAAAAAAAATAGTCTTTAAAATAGACCGTGCTGGCACAATTAGTTACCCATGTAGAAAAAATAAACATTAACTGGCGATATTTCCAAACAATGAAATATTACTCACCAATAAAAAGAAAGAAACTACTGAAATTAACAACATGGATGAATCTCAAAAACTAAATGAAAGAAGCCAAGCACAAAAGACTATATTTAGATGATTCCATTTATATGAAATTCTAGAAAAGTTCAGATTATTGTGACAGAGAAAAGATCAGTGGTTATCAGGGTTGAAGGATAAGATAAGGAGGTTCACTGAAAAGGGGCATAGGGAAGTTTTAGGAGTACTGGTAACACTCTATGTCTTGACTGTGGTGGTGGTTACATCTCTTTAGCCATTTATTATCACTCAACAAAACAAACACTTGAAGTTAGAAAATTTTATGTACATAAATTGTAACTCAAGAAATCTGATTTTTAAAAAGAGTCACAGTTTGGATGATACATTGCATCATTATCCATAAATTCTTTGTGTGTGTGTGTGTGTGTGTGTGTGTGACAATAAAATTGGATGGTTGATTCCTATTTGTCACATGGGGATTCTTGTTTGGCACAAATAAAATTCTTCTGTTTATTACTATTACTCCTATTATAGCAATTTAAAAATATTCAACTAGTAGTCTAGGATTTGGTGAATGCTATAGAAGTAGTGAACTGGAAAGTGACTGGGGAAAGCAGTTCTCAGGACTAGGTACTTATATATCCACTTTTATCTTAAACCATCACAACTATTAGACCAGATGATAGGGATAGGGCTGCCTGTTCTTCATTTCACATTTCTCTGGGCTCAGTTTTCATGACACCTTTTATGTTTGAAGCTGTCCTTATTTATTCAGTGCTTCCCTGGAGCCTTCGGGATAAGGCTCATATTTTCAGCGTGACAGAAGACCAACTTCATCTGTACTCTGCTTACTGTTACAGCATTATTTCTCACCTCTCCTGCCTTTCAGCCATTTGTAGGACTGGCCATGCCCTAAGGGAACTTTGCTTTCTCTTGCTTCCAGATGTCACCGTGTGCTTCCACATCTATCAGAAATGTCCTTTTTCCCTTCCCCCAATTTCCTTCTTTTCCTGTATAATTCATCCTACTCATTTTTCAGGATTTAGTATAGATGTTACCTGCTCTAGGAAGCTTGACCCCTCAGAGTTATATTAGATGTTTCTCTTAGGTGCCTCTGTGACACTCTTTGTGCCCCCAAGATCTGAAAATACTATTTGAGCTCTATGTATAGCCTTGCCCGAAGCCAGTTCTACAACTCCTTTATGTGAGACAACAAATGTCTTACTTTGCTAAAACCATTTTATCTTGAGTTGTCTTTCGTTTGCTACTAAACCATGGTTATAAGAACTGATGCCATGGCTTTCCAATATGCATAGGAAACACATTTACAAAGACAGTGGAGAAGCGGACTTTGAAATACAGTAATGTGAACGGGGAGGAAATTTAATAGATGCTGGTTGCATCCACTTACAGTCTCTGTTAGCTAGCCTCAGGCTAGCCTAAGAGGCTTGAAGCCTCCTGAATATGCCTCTGGTTAGTACAATTAATTCAGGGGGAAGAAGAAAAAGCCAAGGATATCAAGACTCAAAGCCAAAGGGCTTTTATTACTGTATTCTGAGCTCACTAGTAAAGGTGATATGATCTTAGAAAAGCAGACTTATCAGCTGACAGCCTGCTCCTAAAGGCAGGGGGAAACTGGGAACCTCCAAGGTAAAGCTTCACAGAGAAAGAGCTCCTGGAAAAACTCACAACTGTCCCTGACAAGACAGTCTCAGTGACCCTACACCCAGGGCAGGACTGTTGGTCCATCTAAATCATTTCTTAAGCATCTGAATCCACACACATCATAATTCCCTGAGCTCCTCATGTGTTACAACAATTGAGGGGTGGTGTGTTTAAAGATCAGAGATTTATATATCACTTATTAATTAAAATTATTTAATAATGGACCTTACCTCATTGGTCTCTGACAGAAAAACCCTTCCAGAATGGTCCCATAGAAGAAGTAACTCTAAATCTTTATTTTCTACCTGAAGAGAGACTATGATTTGTTCGTGGTCGCGTAGTTGTATGTGACAGAGTTGGGACTAGAATGTGAGACCTCTGACTTATAGCCCACTACCATCTGACATTTGTCCAAACACATCTGTTTTATCCTTCATTGGCATAGTAAGAGAAAACAAGTTCATGCACAGATGTAATCTTCCAACCAGCAGATGACAATTTATTGAGAAATCTTAAAAACATAGTTGGTCTCCCTTCTTGATTTGCAGTTTGCTGTTCCTCGGTTCTTCCTGATAGGTAGCAGACACAGCCTGGTTGTCTCAGGTCTCCCTCAAAAGATTGCTGTCTTTCAGCTATGCTCTCAGATATCATATGATGTATGGGGGTCGTAAAAGTAACATCTCATCAAAGAAAGGGTGAGGATAACTGTGATATCTTTTGCTTGCAAAATTGTTTTAAAAATTTTAATTTACTAGTTAATTGTGGGTAAATGTAAAAGGCCATTCTATTATGATCTTAGTTGTTGAAATTTTTAATGTGTTATCAGTCCATTTTCTGTAAATGAAGTACATGAATGATAGCTTGCTCTTTGAAGCAAAGGATTTTTTAACAGTCTATGTCAATATCAATTCTCATTGTATAGCACTGATGAGGTACATGCAAGACCTAGGAGATCATATAATTTAAAAAGAAATCCTTAAAATCATTTGTTTATTTTTTCAATGTTGCAATCCAAAAGTAAAATACAAAGACTGTCAGGAACGTTGTGGGTTTCGCTGGATCAAAAGTTTTCTGTGACAGAAATTAAAATTCATGATTTTCCCTCCAATTCATGTAAAAATATTATATTTATTTCCTAGGGCTGATATTGCAAAGTACTACAAACTGGTAGTTTAAATACAACAGAAATGTGTTGTTTAACTTCTGGAGGCTGAAGTCCAAAATCAAGGTGTTGGCAGGGCGATGTTCCCTCTGAAACCTTGTGCAGAGAATCCTTCCTTGTCTCTTCTAGCTTCTGGTATTTGCTGGCAATCGTTGGTGTTCCTTGGTTTGTAGACAACATCACTCAATCCCCACCTCTGTGGTCACATGGGTTTCCCTGTCTGTCTGTTTCTGTGTCTCCTCTCTTTATTCTTTTTAGAGACACCAGTAATATTAGATTAAGGGACAACTCTACTCCAGTTTGACCTCATCATAACTAATATCATCTGCAATAGCCTCATTTCCATATCAGGTTGCATTCTGAGGTACTGGGGGTTAGGAATTCAACATATCTTTTTGGGGGACACAATTCAACCCACAAAACATATTAAGGAATTAAAAGTTGTGATTTTTTTCTTGATCTCTGTAAACATACTCTCCCCTTGTCCTCCCAGAATAATTCTCTGTGCTTCTTGCTCTATTATGAGTTATAGGAGGCTGAGCTCTGTAAGCTGTCTGCATTTTGGTTTCTTTTTGGTTTGGTCAGTGGGAAGCACTGGAGGAGATCAGAGGGCAGGAGAGGGGGAGGTTGGGTGTTAATTTTTCCCAGCCCCTGTTTGTATCACTGCAGTTTTGGCAGTGGGTTCATTTCCCTACAACTATAAATCCTGTCAGGCAACCCTGCTTCCAGGGCCCCACCTCCTGGTGGGTCTGTGGTACCCTCCCCTTGACTTTTCAGACCCATGGCTTGGACATTTTGCCTTTCCTTACTGGTTCACCTGCTCACATGCCTGACATAGTCCCTCATTAAGCTCCCTTAAAATAAGACTTTGAATGTGTATTCAAGAGATATATGGAAAACCACGAGTATGAATTGGAAGGAGGTAGGGTAAGGAATTAGATACTACCTCAAATTTATTCTAGTGAAGGTAGCCAAAGACATCATACTTTTAACATGGGAAGGAATTTTAATATCCAGTAACATAGTACTACAAGCAAGAAATATATTAAGGAACAAAGAGGGATGTTATATCCTGAGAAAAGGAATAAATAGAGCAAGAAGATATAATTGTCATGAGCATATATGCACCTAAAAGTATAAAAAGCAACTGACAGTACACAAGGGAGAAATATATAAGGCAACACAGGTAATTGAAGGTTCTAATATAATTATCTTAGAAATTTATAAAACAAACAGACTAAAAGTAAGGAAAGATATAGATCAGAATAATGCAATTAAGACACTTAAGCTATTAGGTGGTGTAAAAATTACTACAAACCTAGTGGTATAAAACAACACAGACTTATTCTCTTATAGTTCTAGAGGCCCCAAGTCAAAAATGAGTTTAGGAAGTTGATGCCAAAATGTCTTTAACCTTCTTCCTTCTAGACTCTTGAGAGCGAGAATTGGCCCCTTGTGTCCTCCAGCCTCTGCTTCCATCATCACATGCCCTCATCCTCCTCTGTACTCAAATCTCCCTGGCCTCCCTCTCAGGAAGACACTTGTGATTGCATGTAGGGCCCACCAAAACAATCCAGGATAACCTCCCATTCTCAAGGTCCTTAACTTAATCACACCTGCAAAGTCCCTCTTGTCATATAGGGTAATATTCACAGGTTTTGGGGATAGGACATGGATATCTTTGTGCACTGTTATTCAGCCTAACATAGAGAATTAAAACTTGATACCAAGCAGAGAATACACACCTTTTCCAAGCACACAGAGTATATACAAAAGTGAACACATACCAGGCCTAAAAAGAAACCTCATTCCAAAGAACCAATATCATATAAATATTGTGCTCTGATTATTATGAGAAATGGCTGGAAATTAATAACAAAATGATATTTAAAACAAGCATTCCATGTCTAGGAAATTATGAAATACTTAGAACTGAAAAAACAATGACAATACCATATGTCGAAAAATGTTAGGGCCACATCTAAAACAATAGGTAGAATAGTGCTGTCTGATAGAACTTCTGTGATGATGGAAATGTTCTATATGTACTTTGTTCAACATGGCAGCCACATAGCCCATGTCACTCTCCAGTATTTGAAATATGGTTAGTGTGACAAAGAAACTGAAATTTTAAACTAAATTTAATTTTAAATTTTTTTAGAGAGAGAGATGTGAGTGGAGGGGGAGGGGCAGAGGGAGAGAGAGGGAATCTTTTTTTAAGATTTTATTTATTTGACAGAAAGAGAGAGAGAGCACAAGCAGGGGCAGTGGCAGAGGGAGAGGGAGAAGGAGGCTCCCCAATGAGCAGAGAGCCTGATGTGGGGCTCAATCCCAGGACCCTGAGATCATGACCTGATCCGAAGGCAGATGCTTAACCAACTCAGCCACCCAGGCACCCTGCGCACGTGAGAATCTTAAGCAGGCTTCACACCAGTGTGGAATCTCACACAGGGCTTGATCTCACAACCCTGAGATCATGACCTGATCTGAAATCAAGAGCTGGATGCTTAATCGACTGAACCACCCAGGTGCCCAGGGCTCTGTGCTGAGCATGGAGCCTGCTTGAGATTCTCCCTCTTCCTCCATCCCACCCACCACTCACTCTCTCTCTCTTTTAATAAATTAAAGTTAATTTTAATTAATTTCAAGTTAAAGTTAAATAGCTACTTGTGGCAAGTGGCTACAATATTGCACAGCACACAGAGTCAGAGGGAAATTTGTGTCTTCAAATTTTCTTATGAGAAAATTAAAAAGGCTGAAAGAATTGGGCTAAAGTAGAGCTGGAAGAAGCACATGCCTTATCTCAACTATTAGTCTCAGAGTTTTGGGGCAAGGAAGGGTGAATAACAAATCATATGTAATATTTGTTTCTTAGGCTATAAGAATAGGGTAACAATGGTATCCACATAATGTTTCTCTGTACCCCTACCACCCATTTTATAGCAGCTTCAACCTTCTCTCCTTAAAATTACTCTCAAAGCATTCCAAGAGCTGCTGGGAGTACATATGAATAATGTTATGCACCACATCCTTCAGGATTGAAACACTCATTCCCCCCCAACTGCCAGGAGTGCTGGTGGCTTAGAGCTCTCACATGAGTCCCTTTCCCAGAACTGCCCTCCGCTGAAGAGCTGCCCTGGTCCAAAACCATGCCTCCTTTCTGGGGGCAGCCATATTCAGTGGCTGGTCAATGTGGTAGTATCAAGACCTGGCCCCTTTTGCCTTCATTTGGGACAACTCTGAAGAGCCATCCCAGCTCCAGAGTTCCTTATCGGACCAGCTGAGGTCTTTAATGTTACTGCATTGTACTTCATCTTCTCCCTTTGCCCAATCCTATTCCCAGCAGAAATCAATCCCAAGAGTACTCCTTGATAAGCTTTCCAAACATCAATCTCCAATTCAGACTGCTTGCCGATGAACCCAACCTGAAGAGTTGGTTGGAGTTGTGGTTCTAGGAAACAGACTCTGGAACTGAATTTTGATGGGGGGTCACCTACCAGCCATCTGGTAATAGCTGCATAATTGGTGATGGTGGAGCAGTGATAACCCCTGGTGTGCAGCCATATGACCATGGTTAAACTTTTTACTAGCCCGGACTAGGGATCAGAGCTAGTGAAGGATGGCACTGGAGGTAGGTATGAGTGCAACGTTTTAGGGGTTTTTGAAAAGTGGGAATTATTAATTATAAGGAATATGGAATTAGATAGCTATTGCTGGAGAAAATCAATGACTTGGAGAAGGACAATGACAGGCTGATAGTGATTAATTTTTTTCTTTTTCCTTCTTTGCTCCTTTTGTTCTTCCTTTCTTAGTAAATTCTTACCCAATATTTTCAGTGTTCTCTCTGGAATTTCTACTCACTAGATAGTGAACCTCATGGGTTGATTTCATTTTTTTCCTGTCTTCTCTCTTATCTTCATTCCCATGCTTTCCTCTTTCCCTAGACCCAAGCCCAGAAACTTTGTGATTCAATTCCTCTAGAGAGTAACAGTCAGTCTTCTCTGGGGGTGGAGGGTGGGGGTGGGGGAGAACCGCAACTTGGCTGCCTGGACTAGAGAAAGGAATCCTGTCTAAGTGCTCTTTAACAAGTTTCCAAATAATCCCCCACTCCTCCCAACCTCCAGCTTACTTTGTGTTCCCAATTTCTAAACCTTTGAGAGGGGTGAGGAAGTGGGGAGAAGGGGTGGAAGGGCAGTTCAGTGGAGATCAGCTTGTTCACCATCTTGTACCCTTGGCCATGTGGGTTTCGGTCAGTGGAGACAACTATCGCTCTCCCTCTAGTTTCCTCTTGTATCTCTTGTTTTCTGTCCTTATGGATTTAAACCCTTTAAATTATTGTTGTGGACTGAATATTTGTGTCCTCCCAAACCCCTGACCCATACCAGTGATGGTATTGGAGGTGGGGCCCCACATGTGGGAGCTATTTTGGTTTAGGTGAGGTCATGGGGGGATCCCCCATGATGAGATTAGCGTCCTTGAAAGACCCGGAAGAGAGACCAGAGCTCCCTCTCTCACACATGCTCTCTCTCTTTCTGCTATGTGAGGACACAGTGAGAAGGCAGCCATCCGCAAGCTAGGAACTGAGCCGGCGGGCGCCTTTATCTTGGACCTCCCAGCCTCCAGAACTGTGAGACAATAAATGTCTGTTGTTTAAGCCACAAACACAGTCAATGTTATTTTGTTAGAGCAGCCAGAGCTAAGACATTATCTTACTGTTATTTTAGTTAAAATTTTTTACTGTTATTGTACTATTCTTTGGTTGTTTAGAGCTTGCAGTAGAGCTCTGAACCATGTCAGGAAATATATTCACTTTTTATTTCAAATTCAGTGTCTCTTTAACAAATTAGATTATATATGATGCTTTATGATCTTTTTTTAAAATTAGTACAATATAAATATTTTTAGTTTGTGGTCAACCTACCAGGGGACCCACCCTCCTCATTCCTTTGTCACCACCTGCCTGTAGTATACCATGCAGGAAAACAGGTATGGTTACCACATCTACCACCAAAGAGAAGGGGAATTGCAAGAGGCTGTAAGTTTTAAGTAAAGAGGGATGTGAGCAGAGGATGAACCATTGTCAAGGTGCAGCTACTGGGAAAGTAGATAACACATGTGGTTTAGGGAAGATGCCCTTTTACTCTAAAACTACTGGAGCAACACCTTATAGATATCTAGACACCATCTATGGGTAAGACATCCTAATGACTAGCCACTCTCATAAGGATATAATTCTATCTGCCTTTATTCACTCACCAGCACTGCCCTCAAATACCCACTGCCTGTTCTTATGGCTGCTCCAGGTGTGTGTGTGCGTGCGTGTGTGTAAACACCCCTGAGTGGCAGGCTGTGGAGCAGGAAGAATGGTGAACTGGGCTGGGAAATGGGCCCATGTAGGGAATCTCTGAATCCACCCAAAGATTAGGGGCCCATTGAAGGAAGCTAATTAGGAACCTGATAGATCAGTATTACCTCAGAAATTCTGGCAGAAACTATAATGGTATAAATACAATCCTGGAGCTTAGAGATTTGCTGAGCCTTGAACAGAGAACGTCTGCTTTTTTGTCTACCTGACACATCAGCCCTTTGAATTTCAGCTGTGCTTTTTTTCTTTAACATTTTATTTATGAGACAGAGAGAGACAGAAAGATAGCAAGAGATAGAGCATGAGCAGCTGGGAGAGGGAGAAGCAGGCTCCCCGCTGAGCAGGGAGCCTAATGCAGGACTCAATCCCAGGACCCTGAGATCATGACTTGAGCTGAAGGCAGACGCCTAACAGACTGAGCCACCCAGCTGCCCCATCACTTGTGCTTTTGAGTGGAAAGCAGAGAAGCTTTTGCTTATGCTCTCTAAGGACGATCACATTTAATTAGGTAATTAGGTGGGATTTCTGTGTGAGGATTAAAAAGGGGGTAAAGAGAATTCTGGAAATGTGAGAATAAGCCAGTCTTAGTTTGAGGCACATCCCGTGACAGTCAAATCTAGTTTTGCAACATTTAGGCCATTTTCAACAGTCTCAGAAATGTTTGAGACATTTTTAACAATAACAACAATAACAACAACAAGGAAGTATAACCCCATTTTAATTAATTTTGATTTTTAAACAAATATGAGGAAAGGGGGAGGATGTGAAATCAAACAATGACACTGTTATTGGCCTGATCTAGAACCATGGCTGTGTTTGTGGGTCTTACACCTGAGTGACCTGTTTCCTGCATCTTCTTGCCATTCCTCTCTTGGTTGGGTCACCTTCCTTTCTCAACACTTACAAGGAGGTTGGCCCTTCCTGCTACTTTCAAGGACTGATACGGACCCCTGAATTCTGTTGTGATTGTTTGTCTTGCTGGGTTGTGGGCTACCACCTGGGGGAAGGGAAGTCTTCCCTCAGGGCAGGGGATATTCCCAGTGTCAATCACACTGGGGCAGGAAGTGCCTAGACAGGCAGCTCTTAGGAAGGAGAGAGAGCTCCTTTCTTTCTCTCGGGGTCTTGTCTCTTGAACCTGGTCTCTAAGGTGTCTAGATGAGCGTGAGGGGGTAAAATGGTCATTACTAGACACACAGATAGATAGACATAAGGGGAGAGTTACTATAGGAATTGGCTCACAGTTACGGAGGCTGAGAGACCCCATGATCTGCTGTCTGCAAGGTAGAGAACTAGGAAAGCTGGTGGTATAATTCAGTGTTAGTCCCAAGGCCTGAGAATCTGGGAGCTGATGTGTAAATCCCTAACTAAATCTCAAAGTCAAGAGGCAGGAGCACCGATACCCAAGGATAGTTGAAGATGGATGTCTCACCTCAAGTAGAGAGAGCAAATTTGCCCTTCCCCTGCCTGTTTGTGCTATTTTGGCCCTTAGTGGGTTGGCTGATGGCCACCCATTTTGGGAAAGGTGGTCTTTACTCAATCCCCCACTTCAAATGCTAATAATGCTAATCTCTTCCAGAGATATCCTCATAGACACATCCAAAAATACTGTTTTACCAGCTACTTGGGCATCCCTTCACCCAGTCAACTTGACACATAAAGTCAACCATCACAACCACATACTAGTATCAATGGAACTGTGGAGGAGAAGGGACAGGTGTGGCTTTTCTTGGGCTGGATGTGTAAAGGGGAGGGCAGTGCCTCCCAAGGTTACTGTGGCAGGACAGTGATGAGTGGGTCCCCAAGGAGAAAGTGAATGTCAGCAAATAAGGACATGGGCTGTGAGGGCAGCCATCCTTCCCCACACAAGTTATTATTTCATTTCTGGAGGCCAGTAGGTTTCCCTTATTGTACTTAGCATACTTGCTCATATGCCCCACTGGCCCCTGAGCTCTAAGAAAGCAAGAATCCTGTCTTGTTTGCTCATATCCCCATAGTAGCCCCTAACTCAGAATCTGCTATGTCATGGGTTCTCAATAAATATTGTTTGAATAAATGAGTCCCACTGTTAGTGTTTCACCTATGAGTTCTGTATGGAAAATGACTAATATTCTTAAGGCATTCTGATAATGGCACCAAATGACTTCATTCACTCTTAGGTCTTAGATCAGCCTTGTTAGTCTTCTCTTTGGGGAGATCACTTGAGCCAAAACTTTGACTTTTATTTGTGACCCTGCTTAGAAATAATTATGTTGGTTCCATGTTACTTTGGAATATTTCTGTGGTAGCTTTTTTAAATTGAAAAATTAATATCTGCATATGATTAAAAAAAAAAGTCAAACAGCAAGACATACCATGGAAAGTGTCTTCTTCCCAGTCCAGGTGTTTAGTGCCCCTCTCCAGAGGTAGATACTTCTTAGGCATAGTTTTATAAGTTTTCTATATAAGTATAAACACATACATGTATATATTTATATAGGCATATTTATAGGTGTGTGTACATATTTAATACAATTTGAAGCATACCATATAAGTTGTTTTTCAATTTGTTTTTGCCATTTAAAACATATCTTGGAGATTTTCCATGTTGTTATATGTAAATTAACCACATTCCTTTCTTTTAAAAATCGTATTAGAATAATACTCACATATGATTTAAGTTTAAGCCATATATAAAGATTTAGTGGAAGAGAATCATCTGCCTCACATTCTCACCACTATCTCTGTTCCTTTAAAGGCAACCTCTTTGGGGCGCCTGGGTGGCTCAGTTGTTGGGCATCTGCCTTCGGCTCAGGTCATGATCGCAGGGTCCTGGGATCGAGCCCTGCATCGGGCTCCCTGCTCCCCGGGAAGCCCGCTTCTCCTTCTCCCACTCCCCCTGCTTGTGTTCCCTCTCTGTGTCTCTCACTGTCGGCTAAATAAAATCTTTAAGAAAAAAATAAAGGCAACCTCTTTTACCTGTTTGCCTTGGTTTTCTGATGGATAGCACCATATTATAAATAACATGTTTATGCTTCTGTTTCTTAATTTATTGAGTTGAAATATTATCCATTGACATTCAGGTATGATAGATGACCACCTATCCCACTAATACGGTTTTGTCTTTATTTATCAATTCTAGACATTACCATGAATTTTCTAATAAGACAGGTGAGCATTTAGTTACTTACTCTGCCCTATATCTTCCCTATGTGGCTCCATCTCTATTTCAGTTCCCCATCTGGTCACCTCTGCAGCCTCAGACACCACACATAACTGTTTCTTTTTGCATCAACCATAGGGAGATCTTCTGACTCTGAAATGTAAGAATATTAGCAAACCTATCCTTCTCTCCACATACATCACCACCTCATAACTTGTTCGTTTTTCAGAATCTTTCAGCTCTCCCCTTACTTTGCTGCTGTCAAGTTGATAATGTTTTTTTTTTAAGATTTTATTTATTTATTTGAGAGAGAATGAGATAGAGAGAGAGCATGAGAAGGGGGAGGGTCAGAGGGAGAAGCAGACTCCCCTGCTGAGCAGGGAGCCAGATGCAGGACTCGATCCAGGGACTCCAGGATCATGACCCGAGCTGAAGGCAGTCGCTTAACCAACTGAGCCACCCAGGCGCCCCTCAAGTTGATAATGTTTTCACCCTATTCTGTAACCATAATGAAGTCTTCTGTGATTTGCTGGTACCTGTGAATCATATACTGATTAGGACTCTTTTAGTGCAAGTGACAGAAAACTCAACTCATGCAAATGAAACAGGAAAGGATATCCAGGGAAAAACATAGCCTACGCAAAGCTTAGTATTTTCAGGACCCTGTTTCTTTCTCTCCATCTCTTAAATTCTGCCTTGTGCTGGTTCCATCCTGGGAAAGCTCTCCCCTCAAGGATACGAGATGTTGGCAGATGCTCCAGTCTTATAGATTCTCAAGTTGAAATTGAGTTAGTCCATTGGAAAGAAGAGAAAGTTTCTTCCAAGTCAAATTTTGGAATTTATTCCGATTGGAATAGTGTGTTCTTGAACCCATCCTTGAACCCATCACTGTGATCAGGGGCTTTGGGGATGTTGATTACCTAACTCCCACCTCTGGAACCAGGCCTAAAGTTCTACCCAAAGGACAGAATGAGTTCCCCAAAAGGAAATCAGGGTGCTGTTACCAAAAGAAAGGAGGAAATGATGCTGGGTACCAACAATAACAAATACCCACCCTAGATCACAAACTCTTAATTATTAGTCTGTAGTGTTCTATTTATATAAACCTGTGAACTGACTCAGTAAAAGATACAGAGTGGTGGTTTTTGTGATCTAACAGTGATGTGCTAAATTTTTAGAATGTCATTAGCCAAACAAAACACATCTTTAGGCCTAATTTTGCTTCACAGACACCAGTATGCAACTCTTGTTTCTGCATATTAATACTGAAAACTGAAAAAAATGTGAGTAGTGTTTATATTATTATAGCTGTGTAAACAGTTTTTATAGCAAAGCAAATTAATGTTTTCAAATTCTCTAGGACTCCTGTCATGACTCGTGTGGCACCCAAAGAGAATGTTCCTGGTATTAAGTTGCAAAGATTCTCCCCCCTTACTCTCCTCCCATCACTCAGAATCCAGCTGTGCTATCGTTTACTGCATACTCCACCATACTTTGAATGGCAGATATTGCTGCTTACTCCACTGCCATTCCCTCATTCTTCCTTGTTAGGTTCTTTCCTTTTTCTTTGCTTATTGTCACTGATGTTGGCAGTTCTCAAATGTCTTGTGATGTCTTATGATCTATTTGTATTTTCACATGAGGGGAAGAGTTTGAAGATTGGGAGGAGCTCTGTGAATGTTGGTGAGACTCATTAACTTATGGGTTCACCTTAAATGGACAGGCAGAGAACTCTCAGCTATTATGTTGGAGCTGAAATAAAGAAGCAGAAGACCTTTACTCTTAGATATTGACATCCATACTAGTTACCCTTGTTAGTTCTTTAGACAGTTCGTCAAATAGTTTAGATAAGAACTGATTAGACAGTTTTTAAAAAATTTGAGAGGGAGAGAGAGAGAGTGCACATGTGAGCATGAGTGGGAGAGGGGCAGAGGAGCAGAGAGAAAAGCAGACTCCCTGCTGAGCAGGGAGCTCAATGTGGGGCTCGATCCCAGGGCCCTGAGATCATGACCTGAGCTGAAGGCAGACACTTAACCCACTGAGCCACCCAGGTGCCCCAAGATTAGACAGTTTTTAAAGATACATTTAAATAAGACCCTGACCCTACACCTTAACTTTTATTTTATTTATTTATTCATGTTTACTATTTAATTTATTAATTCATTTATTAATTTAATTTTTCACCCACTCATTTTGTAGCCTGTTTGCTGGTATAGGAAGGTATAGGAAACTTGACTTTCATAGTCAGACCTTCAATTAATTCCACATTTTCAGACATCTTCTTAAATTACATTGTACCTGTTGCCCAAGCCAAGAGGTTCCATGTGGTTGTACTCAGCATGCTGGCTTTCTGTTTTTTGGGTTTTCTCATTAATATTTCATCTGATTTTTGTTTTATAGGAATTTGTTGAGTTTTCTTGTATGTTAACAGCCTTCTTCCTGTTTTCTTTGGTATTGTGAATTTAAGCCTTAAAATTCCATTACTATTGCTTTTTTTTCGCAACGGGTTTGCCGCCAGAACACAGGTGTCGTGAAAACCACCGCTCAACCTAAACCAAAATGGGAAAGGAAAAGACTCACATCAACATCGTCGTCATTGGACACGTAGATTCGGGCAAGTCTACCACTACTGGTCATCTGATCGACAAATGTGGTGGGATCGACAAAAGAACTATCGAAAACTTTGAGAAGGAGGCTGCTGAGATGGGAAAGGGCTCCTTCAAGCATGCCTGGGTCTTGGATAAACTGAAAGCTGAACGTGAACGTGGTATCACCATTGATATCTCCCTGTGGAAATTCGAGACCAGCAAGTATTACGTGACCATCATTGATGCCCCAGGACACAGAGACTTTATCAAGAACATGATTACAGGCACATCTCAGGCTGACTGTGCTGCCCTGATTGTGGCTGCTGGTGTTGGTGAATTTGAAGCCGGTATCTCCAAGAATGGGCAGACCCGTGAGCATGCCCTTCTGGCTTACACACTGGGTGTAAAACAACTAATTGTTGGTGTTAACAAGATGGATTCCACCGAGCCACCCTACAGCCAGAAGAGATACGAGGAAATCATTAAGGAAGTCAGCACCTACATTAAGAAAATTGGCTACAACCCCGACACAGTAGCATTTCTGCCAATTTCTGGTTGGAACGGTGACAACATGCTGGAGCCAAGTGCTAACATGCCTTGGTTCAAGGGATGGAAAGTCACCCGTAAAGATGGGAATGCCAGTGGAACCACACTGCTTGAAGCTCTGGATTGCATTCTGCCACCAAGTCGTCCAACTGACAAGCCCTTGCGTCTGCCTCTCCAGGACGTCTACAAAATTGGTGGTATTGGTACTGTCCCTGTGGGCTGAGTCGAGACTGGTGTTCTTAAACGTGGGATGGTGGTCACCTTTGCTCCAGTCAATGTTACAACTGAAGTAAAGTCTGTTGAAATGCACCATGAAGCTTTGAGTGAGGCTCTTCCTGGGGACAATGTGGGCTTCAATGTCGAGAACGTATCTGTCAAAGATGTTCGTCGTGGCAATGTGGCTGGTGACAGCAAAAATGACCCACCAATGGAAGCAGCTGGCTTCACGGCTCAGGTGATTATCCTGAACCATCCAGGCCAAATCAGTGCTGGATATGCACCTGTGCTGGATTGTCACACGGCTCACATTGCTTGCAAGTTTGCTGAGCTGAAGGAGAAAATAGATCGTCGATCTGATAAAAAGCTGGAAGATGGTCCCAAGTTCTTGAAATCTGGTGATGCTGCCATTGTTGATATGGTTCCTGGCAAGCCTATGTGTGTTGAGAGCTTCTCTGACTATCCTCCTCTGGGCCGTTTTGCTGTTCGTGACAGGAGACAGACGGTTGCTGTGGGTGTCGTCAAAGCAGTGGACAAGAAGGCAGCTGGAGCTGGCAAGGTCACCAAGTCTGCCCAGAAAGCTCAGAAGGCTAAATGAATATTATCCCCAATACCTGACACCCCAGTCTTAATCAGTGGTGGAAGAATGATCTCAGAACTGTTTGTGTCAATTGGCCATTTAAGTTTAATAATAAAAGACTGGTTAATGATGACAATGCATCGTAAAACCTTCAGAAGGAAAGGAGAATGTTTTGTGGACCATGTTTTTGTGTGTGTGTGTGTGTGACAGTTTTAAGTTATTAGTTTTTAAAATCAGTACTTTTTAATGGAAACAACTTAACCAAAAATCTGTCACAGAATTTTGAGACCCATTAAAACAAAAGTTTAATGAGAAAAAAAAATTCCATTACTATTATCTTAATTATTTCTTAGAAAGGGAAGGATATAAATACATGTGCTTAGTTAGCATACCATATTAAACCTGAAGTCTCTACATCCTTCTTTTTAAAGCTGCATAGTGTTCAACTGTCTGGATTTTTAAAATATATATTAACTTGTCTTCTACTGATTAACAATTTTGTGATTCCAAACACTTCTGCAATGAATATTTCTGGACGTATCTCTATGCATTATGTATGTCTGTAGAATAAATTCCTAGAGGTAGTGTGTTGAATTGAAGGCTGTTGGAAAGTTCCTCTTTGGAACATGTGTGTATTTTTGGAAAGTGATATTGTATAGTGATTAAATGCAGGAACTCTGGGGCCAGGCTGCCTGGGCTCATAATCCTGGCTCTCTTAGCAATGCTGTGACCTTGGGCAAGTTACTTAAGTTTCTGTGTCTTGTTTTTCTAATGAGTAAAAAATGAGAATTAATAATATCACCTTTCTCCTAGGGTTGTAAGGATTAAATGAGTTAATTTGTTGAGACTCATGACTGATAATAAACACTCAGTAACCATTATCTGTTACTCTTGTTATTTTAGCTAA
This sequence comes from Callorhinus ursinus, assembly GCF_003265705.2. NCBI lineage: Eukaryota > Metazoa > Chordata > Mammalia > Carnivora > Otariidae > Callorhinus > Callorhinus ursinus. The sequence goes on from NW_027397098.1 coordinate 2,618,712, forward strand.
GACTTAGTTACCACTAGCTAAAAAAGAAGCCACTGTTCTGCATGGGCTGGAGCTGGCACTCTAGCCAGAGTTCCTGGGGTGCCCCTTACGGAGGTGAGGTGGTCCCCGTGGAAGGGCTGCAAGCTCAGGGCCAAGAAGAGAGATACAACAGGTCTGGGGAGGGCTCAGAGGTTTTTTTGCCCAGGAGTCTACCAACTGTAGCCACTTGAAAGGTGCATTGTTAACTGCTGTCTCCCCTAGTGCTTGGCATATAGTTGAGTGAATAAATGAATGAGTGAATGAAACCAAGTTTAAGAATTATTTTTACTTCTCTTTAATTCCTTCCTGCCATCTGCAAGCCATCTTTGCTTTACTGTAAACATGCTTGGTAGGGAGGGGACCAAGAAGGAGCCACGTGAGGGAAGCATCTTGGAGTCACCCTGCCTGAGGGGATCACAGCAGAAGAGAGACAAAACACGGTTCCTAGGCCTCCTCAGGAACACTTGGTTGGGGAGCCTGCTAAAAGCCTGTACTTCCTGCTATTTTAGGGAAGGGGATTTACACTGCTTATCCTTGGGTATTAAAGGGAGAGTGATCCTTCAAGACCAGGAAGTCTGGTATACCTGGGTTACCACAGGGCTCACTACATGGTAACCTCTGAGTAATGGCAGCTTTTTATATTTTATTTCCAAATTTTGGTAAACACTAAAATAAAGTTTGCATTTGATGCTGTATCCACCTTCCTCAAGCCGTATCTGCCTTGGTGTATGATGGCCACGACTGCCCATTCAAAGCAATGTTCCCAGTACAGCTGTCATGTCAATAAGGTGATTGTCAGGTTGAGTGAGACTCAGAGATCAGATAGGCGGGAGTGATCTTGGACTTTCCACTAGCCCTTCTCAACAGCATAACCTTGTGTTAGTCTCTTGTAATTTCAAAGAATTGTCTCCTGTCTCTGTAAAATAGGGGATTAGTGCTGTGATATCTACCACCTGTTTGGGCTTAAGAGCACATCTTGACATTAAATTAAGAGAGAGAAAAATGAATAAATTAGAATGTGTAATATACCCTGAAATCTTGATCTGAAAGTCACTATTAATGGTAAAACCATTACAGTATTATCTTTCTCCAGTATTTCCAGCAGATGCTTGGCTAAGGAAAAATCTCAATTTTGAGTATATTCTTATAATTGATTATTTTTTTCACCGTTCACATATTGATGTGTTGCAAAAGAGAAGATCCATATTCAAAAGGGGGTTATTTTCCAAAATTAAGTAATATACACAGTAAATGAGTAGCACACATTCACACATACATACTTATGTTAATTGTTCATTTTAGCTAATTATTTTTTTTGTTTCGGTGTTTTTGAAAATTAATCATGGACTTAGCATGGGTAGTGAAAAATCAAATTAACAAAGACTCATTTATAATTTCCAGAAGGAGGAACATGGATCCTGAAGCCAGGAAGCTTGTTTGAGGAATATTCAGGAAAGATCCAGAAAAGTCCCTGCAACATCAAACCCAAACATGGATCTCTCCAGACAAAAGATTCAGATCTACGTCCTATTTTAATAATGAAACAGCTGCCAGGGTTGAGGACCCTCTAGGGGTCCTCGTTCATGATGGATAACTGGGTGGTGTTTGTTTTGTTTGGGGGAATAAATATTTGAAGGGGGTAACTGAAGAAGGTTATGCTGCTGTTATGATGTTATTGATACACAGGCTGATGCTATTATGGCGGATGCTATCAGGCTACATTATCTTTATGCCTTCAAGGTAACCTGAAGCAACTGTCTTTGGACTTGGCACTACCTTACGCTGAAGCGTCTGCCCTGCCTGGGGACTGTAACCCAAGCCAACACATGCCTCACAGACAGCTTTCTTTAGCCACTGACAGCATCAAGGAAGGAAGAGTGTGAAATCATCCCGGGACAGACGCTTCCCAAAGGGGAGTTGGCTGCTAAGTGTCTCCAAGGGACGGTAGCATTGCTATCTCCTAATCTTCTATTTAGGGGTAACCACTAGAAAGCCCTTCTCTTTAGGCAAGGAAATAGTTACTATAAGGAAACTGGAGGTGATCTGAACCCCTGGGAACGTTTCCCCTGCTTTGAACTTTGCAATGTTTCACTGCAGGTCATGTCCACATGGAAAGCAAGGCTCACCAAAAGACTGAAATCTCCATCTAGAAGGATGCATCCTTTTCCATGCTCAGCTCTGCTTGCTTGTTTTGGGAATACAAGGGAGAATGCGCCCTTTGATCAGCCCAGCGCAGCTGATACTCATTCCACCATCTATGTTCAGCCCATGGCCAAAGCAGGGAGGCACTCAAGTCACTCGAAAGGGGAAGAAGGAACTTCAGAGAAAAGGCGAGATTCTGACAACCGCTTAGAGAAAAATGGCAGTGCAAATCTGAATTCAAGTAACCACACTGCCAACGAGCCTGCTGAGACCCCTGAGGATTCATCTGGGTCACTAGAAGGTAAATCGGACTGTGAAGCAGTTACTTTCCAGACTTCTATCCCCAGACCATCAATTATTGAAATGCCAATGGTGAGTTTTCCCAGTGCCGTTATGGAAGGATTGGTGTTGGAGGAGAGTTCTGATCATTTGGTGGATGCCTTCAGGAAACAAACTTGTTTACTATTTTTAGTGAATAAGACATTGAGGGGAACTCTTACTAGTGAGAGGAAGTGTGTAAAGCCTTTTAAATTCTTATAAGCTTCTCAGAGGATATAGAGGGAGGCAATGAGAATAAGCACTCGGGCCTTAGCAATGGCCAAAACTGGCCTTTCATTAACTGCCCATGGTTCTCTGGAGCCAACAGTGTCTGAATAAAAGACTAAGGGTAAGGTAGTCTGGGAAAGTTTTTTCTTTTTTTAAACTGGTACATGAATTTATTTATATGAAAATCCACAATATAAAAGATTTGATTATAGAATTAAGAAACTGCCCCTACTTAAAATGAATCATGTGGTATCAAAGCAGGTTTGGGAAAATTTGGAAATGATGATCATTGTATGCATAGCAGTAAAGAAAGGAACTGACCTGTAAAACTATTCATAATATGGGTGTTCCTGTGACCGTTTCTCAACTTAGATGCAGGAGAGGGAAGTTATTTCAAAAAAAATCTTGCTGCTCTCCAAAGGCATCATCTTGAGTTATTTATTTAATCTGTCTTCTTGTTGGAAGCATTACTGAATTTTAATTGTTAACTATTCTGATTAGATTGGGCTACACAGTCATGTCAAAGTTCTTTGCAATCTCAAGAGGCAGGGTTTCTTGAAGGTGTTTTCCAGAGATACCTCTAGAGCATTTTTCAGTCATATTCCTGACCAAGTAGCTTAGGACCAGACTTAAAAAACTGAGAAGTCTTTGGGGATCCATTACTAAGATACTCTGATTTTCAAAAATCACTGTTTTCCATCTAGTTTAACAAATCATATTTTGTCTGACTTCAGGAGGCCTTATTAACATTGGAAACTATTAAACAGTGAAGATAGGGATTACACATGTTTTTAAAAATAATTTCATTTGATATTCTACAGGCTTATCTTAAATTACTGCATCTTAGCTCTGTTGTCTACATCTTTCTATTCTGAGATTGGATAAAGGATTTCACTAAGCCCTCTGTTACAGCAAGAACTGTAATGGTTTGTTTTTTTCCCCTTAGCATCACTAAATCAAAACCCAATCAAACAAACAAAAGCAAAAACATGTATTGTTCAATTTTCAGTTTAAATCCATATCCAGATTAAGATATTTTTAGTAGTACTGTAGTTAGCTGAGTGGACATCATGGCCAAGTTTTTATTTGTTGCATGTTAAAGGAACCAATGATGTATTGGTTTTATGAGCTGGAAGATTCTGTTGGGTAGAGATTCCAACCACCTAGGACCCACCCTATACCCTATATTGCTAAATACAGCAGCAAATACAAAGCGTTGATTTGACTTTATCTTCCTGTTTTAGTGGCATATATGACACAAAGGCTCAAAGTAAATATGTGTATTCAAATATAACCAGTTAAACACAGTGGGTAACATCCATATTTATTGTCCACTTGTATGAGCAAAGTCATGGATAGACTACAGTGGTGAGGCCTTATGATGGAATCGACCCCAATGCAAGATTAAATATAAGTGTCCCAAAGAAGACACACATAAGCCAGTTCAAAGGAGGTTGGAAAGGTACACTATAGTGGAGGTGGAATTTGAGATTGGTTTAGAAGGAGGGTTAGGATTTTAAAAGGCAGAGATAAAGGGGAGGACATTGCAATAAAAGAAAATTGTATGAACAAAACCGTGGATGTGAGGGAATGTAGCATAGGGATAGGTACATCAGATTGGCTAAGTTGGACAGATACCTGTAAAGGTAGATGGAAGCCAAAAGTGGGATGTCTTGAACGCTGTCATCAGAAGTGGACTTAGTAGGCAGTGGGGAATCTGAGAATTTTGAGCAGAGAAAGGTCATGCTTAGGATTTCATAAACAGGTAAAGCTATGTAGGATGGATTAGAGTTGAGAAGACGGAGATGGGGTCATTGTAAAGATCCCGGCCTGAGGATAACATAAAAGGAACAGCAGGAAGGTGAGGTGGAAGGGCCAAAGAAGAATGGACCCCAAGCAGTAGCAAATGCAGTAGTTGTATGGGTCCCAGACTGGGTGGGGAGAGAAGAGAGACCAAACTGGGAGTGATGAAATGAAAACATTGCAACACTAAGGCCAGGCTGCGTGGGAAAAGTGTGTCCTGCGGGGCTGGTAAATGGGCATCTATTGTAGTTCAAATGTAAGGAGCTAATATTTACAGAGCACTTGCCATATGCCAGCCATTCTTCTAAGTGCTTTACAGGGAGCATCCCATGGACCCTCGTTACAGTGAGGAGCATATTCTTATTATTCTCTGACACTTGAGAAAGTAAGACACTTGCCTAAGGTCACAGGTGGAGGAAGTGGTAGAGCCAGGATTGAAACTCACCTCCTTATTGCTTGTGTGGTGTTTAGGGATTTACAATCAAATATTCACACATGATCTCACTTGATATGCAACCAAATTAAAATTTTGTGTGTGTATGTATTTATATGTAAATGTATCTGTGTATATAATCATCATAATTTGCTTATTAATTTGCTTAACCTTTTAAAAATCTTAGATTCATGATATATAACACTATGGAAAGGGACACTTTCCACTTTGCATCCTGTTGATGACAACACTTTGTTGATGACATGGTGGGATTGTTTTGAGATCTGATTAAAAGTGCCATGGGACTGCCCAAATTTTTCATTACCTAGTAATTTTTGTAGTGACATGTTTCCCCTCAGCAGATGATGAATGAGCTTCTTTTATTATAATCTTGCCTGGAGGCAACAGTATTTCCCCTTTAATTCACTGATCCTCATCATTTAAACTGCCTTTGTGGAGACAACAAATAATACTCTTTTTTAGAGCTCAGCTTCAGAATATAACAATAGCTAAGAAATGGGGACAAGTCCTTCTACCTATTTTTAGTTACCTGGTGTTCAGACAAGAGGGTGATTCTTTAAAATCTGAAACAACATCTGGTCTGAGAGAAAAAGCTCAAGATAGGCCAAGTAAACTAATTAAAAAAGGGTATTGTTTGTATAAATGTATATGCATATATCTGTATTTATGAACTGATGCCAATTAGTCTTCCACCTTTTTGCGGCCATCTTTTCCCTGTTCCAGGCCTGAAATCAAGGTGATAATAACCCTAACATTGGAATGTCTTAAAACTTCTGGTCTTACCCAGGCGCCCCATTCCTGGGTATTTTTAACTAAAAGTTAGTTTTATAATAAGGAAATATCTTCTCCCATTCTGTCGGTTGTCTTTTGGTTTTGTTGACCGTTTCTTTTGCCGTGCAAAAGCTTTTTATCTTGATGAAGTCCCAATAGTTCATTTTTGCCCTTGCCTCCCTCGCCTTTGGTGATGTGTCTAGGAAGAAGTTGCTGCGGCTAAGGTCGAAGAGGTTGCTGCCTGTGTTCTCCTTTAAGATTTTGATGGACTCCTGTCTCACATTTAGGTCTTTCAACCATTTGGAGTCTATTTTTGTGTGTGGTGTAAGGAAATGGTCCAGTTTCATCTTCTGCATGCGGCTGTCCAGTTTTCCCAACACCATTTGTTGAAGAGACTGTCCTTTTTCCACTGGACATTCTTTCCTGCTTTGTCGAAGATTAGTTGACCATGGAGCTGAGGGTCCATTTCTGGGCTCTCTATTCTATTCCATTGATCTACGTGTCTTTTTTTGTGCCAGTACCATACCGTCTTGATGATGACAGCTTTGTAATAGAGCTGGAAGTCTGGTGTCCCCAGCTTTGCTTTTCTTTTGCAACATTCCTCTGGCTATTCAGGGTCTTTTCTGGTTCCATACACATTTTAGGATTATTTGTTCCATTTCTTTGAAAAAAGTAGATGGTATTTTGATAGGGATTGCATTGAATGTGTAGATTCCTCTAGGTAGCATTGACATCTTCACAATATTTGTTCTTCAGATCCGTGAGCATGGAACGTTTTTCCATTTCTTTGTGTCTTCCTCAATTTCTTTCATGAGTATTTTATAGTTTTCTGAGTACAGATTCTTTGCCTCTTTGGTTAGATTTATTCCTAGGTATCTTATGGTTTTGGGTGCCATTGTAAATGGGATCGACTCCTTAATTTCTCTTTCTTCTGTCTTGTTGTTGGTGTATAGGAATACTACTGATTTCTGTGCATTGATTTTATATCCTGCCACTTTACTGAATTCCTGTATGAGTTCTAGCAGTTTTGGAGTGGAGTCTTTTGGGTTTTCCACATAAAGTATCATATCATCTGCAAAGAGTGAGAATTTGGCTTCTTCTTTGCTGATTTGGATGCCTTTGATTTCTTTTTGTTGTCTGATTGCTGTGGCTAAGACTTCTAATACTATGTTGAATAGCAGTGGTGATAGTGGACATCCCTGCCGCATTCCTGACCTTAGGGGAAAAGCTCTCAGTTTTTCCCCATTGAGAATGATATTCACTGTGGGTTTTTCATAGATGGCTTTTATGATATTGAGGTATGTACCCTCTATCCCTATACTCTGAAGAGTTTTGATCAAGAAAGGATGCTGTTCTTTGTCAAATGCTTTTTCTTCAGCTATTGAGAGGATCATATGGTTCTTGTTCTTCCTTTTATTAATGTATTGTATCACAATGCTTGATTTGTGGATGTTGAACCAAACTTGCAGCCCAGGAATGAATCCCACTTGGTCATGGTGAATAATCCTTTTAATGTACTGTTGTGTCCTATTGGCTAGTATTTTGGTGAGAAGTTTTGCATCCATGTTCATCAGGGATATTGGTCTCTAATTCTCCTTTTTGATGGGGTCTTTGTCTGGTTTGGGGATCAAGGTAATGGTGGCCTCATAAAACGAGTTTGGAAGTTTTCCTTCCATTTCTATTTTTTGGAACACTTTCAGGAGAATAGGTATTAATTCTTCTTCAAATGTTTGGTAGAAGTCCCCTGGGAAGCCATCTGGCCCTAGGCTTTTGTTTGTTGGGAGGTTTTTGATGACTGCTTCAAATTTCCTTAGTGGTTATAGGTCTGTTCAGGTTTTCTATTTCTTCCTGGTTCAGTTTGGTAGTTGATCCATCTCTAGCAATGCATCCATTTCTTCCAGGTTATCTAATTTGCTGGCATAGAGTTGCACATAATATGTTCTTATAATTGTATTTCTTTGGTGTTGGTTGTGATCTCTCCTCTTTCATTCATGATTTTATTTATTTGGGTCCTTTCTCTTTTCTTTTTGAAAAGTCTGGCCAGGGGTTTATCAATCTTGTTAATTCTTTCAAAGAACCAGCTCCTAGTCTCGTTGATCTGTTCCACTGTTCTTTTGGTTTCTATTTCATTGATTTCTGCTCTGGCTTTATTATTTCTCTTCTTCTGCTGGGTTTAGGCTTTATTTGCTGTTCTTTCTCCAGCTCCTTTAGGTGTAGGGTTAGGTTGTGTATTTGAGAGCTTTCTTGTTTCTTGAGAAAGGCTTGTATTGCTATAGATATACTTTCCTCTTAGGACTGCCTTTGCTGCATCCCAAAGATTTTGAACAGTTGTGTTTTCATTTTCATTTGTTTCCATGAATTTTTTAAATTCTTCTTTAATTTCCTGGCTGACCCATTCATTCTTTAGTAGGATGCTCTTTAGCCTCCATGTATTTGAGTTCTTTCCGACTTTCCTCTTGTGATTGAGTTCTAGTTTCAAAGCATTGTGGTCCAAAAATATGCAGGAGATGATCCCAATCTTTTGGTCTGGTTGAGATCTGTTTTGTGACCTAGGATGTGATCTCTTCTGGAGAATGTTCCATGGGCACTAGAGAAGAATGTGTATTCTGTTGCTTTGGGATGGAATGTTCTGAATATATCTGTGAAGTCCATGTGGTCCAGTGTGTCATTTAAAGTCTTTATTTCCTTGTTTATCTTTTGCTTAGATGATCTATGCATTTCAGTCAGGGGGGTGTTAAAGTCCCCTACTATTATTGTATTGTTGTCGATGTGTTTCTTTGCTTTTGTTATTAATTGGCTTATATAATTGGCTGCTCCCATGTTAGGGGCATAGATATTTACAATTGTTAGATCTTCTTGTTGGATAGACCCTTTAAGTATGATACCAGATAAAGGGCTAGTATCCAAAATCTATAAAGAACTTATCAAACTCAACACCCAAAGAACAAATAGTCTAATCAAAAAATGGGCAGAAGACATGAACAGACGTTTTTCCAAAGAAGACATCCAAATGGCCAACAGACACATGAAAAAGTGCTCAGCATTGCTCGGCATCAGGGAAATCCAAAGAAAACCTCAATGAGATACCACCTCACACCAGTCAGAATGGCTAAAATTAACAAGTCAGGAAACGACAGATGTTGACGAGGATGCGGAGAAAGGGGAGCCCTCCTACACTTTTGGTGGGAATGCAAACTGGTGCAGTCACTCTGGAAAACAGTATGGAGGTTCTTCAAAAAGTTGAAAATAGAGCTACCATATGACCCAGCAATTGCACTACTGGATATTTACCCCAAAGATACAAAGGTAGGGATCCAAAGGGGTCCGTGCCCCCTGATGTTTATAGCAGCAATGTCCACAATAGCCAAACTATGGAAAGAGCCAAGATGAAAGAGCCAAGATGAAAGAGCCAAGATGTCCATCAACAGATGAATA
>NW_027397098.1:2627980-2876133 GCF_003265705.2 Callorhinus ursinus
ATACACCATGGAATATTATGCAGCCATCAAAAGGAATGAAATCTTGCCATTTGCAATGACATGGATGGAACTGGAGGGTATTATGCTGAGCGAAATAAATCAATCAGAGAAAGATATGTATCATATTATCTCACTGATAAGAGGAATTCTTAATCTCAGGAAACAAAGTGAGTGTTGCTGGAGTGGTAGGGGTGGGAAGGATGGGGTGGCTCGGTGAAAGACATTGGGGGAGGGTATGTGCTTTGGTGAGCGCTGTGAATTGTGTAGGACTGTTGAATCACAGACTTGTGCCTCTGAAACAAATAATACATTATATGTTAAAAAAAAAAAGAGGAAGATAGTAGGAAGGGAAAAATGAAGGGGGGGAATCGGAGGGGTGATGAACCATGACAGACTATGGACTCTGAAAAACAAACTGAGGGGAGGGGGGGGGGGGATGGGTTAGCCTGGTATTGGGTATTAAAGAGGGCACATATTGAATGGAGCACTGGGTGTTATATGCAAACAATGAATCATGGAACACTACATCAAAAACTAATGATGTAATGTATGGTGATTAACATAACATAATTAAATAAAATAAAAAAAGACAGAATGATGGAGTTTTTAAATGTATATATATATTATTACCAATTCAATGAAGAACCAATATAATGAGACTAAAATTTTTCAGCTCATTGTAGTAAAATTGACAAAATTATAAGATATTTAAAAAATAATAATAATAAAAGTTTTATAATAAGGAAGGGAAAACAGGGCCTATCTTGGAGTTGACAACTGCATTGCTTTTTATAACAGGCTGGTTTTTGCTACTTGACAGAGAAGAGGTAAGTAACCAAGACTTCCCTAGAGCCTAGGCTTAAGCTGTCACTGATTTTTTTGTGTCTGAGTCGTGATAATACCATCTAGAAATAAAATTTTGTCACATTTCTTTGGTTTAGTTGTTTGTTTTTATGCCAGTAACACACTGGGTTTTTTTTATTATTTTATTTTATTTTATTATGTTAGTCACCATGCTATACTGTTTTGATTACTGTAGATTTGTAGTAAGTTTTGAAACCAGTAAGCATGAAACCTCCAACTTTGTTCTTCTTTTTCAAGATTGTTTTGGCTATTTGGGATCACTTGAGATTTCATATGAATTTCAGGATGGATTTTTTTCTGTTTCTGCAAAAAGACATCATTTGGATTTTGATAGGGATTTCAGTGAATCTTTAGATTGCTTTGGGTAGTATTCACAACAAGACGTAGTTCCTTGATACCCACACTTAAAAGAGCCTGATGTATAAATCAGAATGACTGTTAGTTGTCAGCCTTGAGGACTGTCAGGGTAGGGCTTACTAAGCCATGTATTTTCTACACAGGAAAATTATCCAAAAAGAGAAATGATAACCAGAAATCTGTTGGAGAGTACAGATTCCTGGTGGGGGGGTACATTTTGTTATTATAGTAAAATATACATTACATAAAATTTACAACTTTATACCATCCATCTCCAGAACTCTTTTCATCTTCTGGAACTCAGACTCTATATTCATAAAACACTAATTCCCCATTCACCGTTCACCCTTCTCCTTATCCCCTGGCAACCACCACTCTACTTTCTGTCTCTATAAGTTTAATTATTCTCAGTACCTTGTGTAAGTGGAATTACACTTTTGTGTCCAGCTTATTTCACTTAGCATAGTGTCCTCAAGGTTCATCCATGTGGAAATATGTGTCAGCATATCCTTCCTTGTTAAAGCTGAATAATATTCCCTCATATGTACATGCCACATTTTGTTTACACCTTCATCTGTCAATGGACGTTTATGTCATTTCTACCTTTTGGCAACTGAGAATAATGCTGTTATGTACATGGGTTTACAAATATCTCTTCTAGATCCTGTTTTCAATTCTTTTGAATATATACCCAGAAGTGGAATTGCTTTATCATATGGTAATTCTATCTTTAATTTTTCAAGGAACTGACATACTGTTTTCTACAGTGGTTGTACCAAATAGTCCCACCAGCAATGCACAAAGGCTCTGATTTCTCCACATTCATGCCAACATTTGTTTCTAAAGTGTTCGTTCATTTGTTTTGTTAATAATCATAATGGGAATGAAGCGGTATCTCATTGTGGTTTTGATTTTCATTTCCCTAATGATTAATGATATTGAGCAGCTTTTCATGTGCTTATTGGGTATTTGTGATCTTTGGAGAACTGCCTATTCAGGGCTTTGCCTATTTTTTAAATTGAGTTATTTTTTGTTGTTTGAATTAGTGTCCTCTGATGTACAAAAATTTTAATTTTGACAAAACCCAATTTATCTATTTTTTTCTTTTGTTGCCTGTGCTTTTGGTGTCACATTCAAGAAATCATTGCCAAATCTAATACCATCAAGCTTTTTCTCTATGTATTCCTCTAAGAGTTTTATAGTTTTAGCTCTTATGTTTAGATCTTTGATCCATTCTGAGTTAATTTTTGTATATGGTGCAAAGAAAGGGTCCAAAAGCATTCTTTTGCATGTGGATATCCAATTTTCCCAACACTATTTGTTGAAAAGACTGTCCTTTCAGAGGGGGAGACAAACCGTGAGAGACGATGGACTCTGAGAAACAAACTGAGGGTTCTAGAGGGGAGGGGATGGGGATGGGTTAGGCTGGTGATGGGTATTAAAGAGGGCATGTACTGAATGGAGCACTGGGTGTTATATGCAAACAATGAATCATGGAACACTACATCAAAAACTAATGATGTAATGTGTGGTGATTAACATAATTAAAAAAGAAAGAAAGAAAAGACTGTCTTTTCCCCATTGAATGGTCTTGGCATTCTTGTGAGAAATCATTTCACCATATATGTGAGGGTTTATTTCTGGGTTCTCTATTACATTTCATTTGTTTACTTGTTTTTGTTTTTATGCCAGTAACACACTGTTTTTTATTTTATTTTATTTATTTTATTTTATTTTATTTTTATTTTATTTATTTTATTTTATTTTATTATGTTAGTCACCAGGCTATACTGTTTTGATTACTGTAGATTTGTAGTAAGTTTTGAAACCAGTAAGTATGAAACCTCCAACTTTGTTCTTCTTTTTCAAGATTGTTTTGGCTATTTGGGATCACTTGAGATTTCATATGAATTTCAGGATGGATTTTTTTCCATTTCTGCCAAGAAAATCATTTGGATTTTGATAGGGATTTCAGTGAATCTTTAGATTGCTTTGGGTAGTATTCACAACAATATTGGGTCTTCTAATTCATAAATACAGTTTATCTTTCCACTTATTTGTGTCTTCTTTAATTACTTTCAGCAATGTTTTGTAGTTTTCAGTATAAAAGACCTTTGCCACAGGCTAAGTTTATCTCCAATTTTGATACTATTGTAAATGTAATTGTTTTCTTAATTTCCTTTTCATATTGTTCATTATTGGTGTATAGAAATGCAACTGATTTTTGTCCATGTGTTTTGTGTCCTGAAATTTTGCTGAATTCATTACTTATAATAGTGTGTGTGTGTGCCCGTGTGTGTGTATGTGTGTGTAATCTTTATGGTTTCTACATGTAAGAGTATATTATCTGTGAACAGAGATAATTTTACTTCTTCCTTTTCAATTTGGATATATTTTATTTCTTTTTCTTCTCTAATTGCTTTGGCTGGAACTTCCAATGCTATTCAAAATACTTAGTTGGATAGAAGGGCAAAAGTTAACATCCTCGTCTTGTTCCCGATCTTAGAGGATAAACTTTCAGTCTTTCACCATTGGGTAAGATGCTACCATTGAGTACAGTGTGGGTTTTTTATATATGGCCTTTATTGTGTTGAAGTACTTTCCTTCTATTCCTACTCTGTTGTGTATTTTTATCATGAAAGAATGTTAAATTTGACCAGTGCTTTTTCTGCATCAATTGATATAACCATTTTTTCCTTTATTCTGTTAATTTTGTCTGATAGTGATTGATATTTTGTATATTGAACTATCCTTGCATTCCAGGAATAAATCCCTCTTGGTCATCATGTAATCTTCTTAACATGTGGAATTCTCACTAGGATTTTGTTGAGTTTTGCATCAATAGTCATCAGGGATATTGGTCTCTAGTTTTCTTTTCTTTTTATGTCTTTATCTAACTTGGGTATCAGGGTAATGCTGGCCACACAGAATGATTTAGGAAGTGGTCCCTCCTCTTCAATTAGTTTTGGAAGAGTTTGAGAAGGATTGGTATTAATTCTTTACAGGTTTGGTAGAATTCACCAGCGAAGCTATCTGGTCCAAGGCTTTTCTTTGTTGGGAGGTTTCTGGTTACTGATTTAATCTCCTTAGTAGTTATAGGTCTATTCAGATTTTCTATTTCTTCATGATTTATTCTTGGTGAAGAAGAGCTACTTTGATAGCTTCACTGAAGTATGGCATTTATAATTATGATTACCCATTATTGAGCACTATTAATGGACTAGGCATGGTGCTAAGTGCCTTACATGGATTAGATAATTTGATCCTTGTATCCTTTTACAATGTTAGTTCCTGATAATCCCAATCACTCTTCTGCTCAAAACCTTCCAGTGGCTCCCCCCTTCCCTAATATTAAAAGTCAGGTCTTCACAGGGGCCTGTAGGCCCCTATACAAAATATCCCCAATTACCTCTCAGAACTTATCTCCTATGGTTCATACTGAAGGGGAAACTGGGACTCAGTGGAGGTAAGCCTCTGAATAATTTCCACTCTAAGGGTAACGCTTTCAGCAGACTAGGAAGCTCAATTCAACCAGTCAAAGCATGACTTCCTTGGGCAGTGCAGAACTCATGCTACCAATAACTAAATACCTGCTTATTCTGCTCTCCTTGTCTAGGCTCCATGCCCATCCTTCCTCTTTTATTGGCACAGTCTTTGTTAAAACCTGGGATGATTTAATTAATTGGGTTTCAGCTTCCTTGGTTAGAATCACATTCCAGCCATGTTTTGTTGGAGCTATATCAAGGCCATGTTAATTGGAATTTGGTGTTGGAGAGACTTCTGAATACTGTTAATAAAAAAGCTCTTGGAGGTATTCGCCCTTATAGGAAACTGATCTCACTCAACAAATTTATTTTTATTTTCAATGTCTTAAAGTTGTCTTGAACTTGAGCCTTGAGAGTACCATCTGTAGAGGGCAGTGCTACTTAGAAGCATATTGTAAATTTGTGTGTAAACATCTATCACCCCTCATCTCACTCTTAACTCTGCATCCCCCTTATATAAGCATTACGGAGAGCAACTCTGCCAGGCTGAATTTCCATTTTCTGGTACAAACTAATTTTCCTGCATTTCTTTAAAATGAAATCTTTCCTTCCTTTTCTTATGGGCCTAAATAGAACAGAATTTTAGGCTACCTATTAAAAACAAATATCCTATTAAGGAAGATTTCTGCTAGACAGATGATTTGATATAAAAATGTGTTTTTTTCTTTTTTGTTTTGTTTTTTTAAAGATTTTGTTTATTTGACAGAAGAGACACAGCGAGAGAGGGAACACAAGCAGGGAGAGTGAGAGGGGGAGAAGCAGGCTTCCCGCGGTTCGGGGAGCCCGATGTGGGGCTTGATCCCAGGACCCTGGGACCATGACCTGAGCTGAAGGCAGATGCTTAATGACTGAGCCACCCAGGCGCCCCTAAAAATGTTTTTTAATAGAAAACAACTTATAAATCCATGGAAATATTAGTTTTCTAGTTCCCTTTCATGCTCCCTACCTCCCAACAAGGGGGATATGAGCTGGTGGGAATCCCACCTCATTCCTTTTAAGCCCTGACAATTTCTTAGGCTAGGTTTCTACTTTCAAAAGATGTTAAACATAGTGGCATGAGAGTGCATGATATACCCAGTGTACTTAGGAATTTTCCAATCCAGATATTCAGTTGCATCCCAACTGGAAAAAAAGATAGCTTCCTGGCTTCTCTTACAATGAAATAAAATAAATTATCCTCATAAAACCATTAAAATTTACATTGTACAGCTTTGACTATAGGACACCATCCATAAAAAACTATAGAGGATGGTAAAAATGCAAAGTTTTCAGAAAATTTAGAGCTGAGGAGCATATATATATTCCAAGCTAAGAAAAAGAAGTTGAGATATAATTTCATGAAATTTTAAAGCATCATTTTCAAGTGAGGTTACTCTGACATTCACAATTCAGATAAGAATGATAAATATTATCTAAGTAGGTGTTGATATGTTGGAGGGAGAGAAGTACAAAAGGAAGAGGTCAGCCCATTTTTGAGCAGCATCTATTTCTAGCTCGTCAGAGAGAATCTGGCAATCTGCCCATGACCTAGTTGATCCTTTGCCCTCATTTTCACAGGTGGTTAATAAAAGCAGGGTTTACTTTGTTCAGTCAGTGGCCTGGAGTGTCTAACCAAAGAACACCAAGAAGATTCCAATTCATTGACTAGACCCATTTTCCCCAAATACCTGCCTCTGTAGAGTTGGAATTTCCATTCTCTTGATTATATAACATGCAGTTGTACGTCAGTTTAAAAAATTCCACTATTCTAATCACTGGGGATGCTGGAAACTAAAATTTCTTATGTTCCAGGAGCCATAGGGGCTGGTTGAATGAATATGCTATATTAATCATGGTAAGATAGAGGTGTTTTTTTCCCCCCGGCCAACGACATGTGTTAACCTGATTTGAACTGCCTTTAGTTTAACACTCACAGTTCTTCCTTTCCAAAGAAAACAGAGCTCATTAACACTTTTTCTGATATAAGGTTGACATACTTGGTTTTGTAATTCTGTACCAGGGGAGGTGAGAGTTTGGGAATTTGGGAAATTAGAGGAAGGCAGTCTCCACAAAGAGCACAGGACTGCTATGGGAAGTATTTATGAATTTGTTGTGGGAAGTTGGTTTTGGGGGATCTGGTGTTCAGTTAAACAGAAAATGACAACTCAGGCAACTGTTAAAACCTAAATACATAGGCAAAATTTGGTTGTCCACAGAAAAAGAGAAACTTCCCCTCAAATAGGCCACCTGCAAGAGGAGAATCAGTTTCTGTAACTTAAAACACTGAATCTCAAAAAGATGTGCCATACATTATTTGTTACTAGTGGTAATTAATGTACTGCAATTTGCCAATTGTAAACTGACTTTAAATATTTTGTTTTTTTACATAAAACAATGCATAGTCTTATAAAAATTCAAACGAGATATACATACATTTGTAATTAGAGCTAATTCAAAGTTATCTCTTTTCTAAAAAATCACCCATATATGTTCAAGTAATCTTCACCAAAGGCACCAAGAATACACACTGGGTAAAATGCTCTCAAACAGCATCACATGATACAGAGTAATCATTCATGAGAGGAAGAGTCAATCAATGTGACAGATTTCGTTGTCTTACTTTAAGAAATTGCTACAGGCACTCCACCCTGATCAATCAGCTGCCATCAACTTCGGGGCAAGACCCTCAATCAGCAAAAAGATTATGACATGATGAAAGCTCAGATGATGGTTAGCATTTTTTAGCAATAAGGTATTTTTTAATTAAAGTATTCACATTGGTTTTGTTAGACATAATGCCATTTGGGCACTTTAAATAGACTACAGTGTAATGTAAATATAACTTTTGTTTGCACTAGGAAAAGAAAAAATTTGCTTGACTCAATTTATTGTGATATTTGCTCAATTGCAGTAGTCTGGAACTGAACCTGCAATATCTCTAAGGTATGCCTGTACATAAAACTTTTAAAAAGCTTCTGCATAGCAAAGGAAACACTCAATAAGATTAAGAGGCAACCTACAGACTGGGAGAAAATATTTGCAAACCATATATCTGATAAGGGGCTAATATCCAAAATATATAAGGAACTCAGACAACTCAATAGCAAAAACCAAATGACCCAATTAAAAGATGGGCAAAGGCCCTGTAAAGACATTTTTAAAAAGAAGATATAAAAATGGCTAATGGGTATATGAAAAAATGTTCAGTATTACTAATCATCAAGAAAATACAAATCAAAACCACAATGACATATCACTTCACATCTGTTAGGATGGCTATTATCAAAAAGCCAGAAGATAAGTGTTGGCAAGGATGTGGAGAAAAGGTAACACTCACAACTTACACATTGTTGATGGGAATGTCAATTGGTACAGCCATTAAGGAAAGCAGTATGGTGGTTTCTCAGAAAATTAAAAATAGAACTACCATATAATCCATATAATCTTACTTCTAGGTACATATCCAAAGGAAGTAAAGTCACTTTCTTGAAGAGATATTTGCACTCCCATGTTCACTGTGGCCTTAATCACAGTAGACAAGACATGGAAACAATCTAAGTGTCTTTCAGTGGATGAATGGATAAATAAAATGTGATTACACACACACACACACACACACACACACACACACACAGTGGAATATAATACAATGGAATCCTGTCATTTGTGACAACATAGAGAAACCTGGAGGACATATGTTAAGTGAAATAAGCCAGACACAGAAAACCAAATACTGTATGATCTCACTAATATGTGAAAGCTAAAAAAGTTGCCGTCATAGTAACAGTGGTTGTTGCCAAGGGCTGGGGATGGTGCTAGGAAAAGGGAGATGTTGGTCAAAGGGTGCAAACTTTCAGTTATGAGATGAGTAAGTTCTGGAGACCTAATGTAAGTACGGTGACTACAGTTAGTAACAACATATTGTATACCAGATCTCAAATATTCTTACCACAAAAAAGAGGTAATGATGTGAGACGAAGGATATGTTAACTAGGTAATCATTTCACAATGTATACATATAGAAAAAGATCATGTTTTATACCTGAAAGTTGCACAGTTTTTATTTGTCAATCATTCTTCAATATAGCTGGAAAATGTCCTCACTGATCTGCTTTCTGGTATAATAATTCAAGGGGGAAAGGAAGGAAGGCGGTGTTAGAGCTAGGCAGTTGCTGGACATCAGGAGGTACTGATTGTAAATAGTGGGTGTATGGGATGCTATTTAAGGAAGCGTTTGAATGGGAACATCCATGCATATACCCTGAGCCAGTAAGTCCTCTTCTTATCTGAGAATTGTTTTCCTTTCTGACTGAGCTGGGTGTTTCAGGAGAGACACACATGAAGCAGTGATGGAAGAAAAAAAACAACTGATTAGACTCCGGTACAGAGTGAGGCAGTGGCTCTTCCAGAAGGCTCTCATTCTCAGGCCCTTTCCTAGGATCAGGAGGTCTGTATCCAGGAAAGATTTTTCTTTTCACTGAGTTTCTGCCAGGACCCATCTGACCTGGATGCATAATACTTGAGTCTCTGCAGGGAGAAGTAACTTGGTGTAGTGGTGTTGCAAGTTATCCTGAGCTATTTTTACCATTCAAAATTGTCTAGTAAACATTGGTATCCTCCAACTTTAAGAGGCAGGTAGGGGCTATATGTGTACCCACTCACAACTTGCTCCCCAGTGATACGTTGCAATAAAGAAAGCCTCACATGAATTCTGCCACAGGTACAAATGTTTGTTGGCAAGCAGGCCAAAAAAGGGCATATTCCCTGATCCTATATGCTGAAAGAAGTTCCCCAGCTTCTGTCCTTTGACATAGTGGCCCCTTGCATGACTAACATAATGTATAGGAATGCAACAATATTCTAATGACAAAACCAACAAACCTTCTATTCAGATGGGATGAAGGTGCACTCTGCTAATGAGAGTCCAGGGCCAAATGGAGTTCAAGATCCAGGATGCTACTATAAAGGAGTTGGAATATGCCAACACTCTTATATTTAATTTTGACAAGGCAAAAATGCTGATCAGTTACATATCTTGAATACCATTCATTTCACAAATGCAAAATGATTTCCAAAATCTCTTATTCTACGTAGTGGATCCTCTTGTTCAGATTTAGCTAACCTCATTTTAAGTACTTGGTGTAGCTGCCTCTGGATACAGACTCCTGATTAGAGTCCTTCAAATACTAACCACCTCGAAGCATCAACTCCAAAAGTTGGTTTGCTCTCAAGAAAGAACAAGGAAAAATGTGCTCAAATTTGGCCTTTGGACATTTGTTGGGTGTGGATGGGATGCTTGGTGCTGCTGTAACCATCTTGTGGGCAGGAGAGGACAAACCTATAAATAAAAGCAAATAATCTAGAGATGGCAGAGCAGGAAGGCAAGAAAGCGTCTGGGTTTTTGAGGATGCCATGGAGCTACTTCAAGTGCAACTAACTATAGGTACTACAGTAAGGGTATACTCAAAGTGTTTATGCTGAGGTTATTTTAAAATAATAACAAACTGTTTGAATAAGGGTGATTGGACCTACCTATCCCTGAGAAATCTCCAGGTGGACTGACAGCCATCTCAAATTCAATGTGTACAAAAATTATCTTTCCCCCTAAACCTACTCTGCATATTGCTTAGGATGCTTATACCCGCAAGAGATGAAAACTCTACTTAAATTTAGACAATATGGAAATGTATTATTTCACTTAAGAACAAGCCCCAAGGTAGGGTGACTTCAGGGTTGATTGATTCAACAGTTCAATGAAGCCATCGAGCATCTAGATTCTTCCACCTCTCTTCTCGGCCATCCATAATATTGGTTTCACCCTACAAGTGATTCCCTTTGTGGTTATAAAATGACTACCAATAGCAGCTGGGCCATGTGCTTCCTCCATTCCCCCATTACCCTCCACACACTTTGGATATTTCCTGCTCATTCTGCTACTGCTCTGTCCCCTCCTCTGTCCCCCTTTTCTGACACCATCCTCCACACCCTGCTCCAGGTTGGTGCCCTGTCCTGGGCTAGCCTGGCACTTATTAAGAGAAGTGTTTACCTCAATTAAAGCACTTATTAAACTGTGCCATGTTTATGTGTCTGACTCTCCATCAGGCTGTGAAGAACTTGAGGGCAAGGGCTGTATCTTTTTTTCTTTTTATTTATTATGAGTAGCACCTAGAACAGTACTTGGAACATAGAAGATGAGTCAATAAAATCAAAATTAGGAGAGGGTTTATGTTACATGAGTTCTTCATATATCTTTATCACGGGAACATTGTTTAGCATTGCCAATACATTTGTGATCCATTTATCATTTTAGAAATTGGTAGAAATAATTTAAGACTACACCAGGGAGTAGGGTCCAAGATGTTTCCCCTTGAAGAATGAGCTGTTTATTACTCAGGTTTGAGACAAAAGACCCAGACAAATTTATTTTGAAGCCAGAGGAAGTTTCCTTTTAACTGTCCTTGTAGTCCAATGTTTGGACCTCTCAGTGAATTTCTCACATGGCAAAGAATGAGCCACTTTATGCTTCTGTTTTCCTACTTACACAATGAGGATAATGAGAGCTTTTATGATTCTAGTAGTAGATTGGAAAGAATGACTATTTATACAGAACTTTAAGCATTATAGGAGAAAATATAGGATATTAATAACAAAAAAAATGATACCATTAAAATGAGAGAAGAGAACAAAACAAAGGGATACATTCACCTCATTACTCTGTGTGACTTTAATAGCATGTGGAGAAGTATACAGATAATACTGTTCACATTAATAAGACACCAAAGTGGGGCGCCTGGGTAGCTCAGTCGTTAAGCATCTGCCTTCGGCTTGGGTCATGGTCCCAGGGTCCTGGGATCGAGCCCCGCATCGGGCTCCCTGCTCAGCGGGGAGTCTGCTTCTCCCTCTCCCACTCCCCCTGCTTGTGTTCCCCTTGCTGTCTCTCTGTCAAATAAACGAATAAAATGTTAAAAAAAAAAAAAGACACCAAACTATACTAAAGACATTGCTAAGAATGGCCTAAATTTTTTTTCCCTAGTTCTGGCTTTACAATGCTTTTGGCTAAAAAAAAACAACAACAACAAAAAAAACACTTTTTTTTTTGTGATTTGCAGAGAATCCAATATCTAAAGACATTTTTAGTTAATCTGGTTTAAGTATCAAGCACATTATTTTGTACTTAATGGGTTAATTTCTAAATCTGAAATGAAAGCTCATGATTTATGTGTTACTGTTGATTTAGAGAGTGTTAAAGGAGAAAAAAAGTAATTCAATTTAATGAGGAACAAATAATTTCAAATAACATGTTTGGCAGGTTATTTCTTCTGTACTTTCAGTAATCAGTGTGAAATCTAACTTTGAAGCTTTAAAGTCTTCATTCAGTCCTCAGTTCAACAGACCTTAATGAGGGCCTGACACACACTGTGTTAGGTGCGGGCATGCCATGAAGATCCCAGTGCTAGGCTTGCCTTTAAGTTGCTTGCCATTAGGACAGGAGTCAGGCAAATCCACAGCTGCGGAATGAGGTGATAAATGCCAAAATGGCATTAGTAGTTATTTCTGTGGCTTATTGTTAAAAACATTTATACAATTATACACACTTTCTTTCCCATCTAATGAACTTTCCATATACCTTAATTTGATCATGTATCAATTTCTCATAATCACTGTCATATTTTTCCCATTTTGCTCTCTCCTCACTCCCCCTTCCACACTGTCCTTTATCATTCTTATTTCCTTTTCTTCTAATAATTATGTTTCGGCATTTCTGCTGTCACAGAGAATCTCTGTCTCTACGGTCACTCATGCATTCATTCATTCATTTATTCACCTTTGTTGTGCCAGGGACTCCTTCAGTTCTGGGAAAAAAAATAAGTAAGACTTATTTCCTTCTCTCTCTCTTTTTTAAAAGATTTTATTTATTCATTTGAGACAGAGAGATACAGAGAGAGAGCATGAGCAGGGAAGAGGCAGAGGGAGAGAGAGAAGCAGACTCTCTGCTGAGCCGGGAGCCCGACGTGGGGCTCAATCCCAGGACCTGGAGATCATGACCTGAGCCAAACGCAGATACTTAAGCAGCTGAGCTACCCAGGCGCCCCTTATTTCCTTCTTTTGAGGGGCTTGCCATCTGGCTGAAAGAGACAGAAATAACCCCTAAGAACAGAGGTGCCATTATAGGAATCTGGAGCACTAAGAAGGTAGGCAATGACTCAATGCTACACAAGAGCAGGGTCTCAAAGCTGAGAAAGTGTTCATCAGGTGAAAAAGGCAGAGGCATTTTCAACAGCAGGTGACCAAGAACCTGACTCTGACTGGCTTAAACAGAAGATCACATCTTAACTCACAGAACTAGAAGACCACAGGTCAGTTGCCTTCATAGACAGAGTCATGAAAAGACAGTGTACTCTGGTGACACATGCAGGCTCTTAAGCAGACCCTCTCTCAGTGCCACAGCCCACTTAGCACCCTGGGGCATATTACCCTATCTCAAAATAGATGGCTAGATTTTTTTTCAATGAAACTTTTATTAACAAGTTAAGGGAGACTGGAATCCATCAAAATCCTAGAGGAGAACACAGACAGCAACCTCGTTGACCTCAACCGCAGCAACTTCTTGCTAGACACGTCTCCAGAGGCAAGGGAAACAAAAGCAAAAATAAACTATTGGGACTTTATCAGGATAAAAAGCATTTGCACAGCAAAGAAACAATCAACAAAACTAAAAAGCAACCTATGGAACGGGAGAAGATATTTGCAAATGACATATCAGATAAAGGGCTAGTATCCAATATCTGTAAAGAACTTATCAAACTCAACACCCAAAAAACAAAAAATCCAATCAAGAAATGGGCAGAAGACATGAAAATTTCTCCAAAGAAGACATATAAATGGTTAACAGACATATGAAAAAATGCTCAACATCATTCAGCATTAGGGAAATATAAATCAAAATCACAATGAAATACCACCTCACACCAGTCAGGATGGTGAAATTAACAACTCAGGAAACAACAGATATTGGCAAGGATGTGGAGAAAGGGGAACCCTCCTACACTGTTGGTGGGAAAGCAAACTGCTGCAGTCACTCTGGAAAACAGTATGAAAGTTCCTCAAAAATTAAAAACAGAACTACCCTATGACCCAGCAATTGCACTACTAGGTATTTACCTAAAGGATACAAAAATAGCGATTTGAAGGGGCACATGCACCCCAATGTCCACAATAGCTAAAATAAAGAAAGAGCCCAGATGTCCATCAGCAGATGAATGGGTAAAGAAGATATGGTACATATAACATCAAAAAGAATGAAATCTTGCCATTTGCAACAATTTGATTGGAACTAGAGGGTATTATGCTAAGTGAAATAAGTCAAAGACAAATACCATATGATTTCACTCATATGTGGAATTTAAGAAACAAAATAGATGAACATAGGGGAAGGGAAGGAAAAATAAGATAAAAACAGGGCAGGAGGCAAACCATAAGAGACGCTTAACTCTAAGAAACTGCAGGTTGCTAGAGTGGCGGTGGGTGGGGGTATTGGGTAGTTGGGTGATGGGTATTAAGGAGGGTACTTGTAATGAGCACTGGGTGTTATATGCAACTGATGAGTCACTAAATTCTACCCCTGAAACTAATAATACACTATACATTAACTAAATTGAATTTAAGTAAAAAATTAAAAAATTTTTAAAAAGTTAAGGGAAATGAGACAAATATAGACTGTTGAAATGAATGTTTAGAGAGCATAGATTTTCTCTTTTAATCCATTTGCAGGCGCTATTTTTTGTTTTTCTTCAGCTAACCTTAGAATGCATGTCAACAGCTCCAGCATCCCAGCCCAGACTTTTAACTTTGGATAAAAGTTTTTGTATTGCTCAATTCCTCAGGGACCTGCCTGCTAACATGTCCTACAGAGGGACCCCAAGCCCAGCATCTAGGGCCAGCTGTGTGTCATTCCACTCCTACTCCTTGCAGACACTCTTAGAGAGGCATCATCACTAGCCTATTTCCTAAATGCCTGCTCAGCTTCAGGCTTTTGAAACAAAATATTCTTGTCCCAGGCTAGTTTTAAAAACCATGTTTGCTTGAGATATTCACTAGCCAATTGTTCTGGCCAGCTCTTCACTTTAGAAAGAGTTTCTGTACCTTTCATGCTTTTGAGTGGTACCATCTCTCTTGCTTGATCATCTGAATTATATTCATTTCCTCCAGAGGCCAAAAGTGAAACCTCTCTTCTCAAGTTCCAGAGGCTCCTTGTTGAATGACCTACTAGGTTATTTATTCTTGAGGGATCTTCCAACGTGTGGCTCACTTTCAGAACACAGATGGTTGACAAATCCCAAATTAAGGTTGACCAGCTCTCCCGAGCACAGCATTAGCATTGTTACCACTGTTTTTTAATTGTTTTATATAGACAGGTCCCAAACCAGACATAATTCCCATCCATTCACTTCTTTTTCCAACAAATAGGTAAGCACATAAAAGGTGATCAGCACTATTCTGATAACTGGATATCCATCCGGTTGTGAAGAAGACAGCCTTTGTAGAGTTTCTAGTCTACAGAGGAAGGTAGAAAATAAATAAGATAAATTAGCAAGCTAAGGAAAGGATATAAAGTGTTGAAGTGGGGGCAGACATTTTGAAGAGGGTGGTTAGAAATTCTCTCTCTCTCTTACTTTGTGCTGATGGCTGTCTTAATCCCTTCAAGCTGCTATAATAAAATACCAGAGACTAGGTAGCTTATAAAACAAAAATTTATTTCTCACAGTTATGGAGGCTGGAAGTTCAGGGTGGCAGCATGGTCTGTGAGGGCCTCCTTCCCACCCACAGGCTTCTTGCTGTGTCTTCATATGGAGGGAGGAGCAAGGGAGCTCTCTGGAGTCTTCTTAATAAAGGTATTAATCCCATTCATAAGGACTCCATCTTCATGGCTTAATCACTTCCCAAAGGCCCCACCTCCAAACACCATCACATTGGGGATTAGGCCTCAACATATACATTTTGGGGGGTGGGGGCCCACCCACAAGAATTCAGTGTATAGCAATACCAATTTTATGGTTGTTGCTTACTGTTCATGCTCTTGTTTAATTGATGAATAGTTTGATCCCTTTTTCTGTCCCAGGTGTTGTCAACCGTGCTGGCATCTAGATCATTTGGGGAATTTTAAAAGTTACTAAAACTAATACTGATACTCTGAGAAATTTAAATTTAGTTGATCAGAGTTGGGACTATTGCATCAGTATTTAAAAGCTCTCTCCAGGAATTCTAATGTGCGACTGAGTTTGGGAACAACTGCTCTACCTCATGGAGACTGAAGAATCTGTGAAAGCCAGAATCTAAGAATTGGCGGATAGCATATCTGTGAAATAAGCAATGAAAAACAAACAAACAAACAATCAACATCATGCAACAGCTTCTTTATGTTTTGTACCCTCAACGTGTCCTAAGATCCTTAAAGTAGACAATGCAAGGTTTCAAGGATTCTTGGTAATTTCTCTGTAAAGTGAATGGCAGAACAGAACAAAGAAGGGGGAAGGAAGTTTCTGTGATGTGTTAAGTGTTTTAAAATGACTGTTACACACTCAGTAAGGCATGCCTTGTCAAATCACCTTTTAAACTTAAAACAAAAATTGACTTTTTTGCACTTTATGTAGACTTATTTTTCACTCTTACCCTGTAAATAGAATCAATGGCATCCTTCAAATATTAGGCTCAACAGCACAGTTATGTATTAGGCGACTAACTGGAAATCTTTCAAAACTCACCTTCAAGTTCCACAATTTGCCTCTCTAAGAAAGAAGGAGCCAGAGAGGACAGAGCAGAAAAGCAGAAAGAATCTGGGGCCCCAGATATTACTGAACCATCCTATGACAGCTGTGCCTTTGGAGCTGATATATTCCATTTTGTTTAAGCCAATTAGTTGAGTTAGGGTAATTTTCAGCTAAAAGTGTCATATCTGATCCAGAAGGACACATTGTTTCCATTTTACAGACAGAATACTATGGCTAAACTGGGTTAAATAACTTGCTAAAATCAGAGAATTTTGTTTTAATAATGCAAAGGAATCTTACTTCTTTATGAGTGATGTGTACATGTCTTCTTTATGAAATCTTCTGTAAGAATACGAGCCCCTGATAATCATCTCCTTTATTAAAACTCAATGGTAGGTAGTATCTGCACTATACCTGCTAGCATTCAGTTCTACACTGGGTCATATTATTCATTATTGCTTTTCCAAGGTTCATCTTTGTCCCTGACTAGAAAATAAGCTCTTTGAAGGCAAGTCCATAGCTCCTATGGCCTGGCACAGCACGGAGTACACAACAAATGCTTAATAGAGATAAGAAAAAGTGATTGACACAGGACTGAGTTTGGGCCCTACTGACACATTAATCATCTAATTTTATGAGGATAATATAAGTAATTTAAAACTCTCTGTGCAGTCTTTTTCCCTCTTAAGGGAGGCTGCCATAAATTCATGCTGTATGTGATTAGTAATAAAATTATAACAACAGAATAAGGAAAAGAAGTGTGGGTGAGCTTTATCCTTTCTTCTATGGAACTAGTTCCAACCAAATTATTTCAACTAGAAAGCTTGCTGTTTTTCCTTTATCTCTGGATGTTATCAGGGAAAAAACTGCCTGCTTTAAGAAATCCTCAATGGTAAAATTTTTTCTATGGTTGTGGAGATTTTTCCCTGTGGTTTTCACTCCATGACACAGCATTTTTGAGGTCTTATTTACATACCACTCTCTCCCTGCAGAGGTCACTGAACAGTAGTTTCTTATATCCCAAGGATTCTCTCAATTTCTTGATCTTCATCAGGGCAATTTTGGATTTGCCCTATCTGGCTTATTCAGTAGTGTATATATCAGGGTTCTCCAGAGAAACAGAACCAACAGGGGTGTGTGTGTGTGGGGGATGTGTGTGTGTGTGTACGAGTGCATGTGTGTTGTATTTATATATCTATCTCAACACCTTTCTATCCATCCATGTAGCTATGTATGTTATCTATTTATGCATCTCTCTCTCATATATCCATTGATCATCTATCTATCTATATAGAGACAAATTTTAATGAATCGGCTTACAAATTTGTGGGGAACGTACAAATCTGAAATCCACAGGACAGGCCAGCAGGCTAGAAACTCAGGCAGGACTTGCTGCAGGCTTGAGGCAGAATGCCTTTTTCTTCAGGAAACCTTAGTCTTTGCTATTAAGGCCTTTAAAATATTGGATGAGGCCTGCTTACCCTCCCAAGAATAATCTCCTTTACTGTCAGCTGATTGTAGATGTCAAGTGTATCTACAAAATATCCATGCAGCCACAGCTGGATTAGTGCTTGATTAAAGGTCTGGGGGCCATCTTAACCAAGTTAACACGTAAGACTATCAAAAAGAGTTTGATAAAGATAAAAACATCATGGGGGCGCCTGGGTGGCTCAGTCAGTTAAGCATCTGCCTTTGGCTCAGGTTGTGATCCTGGGGTCCTGGGATCGAGCCCCATGCCGGACTCCCTGCTCAGCAAGGAGTCTGCTTCTCCCTCCGCCCTCTGTCTCTTTCTCCACGCTCTCTCTCTCAAATAAATAAATAAAATCTTTTAAAAAAGAGAGAGGAAAAACAGCATGGAATGGATAGAAAAGAAATTGGTGGAATGCTTCCTGGAGAAAGCAGGAATGGATTGGATGGGTTTCCATTGAGGTTGACGCTGTAGCACTGAGACTACAGAGCCTTGCTTTGGGGATCTCTGAGTTCCTTTTATTCCATTGCTGGTAACTTTGCTCTCCTAGACTCAACAATGCCCTTTTACCTAGTGTCACCCATTCTTGCTCAAAAGAGATTTTTCTAGGACCGCTAAACCATTTTAAGCTTAATTTAGACCGTGTTTGGTGTTAAATGCTCCTTAGAAGTGTCAAGTCACCAAACCTATATTATTTGCTGACTTTGTTCAAATGGTCAGTTTCCCAGTTTCTATTCCTCTAAAACATGCTTTCCCCTGACAGTGAAAATGTTGGCAGATTAAACTGTCATAAAACAGCAGAGGTGACCTCAGCTTGTTTACTCACTACATCGTGTCATTAGGAATTTAATCCAACCTTTGGTGTTAAGAAATATTTTTCATTTTTTTCTAGATCTGCATTTCATCTTTGACTGAATAACTTTCCAAGGAAAGAAGTTCATAATTTTCAGTATCTAATGGATTTCTAAAAGGAAAATAAAATAACCCACATGGTTGCAGACACATAGATGTGCTCTATCTGGCATGGTGCACTTGCATCTTAGTGGAAGAAACCCGAACTCAAATGATTAAAGAAAGTACAGCTTTTATTACCGAAAAGTCTGGAGTAGGGCAAGCTTTGCAATGGCTTGATACATTCGCTCAAAGGTGCACCAAAGACCAGCTCTTTGCATGTCACCTCTCTGCTTTTCAGTGTCATTTTGTTTTAAAGGCTGGCTCCTCCACAATCACCACGTGGCTGCCAGGGCTTCAGGCTTTCACATCCTCATTTAGCTGGAGAGACAGAGAGACAGTGGAAGGAGGAGTATTTCTTTTCCACCAGAAAACAAGTCTTGGACTTTTGTTACCCTGATGTCCAAAGAAAGAGAGAGAACTACTCTGCCTGGCTGGGCAGGCTACTCCTACCCCTGGGGCTGGCTGCGAGGCCATCCTATTCACAGCATGTGGCTGGTCATCAGAGGAGCGGCACAATGAATTCAGGGGAGGCTCAACGTCCTATACATACATATATCTCAGAAATTACTTGGATTCACCATTCCTTTAATAGCTTTGATATGAAAAATTTGTTAGTTGAATTCAAGGTTACTTTTCTCAGTCATTACATACCTTACATTTTGTATGTATCAGGAGACTGCTGAACATTTGGAAAACAACTCACAAAATACTTTCTTTGGTATTCAAAATGGAAAAGTTGAGTGTACCTTTTTCTTGAGAAGCAGTAAAATTTCTCCTTATCATTTTTTTCTCTCCTTGTCATTTACGAGTATGTGTGAAGAAAAAAACTGGAATAAACTAAAAAGTCAGTCGTTTACATATTTATTCTTATCCCTTCATTCCATTCCTTTCCTCTCATTTTCCTTTCATCCATCCACACAATAAATGTAACACGGCTGTAAGGAGAACTAAAAACGCATTCTATTTTACCGGTAATAAGTACTGAATAATCACAGTGGCCCTCCATGGTAAATGTAAAAGTTCCTTCTATACGCTGCGACTCCTGCCGAAGCATCAACAAGTCTGAGGAAGACCTGCCCACAACTGAGGTGTGGGCATCAGGAGGAGAACTTACTTTGTAATGGAATTCCATGTTTTCACTATAATGGGGTTGTAGACTCCCATTCCCAGCTTCTAGTTTCTGTCACCAGCCTCATTAGGAGCAAAGAGTAGAGCCTGATTTATTAGCAAAAGGGTAATCATAAAAACTTCACGTATGTGTCAGTGTGCGTGTGTTTGTGTGTCAGTGTGCGTGCGTGTGTGTGCGTGTGTGTATTTGTGTGCCTGCATGCACTGGCATCTGTTACCATTCTTTTCATTGCTACCCTTTTGGTAATGTCACAAGTAGCTTTTGAACTAGAGTCAGTTTTGTACTTTGGGAGCACTTATACTTTATTAGACTGATAAAAAAAATTGCCTGTTCTAACAATTTTCTTTTATCAAATATTCTTTGAATGGCCAAGTTTGCATGAGTCTTATCCATCCCATCTTAAAATCGTCAGCAGGTACCGTCACACACAAGGAGGTCCCACAACACATGATGAGGTTATATAACATGACACAAATCGAGTTCCCCTGGAGCTGGATGTTCATCTCCTATATCAAACTCTTATTACTAACAACCAAGGTTTACTAGAAGCTATATGTCTTTGTATCTGAACTTGTCCCTGGAGAGGAAGTAAAACTCTTGTCTGAAACTTTTGTAAGTTTTGTAAGGGAGAGGGAAACCTTGGAGTATAAAGCTGGGTCTGTTTCAGGCACTCTGTTCTTCCAGGGGCCCAGGGCCAGGGTGGTTTAGAGGGCCATCTCTGAAGAGATGAGTGAAGAGCAAAAGGAAAGAAACTCTGACATCATGGAGATTGAATGGGCAGTAAGTTCAGTCCCTTTTTCCAGGCATCACTTTCCAGGCTACAGCAAAAACAGGAAGGAAGGATGCCCTCTCAGACCAGAGTGAATGGGTCTGTGTCTGCAGGAGTCAACTGCATTAGCAGATGGGATAGCGGGAAACCTGCAGCCTGGGAATGACATCAGCCTGAAAATGGAAAAATCCACTGTGGTCCTGTAAATATTAAAATAGGGAGACTGGTGAGTATTTAAAAAAAACATTTGGAACCCAGAGCAAGAGATGTTGTGGATTAAATCTCTCTTCTAATTCCTTTCACTGTTTTTGTAACCTATCTTCCCAGACACTGCGGAAAAGCTTTCTGGTCTTGTGAAACAAGTCTTTACCTTCTCTGGAGGTGGAGGTGGGAGCACCGGGCAGGTAGACTTCAGTCTAGGTATGTTATAACCTTCTCTGAAGAACCTGGCACTTCCTTGCCCTCTTGTCCTTGCAGCTCTCAGAGCCACAGATCAGGGCATAGAGACACGCAGGGACAACTCTGGCGGTATCTGGGATGGTCTAGAGACTACCAATGTCCTAGGACTTTCCACAGTTTTTCAAAGGCTTAGCATATCAAGTCACTCCACTTGACTTGCTTCCCTTAAGACCTGCTCAATGCTTAATACCCCAGACCTGCCCAGACTTTCTTTTTCACTGATGGTTTCCCAGCCTTGACTAGTAAGAGCAAAAAGAGATGCAGAAGACAAGTTGTCTATCATAGCATGCTCAGCCCCTTGCAGGACAAGGGCCATGTATCAGAAATTATATAAAAACTGAACAGTTTCCCAAAATGTCCTCTAGTTTTAAACACAAAGAGAGTTTCTTTAAAAAATCCTCATTTATGGGTTTGCTTTGGAACATTCTCTTGGGAAGACTCGGGGGTGGTGGAGTCTTTGTGTTCAGCTTCAACCTTTCCCCAGAGATCATAATGAGGAAGGAAGGGAGCAGATGTGCACATCCCATCTGCCCAGCTGAGGCCAGTCATCTTCCTCCTTCTCATTACCTAGCGGATGTCCAACGGCATGGGGCCCATCCCTTAGCAGATGTGCTGATACAGAAATAATGCATTAGGCAGATCTGTTCCTAATATTTGCAGGACTGGAGCTACAGTAAAAAAGAGCCTGAGGCCAAGCTCCCTCTTTGTGCCACCCCTGATTCTGCCTTGTACCTTGAAGGGCCACTAGCACATGCATTTGTACTCCTCAGCCTGCAGGTCCTAATGCTGTCCCATCCTTCCCCAAAGAGTCACCCTCTGAACCCTCTTTCTGACTAGAGATGTACACACCTGCCATGTGGTCCTTCATTACTACAGACTTGAGGAAGAAGGTTCCACCTAGGATGGTCTAGTCAGGGAATTCCTGGGTGCCAAGAACCTGCACCATGATCTAGAAGGGGAGAGGCGCTGAGTGGGCACATCTCCTGGCCCAGGACTCCTTGACCAGAATTCTCTAGAGCAAAATGCTGCAGGCAGAGACCCTGGATGCCTGGGTCCAAGGGCTAGATTCAGGGTCCTCTGAATTCAATGATTCCTCCCATGACACATTCAGTTTCATGATATCCTTGGGACAATATCAGCAAAAGTCATATGCTGTGTTTGTACTTTTCATAGACTTGAATGTTGTCATCTTTGATAGCTTTATAGAGCTTTAAAAGCGCTTTTCCAGGGAATCCATTTTTTATGGATTTTTTAAAAAAAAAGTTTAGGTCTTTCCATTATGATACAGTAGCCTTGGTTTCCACTGTTGGTTCACAACCTTAGGAGCTCCCCAAGTGAAATCCAAAACTGGTCCCCATACATAGAGAGCATGGAGAGACAGAAGAAAGAGGCGGACAACTTCAGATTGGTAGTTGGCTGTTTTAATAAGCAAGGGAGTGTATGTATGTGGCTTGTCTTGATGGCTGCAAGAAGAATAGCTCTCCCCACCCATGAGCCAGCATCTTCAGACTTTATATAAAGGCCTTAATGGTGTCCAGTCATATACAGTCCAGATAGTCTCAATAACACATTACTCTCTCAAGGTTTCATCCTTAAAGTGGTTCCTAGTGCACCAAAAGTGGCAGAGTGCACATTCCAAAGACAGGGAGGGGTGAGAAGCCTCTGATTGCCCAGGTCCACTTCTTGGGTCAACTGGTGGTCATGTTCTCTTGATGGTCTCCTCCAACATCTCAGATGTCCTATATCCCAAGATGTGGCTCAGGCCACAGTGAGTAGTTTTCAGGGGAGGATGTATTTAGAAGATATTTGTGAATGAGACCCATTCACTTCCATAAGAAAGGCCTTGGAGAGGCTACCAATGTATTTTCATACTACCCTTGCCTCCAAATTGTTCTCCTGGCCCCATGTGGTTTGTCCTAGATAGCTCTCCTTATTTGAGCTGTTGACTCTCATCTTTCTGAGTTTCCAAGTACCATGGCTCTTCAGGATGATCACTGAGGTGCCTCATCCATGACTAGCTTCCATGATGGGATTAGACCTTTCTATTTTTAGGCTGTCCTCTTCCCTGTCTTAGATTTCATTCCCTCAAGGTCTACTACTGTGAATGTGTCAGTGGTTGTTAATGATTCTTCCCATAACACATGTGCATTGTCATAAGTAGTTTTGGAATTATGCATTATATCAAAGACATTACTGCTACTGATTTTAGGCATTGCAATGTAATAGTAGAGAGCATATTATTGGAGAGGATGGGCCCTTGGTACTTCTACCTGGGATGGAAGAGGCCCAAGGTGATAAATTATCCAGAAAAATACCGGTATATTGCAACTACTGTCCTTCTGACTCATTTCACATCTCTGTAAAGACCTCATTAAAACTGGGATGTGAACTTTGGTCATGCCTCCGTTCTAATAAGGCCACTACATTATTCATTTGGACAGGGAGTAAGGGTGCTGGTGTCAGGGAAAATTATTATATGGTGAAGTATGTTTTTTACTTAGCGGATTAACTCACAGTCTAGTTTTGATCTACAGATTTTAACCAGGAAGAAGGAATGAGGCACTAGTATCTCGGAAGCCAGGTTGATTGAGGAGGGAAGGGGGGGTGTCAGAGGAATGTCACAACACATGGATCTCATTGAGGTGTGCTGAGCAAACAGTGCATTAGATCATGTGAGCAGGGAAAGACTTCACTCATCAGCCACCTCAGGGTGTCATTCAGGTTTCAAGTCCTCAGAGAAGCTCGCTCTGAGGCTGGCAGATCACATGGTCTATCTGGGTTTTTGTTTCTTCTTAATGGCATTGTTCCCTGGCTTACAAACATAGCCATTCTACCTCAGCAATTCATCCTTCCCAGAAAGGCTGGCAGATCACATGGTCTATCTGGGTTTTTGTTTCTTCTTAATGGCATTGTTCCCTGGCTTACAAACATAGCCACTCTACCTCAGCAATTCATCCTTCCCAGAAAGGCTGGCTGGAACCAAACTCCAGCTCTCTTGTAACCCTTTAACAGGTCTCATCTGGTCCTAAATTCTAGGCATGCCATGGAACATGCAGGCTTTGACTCTACAATAAGCATTCAGGATTTTTTCTTTTTTTTAAAGAAAAGTTACTCTAGATCCCAAAGGTATAATCAGATCTATTCTTAACCTTGCTTTGAGGAAGGACAGGGGTAAAATCCAGGCCAGCAGGCACTTGAGCGAGCAGGTTATGCGTTCCACTTGGTACTGCTAAGACTTTGATGTCCCTGGAATTTTACCTGGTTTTCTTTTGCACTGCATCCTGGTTAAATGCTGTACCTTTGAAACCTCTGGGTACCAGTCAGTGTTTGTATTTGTAAGCAAGAGAAAACATCTCTGGTTGATTTAAATAAAACTGACGAAGGTACAGCTACACAGCCTGGAACAACATCCCAAACAGTGCTGCAAAACTGGTCCCGGGAAGACAGCTCTACCACCACTGCTAAAATAGATGCTGCTCCTGATTCTGCCAGCTCCAGACTCTAGAGGCTGCTACTTATACCACTGCTGTTGTGGCCCTGGAATGCAAACTTTGCCTGATGACCACTCTTTCCAGTTCCATCTATCTGAAGCTGCTAGTTTCCCATTCAAAGTCTTGGGGGAGAAGGTCCATTTGATTGCAGGAAGTCAGGCTAGAGCCTTTGCCACAGCTACAAGAGATGGATAGAGAGCTACTGATATCTTCAGCATCAAGAATGTGAGGTAGGCCTGCCTCCCACTGAGCGTCAGAGAAATTCTCCAGACGTGGGAGGAAGGTTCAGATATTGGGCGGCCAAAAAGAATAACAGATGTCCACTATACTTTGTCAGATCTTGCCTTGACTGCCATGTACTTATTCCCAGCTCGAAGACATTCATTCATTCAACATATATTTATCAAGCACTTGTTAAGAGGCAGGCACTGTGACTACTTTTGAGGAGGAATATACAGGTAAAAGAGAATGATGTTCTTCTCAAGTAGCCCCCAATCTAGTTGGGAAGGTAAATAAAACAGAATATAAGAACAATAGGTGTTTGATGTAAGTAAGCACTGGGGTACCTAATCTGAGGATCTGACACATAAATGAAATCTTGAAAAATAAGTGGAAATTGCCAGAGCAAAGGTGGGTAAAGGTGTTTCAGAAAGAGACATTTCACTATGGCTGCATATGACTGCATGGAGGAAACTGGTGGGGAACAGGAGTGGAGTGACAGGCAGAACAGATCATAAAAGCTTTGCATGCCTTACTGAGGAGTTTGGATTTTATACTGAAGATCATAGAAAATTATGGGGGAATTTTAAGGAAACATCACTTTATCATGGGAAATTAATTGTTTGGGTAAGGAGACCACTTGGGAAGTTCCTATAGAAACCTAGGGAATAAATAATGATAGATTCAAGAATGATGTAATTAAGGAGATGCTTTGGAGATAGAATTGATAGGACTTAATAACTGATTAAATGTGGCATTTATAAGGGAAGGAGAAGTTATAAATGACTTCTAGCTTAATGGGTTGGGCAATTATGGGGAAAGTGATGTTATAGATTTGGGAGGGAGAGGATATGTTTGAATTTGGACAGGTTCCAATTTTGAGGTGCCTATGAGGCACTAGTGTGGCCATGGCTGGGAGGCAGAGGAACATGTAGATATGACTTTTAGGAGGGTAGGCTAGACCAGAGATAGAATTGGAAACCATTATTGTCTTGGTCATTGCTTAAGTCATGGAGTGGCTGGATCAGTTAGGGAGAATCTGGGCAGATGGATGAAAGAGGTCCAAGGACACCACATGGGCATGGACCACCAGCATTTCAAGAACAGAGTAAAGAGACCCTGTGAAGAAACTGAGAGGAGTCAAACAAAGAAAGAAAACCAGAAGAGTGTGAAAGCCAAAGGAAGAGATACTTTTGAAAGGGAGGGAGTAGAAAGGTCAAGAGACAGAGGACTAAAAACTGTTCATTTGATTTTGGTAGAAAGACATCTTTAGTGACTTTTAAGAGAGTTGTTTCAATAGAGTGGTAGCTGCAAGGACTACAGTGAATCTAGGGGACAAGGAAGGTTAAACAGTGGAGATGAGAAATGTAGAATATTTTTCAGCAAGATTGGTTATGAAAGAGAAAGAGAGAGAGAGAGAATGAGCACAGCAACTAAGGAGTGATACAGGATCCAGGGAAGAATTGCTAAAATTTGGCCATACTACCAATCCAGCATAATTATTACCTGGCCAGATACTGATCTTTGAATGCAAGAAATATACTGCCCCTCTTCACTTTCTCTCCCATGATCGGCCAAGGGTGAAAGGAGAAATAACTCATCCAACCTTAAAAAATATTTAGTGAGGTCACAAATCAGGTCTCAACCGGTACCAAAAGATTGGGATTATTCCCTGCATATTTTCAGACCACAGTGCTTTGAAACTAGAACTCAATCACAGGAGGAAAGTTGGAAAGAACTCAAATACATGGAGGCTAAAGAGCATCCTACTAAAGAATGAATGGGTCAACCAGAAAATTAAAGAATTTAAAAAATTCATGGAAACCAATGAAAATGAAAACACAACTGTTCAAAATCTTTGGGATGGAGCAAAGGCAGTCCTGAGAGGAAAGTATATAGCAATACAAGCCTTTCTCAAGAAACAAGAAAGGTCTCAAATACACAACCTAACCCTACACCTAAAGGAGCTAGAGAAAAAACAGCAAATAAAGCCTAAACCCAGCAGGAGAAGAGAAATAATAAAGATCAGAGCAGAAATCAATGAAACAGAAACCAAAAGAACAGTAGAACAGATCAACGAAACTAGGAGCTGGTTCTTTGAAAGAATTAACAAGATGGATAAACCCCTGGCCAGACTGATCAAAAAGAAAAGAGAAATGACCCAAATCCACAAAATCATGAATGAAAGAGGAGAGATCACAACACCAAAGACATACAATTATAAGAACATATTATGAGCAACTATATGCCAGCAAATTAGATAACCTGGAAGAAATGGATGCACTCCTAGAGATGTATCAACTACCAAAATTGAACCAGGAAGAATTAGAAAACCTAAACAGACCAACAACCACTAAGGAAATTGAAGCAGTCATCAAAAATCTCCCAACAAAAAGCCCAGGGCCAGATGGTTTCCCAGGGGAATTCTACCAAACATTTAAAGAAGAATTAATACCTATTCTCCTGAAACTGTTCCAAAAAATAGAAATGGAAGGAAAACTTCCAAACTCATTTTATGAGGCCACCATTACCTTGATCCCAAAACCAAAGACCCCATCAAAAAGGAGAATTACAGACCAATATCCTTGATGAACATGGATGCAAAAATTCTCACCAAAATACTAGCCAATAGGATCCAACAGTACATTAAAAGGATTATTCACCATGACCAAGTGGGATTTATCCCTGGGCTGCAAGGTTGGTTCAACATCCGCAAATCAATCAACGTGATACAATATATTAACAAAAGAAAGAACAAGAATCATATGATCCTGTCAATAGATGCAGAAAAAGCATTTGACAAAGTACAGCATCCTTTCTTGATCAAAACTCTTCAGAGTATAGGGATAGAGAGTACATACCTCAATATCATAAAAGCCATCTATGAAAAACCTACAGCGAATATTCAATGGGGAAAAACTGAGAGCTTTCCCCCTAAGGTCAGGAACACGGCAGGATGTCCACTCTCACCACTGCTATTCAACATAGTATTAGAAGTCCTAGCCACAGCAATCAGACAACAAAAAGAAATCAAAGGCATCCAGATCGGCAAAGAGGAAGTCAAACTCTCACTCTTTGCAGATGATATGATATTTTATGTGGAAAACCCAAAAGACTCCACCCCAAAACTGCTAGAACTCATACAGGAATTCAGTAAAGTGCCAGGAGATAAAATCAATGCACAGAAATCAGTGGCATTCCTATACACCAACAACAAGACAGAAGAGAGACAAATCAAGGAGTCGATCCCATTTACAATGGCACCCAAAACCATAAGATACCTAGGAATAAATCTAACCAAAGAGGCAAAGGATCTGTACTCAGAAAACTATAAAATACTCATGAAAGAAATTGAGGAAGACACAAACAAAAGGAAAAACGTTCCATGCTCATGGATTGGAAGAACATTGTGAAGATGTCAATGCTACCTAGTGCAATCTACACATTCAATGCAATCCCCCTCAAAATACCATCCACTTTTTTCAAAGAAATGGAACAAATAATCCTAAAATTTGTATGGAACCAGAAGAGACCCCGAATAGCCAGAGGAATGTTGCAAAAGAAAAGCAAAGCTGGCGGCATCACAATTCCGGACTTCAAGCTCTATTACAAAGCTGTCATCATCAAGACGGTATGGTACTGGCACAAAAACGGACACATAGATCAATGGAACAGAATCGAGAGCCCAGAAATGGACCCTCAACTCTATGGTCAACTCATCTTTGACAAAGCAGGAAAGAATGTCCAATGGAAAAAAGACAGTCTCTTCAACAAATGGTGTCGGGAAAATTGGACAGCCACATGCAGAAGAATGAAACTGGACCATCTCCTTACACCACACACAAAAACAGACTCCAAATGGTTGAAAGACCTAAACGTGAGACAGGAGTCCATCAAAATCCTAAAGGAGAACACAGGCAGCAACCTCTTCGACCTCAGCTGCAGCAACTTCTTCCTAGAAACATCACCAAAGACAAGGGGAGCAAGGGCAAAAATGAACTATTGGGATTTCAACAAGATAAAAAGCTTTTGCACAGCAAAAGAAACAGTCCACAAAACCAAAAGATAACCGACAGAATGGGAGAAAATATTTGCCAATGACATATCAGATAAAGGGCTAGTATCCAAAATCTATAAAGAACTTATCAAACTCAACACCCAAAGAACAAATGATCCAATCAAGAAATGGGCAGAAGACATGAACAGACATTTTTCCAAAGAAGACATCCAAATGGCCAGCAGACACATGAAAAAGTGCTCAACATTGCTCGGCATCAGGGAAATCCAAATCAAAACCTCAATGAGACACCACCTCACACCAGTCTGAATGGCTAAAATTAACAAGTCAGGAATGACAGATGTTGGCGGGGATGCGGAGAAAGGGGAACCCTCCTACACTGTTGGTGGTAATGCAAGCTGGTGCAACCACTCTGGAAAACAGTGTGGAGGTTTCTCAAACAGTTGAAAATAGAGCTACCATATGATCCAGCAATTGCACTATGGGTGTTTACCACAAAGATACAAATGTAGGGATCCGAAGGGGTACGTGCACCCCAATGTTTATAGCAGCAATGTCCACAATAGCCAAACTGTGGAAAGAGCCAAGATGTCCATTGGCAGATGAATGGATAAAGAAGATGTGGTATATATACACAATGGAATATTATGCAGCCATCAAAAGGAATGACATCTTGCCATTTGCAATGACGTGGATGGAACTGGAGGGTGTTATGCTGAGTGAAATAAGTCATTCAGAGAAAGACATGTATCATATGACCTCACTGATATGAGGAATTCTTAATCTCAGGAAACAAACTGAGGGTTGCTGGAGTGGTGGGGGGGTGATAGACATTGGGGAGGGTATGTGCTATGGTGAGTGCTGTGAATTGTGCAAGACTGTTGAATCACAGATCCGTACCTCTGAAACAAATAATGCAATATATGTTAAGAAATAAAAAAGAAAAAGATAGCAGGAGGTGAAGAATGAAGGGGGGGAAATCAGAGGGGGAGACCAATCATGAGAGACGATGGACTCTGAAAAACAAACTGAGGGTTCTAGAGGGGAGGGGGGTGGGGGGACGGGTTAGCCTGGTGATGGGTATTAAAGAGAGCATGTTCTGCGTGGAGCACTGCGTGTTATGAACAAACAATGAATCATGGAACACTACATCCAAAACTACTGATGTAATGTATGGTGATTAACATAACAATAAAAAAATTTAAAAAAATATTTAGAGAACCTACCATATTCCAGGCACTGTTTTAGGTTCAGCAATGAACAAAACAGATAGTAATTGCTATTTTCATTAAGCTAAGGTGGTCCCCCTGGTAGTGTAATAGTAAGTAAATTATATAGCATGTTAGTGATAAAATACTAAGGAATAAAAGAAAAAGTAGTCACGTAAGGGTGACACGTGTTTGACATTTCATATGGTCTGGTCAGGGTAAGCTTCACTGAGAAGTGACATTTGAGCAAAACCCTGAAGGTGAGTCAAGTCCAGGAAAATTTCTTTTTTTGTATTTTTTTAAAAGATTTTTATTTATTTATTTATTCAACAGAGAGAGATAGTAAGAGCAGGAACACAAGCAGGGGGAGTGGGAGACGGAGAAGCAAGCTTCCTGCCAAGCAGGGAGCCCAATGCAGGGCTCAATCCCAGGACCCTTGGGCCATGATCTGAGCCAAAGGCAGATGCTTAACGACTGAGCCACCCAGGCACTTCTCCAGGAAAATTTCTTAACTGTCACTGGATGAGTAGCAGAAATCAAAGAATGGATGGAGGATCACAGTGCCAGTGCTTCTACTGACTCAAAGAAGACCACTGACAAAGGTGCTCTTTTTCATTCCCAAATCTCAGCAGCAATGTGTCTTTATTCAACTAATTTGTCTTGGGCAGTGATTTTCATGTCTTTTAACTTTTGTTTTTAAGGAAAATTAATGAAATGTCCTTTTCAAAGGAAATTTTATTTGAAACCCCAATACATAAAACTGATAAAACAGGGCGCCTGGGTGGCTCAGATGGTTGAGCGTCTGCCTTCGGCTCAGGTCATGATCCCAGGGTCCTGGGATCGAGTCCCGCATCGGGCTCCCTGCTCCTTGGGAGCCTGCTTCTCCCTCTGCCTCAATCTCTCTCTCTCTGCCTCTCTCATGAATAAACAAACAAAAAAAAAATCTAAAAAAAAAAAAAACTGATAAAACAGAGCCATTCTTGGGATTCAAAGCTCCCTTTGTTGCCTATCAAGCTCCCCGGGGAAGTGTATCTCAGTGCTAGCTCTCTGAATTTGAAGAGCTTCTATTCAGGTCAAGCTTCCCCTTGTTGGTTAAGCTATGTCTTCACCTGGAGATATCCTGCCCATATTACTCCACCCTGTATGGTGCATGTGTCTTTATATTTCATGGACTCAGTTCTTTTTGGGGAGGAGAGGAAGAATGGTGAGTGGGTTCTTTGACCTCTTTCTCAAAACATGACCATCAGTTTATTAAACCAAAGTCATTAACTAAAAAGAAGAGAAGATCAGTTTGGTGGGCCTACAGAGAGAGTTCTTAATTACAACCAAGATCAATAATGTATTTTATTAGCATTAACCGATGTCAAAACACACACTGAGTCTGGTGCCTGAGATCCAGGTTCTTTTCACTGTCCAAACTTCTTTGGAGAAACAGTTAAAATATTGCTCAAAGATGATTCTGTAGCACTTGTTAAGTCATACAAAATTTATTCAGAAAGTTGGGGAGTTATGTGTGGAAAGAAGAGGGGAGGAAGAATAATATCAACTTGTCACATGTGACATCAGAAAAGAACTAACAGTGCTAGGGTCCAGGTTTAAAGGAACTAGTGGGTTTTCAGGAATTATATTTAAAGAGGACTATTCTCATGGAATCTGTGTTTGGTGGGGCAGAGGGTGACCTCTGGTTTTCCTGGAGATAGAGATTCACATCTTTCTCCACTATGTTTGCTTTCCCTAACAGACTTTTTCGTAGGCTAGTGTGGTGATCAAACTGGATGCTGTCTGGCCTAAAACACAGAGCTCCTCTCCTCCCTAGTTCCCTCCTGCCCCCTGGGGGATGGGGCAGAAAATCCCCTCTTGTAGGCTCACTCTCCTTCCATCTTCACATCAGGGCCTGGCTGGAGGCATCACTACTCTGACACTCTAAGCTTCTCCTATATCTTGATATCTGGCTTTTGCCTTGTTCCTTGGGCCTGATTGTCTCGACAGTCTCTTCAATACCTCGGCTCCTGCCTTGCTCTTTCCATTCTATAGTCCAGAGTCCTGCCCCTGACTGGGCACCCTGATTCTGGCTGGCATATTTTCTGCTACTTCTCTGATACCAAAGCCATGGGGAGCCCCACCATAGCGCTGCCTGGTTGCTGGGAAATCCTCATATCCCATGCTGACTGCTGTTGGGGCTCATGTCACTAAACCGACCTTCATGTCAAGATCTATTAGAACTTTTTTTTTGAGAGAGAGAGAGAGAGAGAGAGAGAGAGTTAGCAGGGTCAGAGAGGGGGAGAGGGAGAGGATCTTATGCAGGCTCCACACTCAGCAAAGAGCCTGACGCAGAGCCCAACACAGGGCTCCATCTCACAACCCTGAGATCATGACTTAAGCCAAAATCAAGAGTCAGAAACTTAAAGTAACTGAGCCACTCAGGTGCCCCTCAGAACTTTTTTTAATCACAAGTGACAGAAAACTAACCTAAGCTTGCTTAAGCTAAAAAGAGGATGTATTGACTTGTAGCTTATTTTTTTACGGCAATTTTAGGTTTTCAGAAAAATTGAGCAGAAAGTATAGAGTCTCCATATACCATCTCTTACACCATCTGTCTCCTGAATAGTTTTCTCTATTATTATCTTGTATTAGTGTGGTACATTTGTAACAACTGATGAAACAATACTGATACATTATTATTAACTAAGTCCATAGTTTATCTTAGGGTTCACTCTTTGTGTATTACTTCTATGTACTTTGTATATAATACATATACATATATATATATATATATACACACACACACTTTGTATATAGTATATGTACATTCTATATACTTTGGCAAGTATATAATGACACATATCCATCAGTATAGTGTCACACAGAATATTTTCACTGCCCTAAAAATGTCCTATGCTCCATCGAGTCATACCTTCCTTCCTCCCTCCACTCGAATTACTTTATAGTTTTGCCTTTTCCAAAATGTGATATGGTTGGAATCATACAGTATGTAGCCCTTAGCCATTTCACATTGGCTTCTTTCACTTAACAATAAGCACTTAAGTCGCCTCCATGACTTTTTGTGACTCTACAGCTCATTTATTTTATATCTGAAAAATAGTCCATTGTATAGATGCACCATAGTTAATTTGTCCATTTACCTATTAAAGGAAATCTTGTTTGTTTCCAATTTGGGGCAATTATGAATAAAGCTGCCATAGACATTCATGTGCAGGTTTTTGTGTGAACATGTTTTTAACTCATTTGGGAAAATGAGCAAAATTACTAGATTGTACAGTAAGACTATGTTCAGCTTTTTAAGAAACAACCAAATTGTCCTCCAAAGATGGCTAGCTGTACCATTTCGCATTCTCAGCAATGAATGAGTTCTTGTTGCTCCACATTCTTGTCAGCATTTGGGGGTGTTGGTGTTTTGGAATTTAGCTAGTTAGTTGAATAGTCTAGGGGACAGACTAACTTTAGGCACAGCTGGATATCAAACAGTGTCATCAAGACTCTGCCTTTCTCTTTTCATCTCTCAGCTTTCCTTTCCACTGAGTCAGTTCCATTCTCTTGCAGGGATTTACCTTGTGGTGTCTCAATAACTTTGTATTACATGCCTAAAATTCCAAGTCCAGCATAA
This sequence comes from Callorhinus ursinus, assembly GCF_003265705.2. NCBI lineage: Eukaryota > Metazoa > Chordata > Mammalia > Carnivora > Otariidae > Callorhinus > Callorhinus ursinus. Next base: position 2,661,834 of record NW_027397098.1, read on the forward strand.
GGAAGATACCTCTTTCCTAGTCATTCTAGAAAAAGTCCTACAACTTGAATCATGTATCCCTGAAACAATCCTTGTGGTCATAGGAATGCAATCTTTTTCTTTCATTCATTCATATTGAGCACCTACTATGTGCCAGGCACTGTTGTAGGCACTGATGATGTCTGAAAGGCCTAAGTCACATATTTCAGGGGCAAAATCGATCCTCTATCAAAACCACATGAACTGAGAGCTGAGGAGGTCACGTCTTCTGGCAACAGAAGAAAGCTGGTTGGATCATGAATGCTAGGCAGGCAAAACTGCTAAGCATGCCATACCCAGTAGGTGGTTATAGTTCTTTGTTCTAGATCATTCCACCTTCTCCAAATCCAATAGTTACATGGCTCCTTTCTGGCCAAATCTTGAGGTAGGACATCATGGCAGATTGACACTTTTGCCATTGAAAGGTGGAAGCTATTTCCCCTCCCTTTGAATCTAGGCTATTCTGTGATTACTTTGACTAACAGGGTATAATAGTAACATTATTCTACTTCAGGGCATGGCCTCTAAGAGTACTACCAGGTTTGTCTTGGTCTTTTGGAAGCTACCTGCCATGTTAGAAGTATGAATAACTTGACACCACCATGCTGGAAGAAGTCTAAGCCACAGAAAGGGGCCCAAGTGGAGAGAGACTTCAGACATGTGGGTGAGAAGGCCATCTTGGAAGGGTATCCTCTCGCCCTAGCCACCTCAGCTGATGCATGTGGGTGCATAAACTGCCCATTCTAAGTCCTTTCCAAATTTCTGACCCCACAATTGTGAGCAAAATAAAGCTGCTTTAAGCCACTAGTTTTGGGATTGCTTGTTACACAGCAATAATATCCAGAACAGACAACTAGTATAACAACACAATCAACTGAAACTTAGCACACCAACCCATTCAGCCCTAACCATTGGTTAGTTGTAATGTTCAGACACCCAGCAATCACTAGTCCTACAGGCAGTCCTGTAGGTGCTGTTGACCTAATTTTGTATTTTTGCATCTAACCTCCTTTTTCAGATGGTGTGTGACATGCTTCAGGCTACCCAGAAATAGGCTACCACTGGGAATCCTAAGGGAATGTTTTGGGGCTGAAAGGGCCCTGAGAGACCATCTCATTTTACAGATAAGATTTGAGCAGACTAAGGATGTTAAGGGGCGTGGCTGTGGTCAGGAGAAATAGCCTGGCCTGGAATCCAAGAAAACCATCACTTACATCACTTTCTAGTCAACAATCAATTCTCTATACAAATGCATGTGCTCAGTGGTAGTGTGGATAATTCCAACTTTGCTTTGAAATACACTTTGTCTTTTCCCTAACTCTCCCTCCCAACAAACTCACTATTCTCACTGCTTTATCTTATCTAATTTAGGACTGTTTTAAGACAAACTTGGGCTCTGGAGTCAGATGTACATTCAGGTCCGTTTTCAGCCATTTATTACCTTTGTAATAAGTTGATTACAATTCCTGTGTTTTAGCTTCTTTAGCTGTGGAATAGGGAAAATGTCTTTCCTGGTCGTTATACATATGTATGTATAAATACTGTTAAGTTCCAGGGAGGTTTTGTGTGTAAATTGTTTCCCATAACACTGGCACATGGTAAGTGTCCCAGTGGTGGCACTAGCTGTTGCTGAGTGTCAGGAGAATTAGGTTCTCAGAGACAGAGCTTTTGTCCACGAACAAGTCATGTTCCAAAATGTTCAGCAAGTTTTACATCACCATCAGTCAGTGGTGTAAATTGCATTTTCAGATGGAGAAAAAATATAAGCTGAACTGGTACCTAGTCTAAGTAAAGTCAATGAACTAGAGAGAGCAGTACTCCACAGGGACGGACTGGCCTATTGGCCTGGGGAGCATTTTCAGAGAAATCTCTTGGTTGGGGAAGATAAACTTATCTTAGAACATTTCCCTGTGGAAATAAAATGCTTTTTCTGATGAAAGGAAGTGCTTTTCTTCATTCTTATCCCCTCTCCTCTCTCTCTCCTACTTCCCTGTTTTCCTCAGATCATCCAGACTCCAACTCTGTGATATATGAATAAAAAAGAAACCATCTGAGCAAAACAAAAGGGCCTACTGTAAAGCAGAGATGAATGGAGTCTCTTTGCTTTTTCTCAGAGCTCTGACAAGATCTCTGGCTCCACAGTGCTCTGGGAATTCCTCTGGGCTCATTTGCTTTATTGCCTCCTTTATTTCTTCTTCCCTTATTCCTTTGTCCTGTGAGTTCACAGAACTTCATGCTCCTTACTCTTTCTCAGGCAGTGAGGTCTTTCCTCAGGCTGTCAACAGAGCCTTCTAGTGCTACCTTCCTATTTGAGGGCTGGGGGATGACATTATCAAGGCTCCAGTGGATTCCTCTGCAGATTTAAGCCACAACATTCACTCTGTATTCTACTGCACATTTCCTATTGATTCATTTAAAATCTATTTTTAGTTGATCCTTTCAACATTACAGCATTGACTATCCTGAAATAATATTACATGCTTGCAAGTGAAAATAAATCCCAGCAATAGTTACCCGTGTCTGGAGTTAAAATAAATTTTTGGAAATGAACAGTTAATGATTTATGATGTTTGTACTTAGTAAAGGTTTTTAGTGTATCTTGGACTTAGAAAATAGCACTGATTTATAGAGCTAGTGAAGGAGAATTGAGTGATAATGGGGTTTGGTTTTTTTATTTTACAGCAGAGTTACTGTACTTTATAAAGTATTGTTCAATTTAGTCTTAATGGATGGTCTTAATTGTGAATCTATAAGAATCTATAAGAAAGCTATCCCAAACAGTTTGGTTTGTCCCTTAGACTGGGTGGGAAGGGGGAGTGGGGACTACTCATACCACCAGAGGCCTGAAAATAGGTTGACAAATTTATGGCAAGGTATTATTTCTTTTAACTTCAGAAGCAACACAGTAGACATGGGTTTTATATTCTATCATTCATTCATTTAACTCTTACTATCTCTTTGCTGTTTTATTTATCCTTCCATTAATTTATCAAACCATTCAACAGATATTTATTGACTAGTGCCAAGTACTGACCACATAAAATAAGTTATATAGGAAGATCCAATCATACTATTGAACCACTGGCCGAGCAAGTAAGTCCCAATACTTCTTCAGCTATTTTGGCCTCACTTTCTGATTCAGTTGTCAGAAAGACAAAGATATAAATATTTTTTGGCTGTGTCAAACCCCCCGCCCCAGTCTCCTCCGAATCCTATTTTCTCCCCACATAGCTTCTTCCCTTTACAATCCAACCTGGATTCTGGGGTATACAACTTCTGGCATTCTCCTGCCAACACCCTCATTTCCTGAACAAAGTCTGCATCCACCTGGCAGACACACAACTTGGATTATTCCAACCAACCATCTACTTCCTCTAGCTCTACATGTGAGTTTCTGAGAACTGCTGAAGGAAGTGACAATTGGACCACAGCTGTCACTGAAGTCATACATTCATTCTAGAATGCCAGGCATGGTTTAAGCACCAACGTGCAACAAACAAGGCAGATGAATTCCCTGTTCTTACGGAGCATACATTCTTGTGCAGAGACAAACAAGAAAGAAAGGAATAAATAAAAATATGATAGCCATAATTTCCCTGCAGAGAATTATACTGCATTGTTGTGAAAGCTAGTGACCAAATGGCTATCCCAAATTCAGTGTTCAGAGAAGGCCTCTCAGATGTAGTGACTTTTAGATTGAGATCCGAATGAACAGAAGGAGCTAGTCATGCGAAGATCAGAGGACTAGCATTCTCGGCTAAAGAACAGAACTGGTACCAATGCCCTGGGAACGAGCTTGGTGTACTCAAAAAGGAAATCCAGAGGCAGCTGGAACACCACGCACAGGAGATAAAGATGCAGAGGTAGGTAGTGGCCAGATTAAAAAAAACCAAAAAACAAAAAACGGGGTTGTATAAGTCAGGAAAGGAGTTTAGACTTTACTGGAAATTTGAAAAAAAAAGATTTTAAGCAAGTGAATGATACAATCTGACTTACTTTTCTAAAACTTTGGTTCCTATGCAGAGAAGGAATTAAGGACAAAAGTAATGGGGTAGAAGGCACGATAACCGTTACATCTGGAGCTTGAACAATTAGGTAGGTAGCAGTGGCATTTATGATGTGGGGAAATTCAAGAAAGATAAGGTTTAAGGGGAAATACCGAGGATCTCCGATGGCATAGCAATTCCACGTCTAAGAAAATATCCGATAGAAATGAGTGTTTATAGCCAACAAGAGACATGTATGAGAATGTTCACGCAGCTTTATTCATACTAATCTAAGCTGTAGTTAATCTAAATGCCTATCAACAGGAGTATGGATAAACACATTGTGATATAGTCACATACAGAATACACAATATACGCAGCTGTGAAAAAGACTACACAACTGATATATACAACAACCTGAAAGAATCTCACAGACATTAGGTTGAGTGAAAGAAGCCAGACCCAATTTATAAGAAGTTCAAGAACAGGCAAAACTAATCAATAGTGATATTGGATGGGCAGAAGTATTGACTGGGGAGAAGCATGAAGGAATATTCTGGTCAGATGGAAACATCTGAATCTAGGTGGTGGGTCTACAACAGTATAATTTATCAAGTTACACACTTGATTTGTATTAACTATATAAGCTACATCTCATTTTAAAACATACTTTTTTGGGGGGGCCATGTTAAGTTTAAGATACTTATTAGACATCCAAAGATGTCAAGTAATCGACTGGATATAGTAGTCTGTATTCTAGTAAGATGTCAGGGTTGGAAATAGAGATTTTTTTTTAAGTTAACTTTACTTAGGTATAATTTATATATGGTAAGATTAACCCATTTTAAGTGTACAATTTACTGATTTTTAGTAAGTTTGCCCAAGTTGCATAACCACAATCCAGTTTTAGAACACTTTCATCACCACAGTAAGATCCCTCATGCCAATTTACATTAACCTATGTTCCCACTGTTAGCCTCAGGCAACCACTAATCTTTCTATTCATAGATTTATCTTTTCTGGACATTTCCATATAATATGTGGTTTTCTGTGTCTGGTACCTTTCACTTAGCCTTATGCTTTTGAAATTCACTCATGTTGTAACATATAACAATAATATCAATACTTCATTCTTTTTTTATTGATGAATAATATTCTATTGTGTTGTAATGTCACATTCTGTTTATCCATTCACCAGTTGATAAACATTTGCTTCTACTTTTTGGCTATTATGAATGCTGCTATGAACATTCCACATACAAGTCTTTGTGTGAATATAAGCTTTCATTTCTTTTGGGTTGATACTTACGGATCACATAACCTTACATTTAACTTTTTAGGAAACTGTCAAACTGTTCTTCCAAGTGGCTGCATCATTTTTTAATTCACACCATCAATGTATGGGCATTCCAACTTCTCCACATCCTTGCCAATACTTGTTAATGTACATCTTTTTAATTATAGCCATCCTTCCTAGTAGGTGTGAGCTGGTATCTTATTGTAGTTTTAATGTGTACTTTCTTAATGACCAATGATATTGAGCATGTCTTCATAGGAAATAAAGATTTAAGGATCATGAGCACAGAAATATTAAATATTAAAAATAATGTTATAATATTAAAAATCACAAAGCTGGACGAGATCACCTAGGAAGTGGGTAGCTAGAGAAGAGAAAGTGACAAAGACAGATCGATGAATTCCCCAACATGTTAAGTAGGTGGAAGAGACTGCAAAAGTCACTGAAAAGGAATGGCCAAAGAATCTAGAGGACAATTTCCTTAAGCGTTCTAAAAGGTCTCCAGTCTTTCAGCGCCTCCTTCCCACACCACTGTATTATTCCTTGTGAAATATAAATCTGACATCTGTCTTTCCTTAAAAGTCAACATCAAATTCCTAAGTGTGGCAATGTAAGGTTTTCCATGATTGGTCACACTTACATCTGCAGCTCTATCTCTTGCCACACTCACATAAACATTCTAGGCTACAGTAACACTAAACCACACCCAAGAGTATTTTGCTCCTTTATGCTTCTATGGTTTTGCACATATACTTCCTCTGGTGGGACCTACCCTGTTCCTTGTCATCTTGTTCCACCCCTCACACTTAACATAGTTGCTGGCAAATGGTTTGCGCTCAAAAATATTTAATGACTAGCTGAATAAATTTATCATTGAATAAAAAGAGTGAATGTGGGTGTATGACTTGCCTTCTAATTTTAAATTTTTCTTGGCTTTTTAAAAATTTTACTGTCAGTCTTACTATCACTATCAATAACTATTTTTTCCTACTTATTTGTTCTTTAAAACTAGCACTTAAAAGTTAAAATGATATATACAGTATTTTTCATAGGGCAATAGGTTAAAATGATTTCTTGATCACTTATAATCAGTTTTATACTCAGGTTTCTGGTAAGAATGAGGTATGAAACTGAAAGACCTGAGGATTATAAGGGAGACTGTGGACAAGTGGAAAGAGCAGAGGCTTGGGAGTTATGAGACCTGTTTTTATTCAGTTATGCCTCTCTCTTGACGTGTGAATTTGGTCTGATCACTTCACTTTTATGGGCTCATTTCTTCACTTGAAAGTGGGAGAATAAATTTGATGATCTCTCAGGTCTCTTTCAGCTTCTCCATTTTAAGGCTGGCTATCAAAATATATTCTAGAGGCACAAACATGCTTTGCCAAAGAGAGAAATGTTTTTTGAGGACTGCCATCTTTGCTCTCTGGTCCCTCTCCACACTGCTCCCCCTCTGGGCATAACTAAAACCTCTTGTAGTATTTTATTACATTTAAATTATAATCATGCCCTACCTTCCTCCTAGGTTTCCTGTAGCAATAAAATATGATAATATATATAATAGTACTTTGGGAAATTATAGAGTAATAGGCAAATATTAGATGTTAACATTACTACATTTCAGAGGAAGGGATTCTAGAATCCTATTAAGCTAGATATTCACAGATCTGTGGAAGTTGAATATGAATGGCATTTCAGTCCGTGCCTTGGTTCAGAGAAGCTTGGCAGATCATTAGACACCCTTTTTCTTTAAACCCTTTGTAAAGGAGGCTTCCCAATCTCCTCTCCCTGAATAATGCACTACAGTGTCTTACACCCTTGCAATTGGGGAATTCCTCCTATAATCATTCTAAAGCACACTTTTGCCCCAAATTTTCTTGCTAATTTTTTCATGCTTTATTTCTCCTAAACGGATCTAGAATTCAAGTTCTTTTTCCTTTACTGGGCAGACAGACATCCTGAGGAGCCATCAAACCAGCCATCATCTGCTTTCAGTCAAGGCCACCCCTGAATAGCTCCAACAGATGTGTATTTGGCCCATCATGGAAGGCCACTGGATTTGGAGGGATGAATTCCAATTATTTTTCCTGCCAGCACACACAGGACTTTAGAATGACCAAACACTGAAATACAACCCAATTTTGCAATACAAGCCTTGAGATAGCAGGTGGGCAACATCTTGCTGGACACTAGCCTGCACGACAGCCAATATTTGCTGGCTCAGGACTGAGCTGACTTGGCAGGTTAGAATGGGACAGATGGGCTTCCATGTGCCACAGGGGGAGATGATGTATATTAATTTGTTTTCTTTGAGGGATTTGTAAAACTGTACCCACTATATTTCACTACTAAGGTACCAGAAAATGAACTATTTAAAAGCACAGAGCTGTAAGGAAATGGCCAAGAGCAGGAGTAAATCTATAGACTCAAACTGTTACTCAGCTTGAGCAATGAAGATGTGTCCTAAGCTTTGGAGAACAAACCCTGCTAATTCTTAATAATCACCTTTACAATCATTTAGTAGATGCTTCTAATTCCCTATTGGCCCAGAAGGACCAATGTAAGAAAAGTGTAATTGAGCTATAGCTTGTGTATGACAACGTTGGTGTCTGTGAGTGCTCTGGAAACTCTTCATCTTGCCTTTTGATTCACTTTTCCCCCACTGTTTAATAAGCAATAAAACAATGGATCTTCGACTATGTATGGCAGGACATTTATTCTTCTTGTTATCTTAACATTTTAATCTCATTGCAAATTAAATACTGTAGTTTCCAGTGAAGAAGGCTCTATTGAAATGTTTAAGTGCATGTGCCTGAATAAATCTAGTCCCAAATTTATGTGGCTGTCGCTAGCAATCCATTTATTTAAGTCAATGGCTCAAGTGATGACAACGTTGGTTTAGCACCAGTTGTCCTTGCCAAAGTCCTCTATAAACACCAAGTGACCAGAATCTTTTCAGGGACTGTGATAATTTTATGTGTCAACTTGACTGGATCAAGGGATGTCCCAATATCTGGTTAAACATTATTTCTGAGTATGTCTGTGAGGGTGTTTGTAGATCAGATTAACATTTGAATCTGGATTTAGTAGATTATTGCCCTCCCCAACGTGGGTGAGCATCATCCAATCTGTTGAAGGCCTGACCAGAACAAAAAGTCAGAGGAAAGAGGAATTTGCCCCCTTTTTCTGCCTCACTGCATGACCTGAGACATCTCACCTCGTCCTCTGCCATTGGGTGAGGATTTAAATCAACCTTGGTTCTCAGGCCTTCAGACTCAGACCAAATTACACTACTGGCTTTCCTGGGTCTCCAGCTTACAGATGACAGACTGCAGCACTTCTCAGCCTACATAATTGTGTGAATCAGTTCTTTAAAATAAGTTTTCTTTCATATCCTATTGATTTTGTTTCTCTAGAAAATCCTGACTAATATAGGGATATCCACTGAAATTAATTCCAAACAGTTTATGCAGTTAATATAATCAAATTAGACATCTACTGAAAAAGAAAATGTTGATAAGCATTGTGGTTTTCTGGAAAGAACATGAACTCCGGAGTCAGAAAGACTTGGAGTTGAATCTTGGCTTGGCTAGCTGCTGTTTGATGTTGGGTAAGTTGCACAGCCTCTCTGAGCTGCAGTTTTCTCATGGTTAAGTGGGAATTATAAAACCCACCTCTCAGGGCTGTAAGATAAGTGAGCTAATAGAAGCTGAATTTACCAGTTTGCCTTATCATTCATACGAACAAACTTTCTCCCCTGTCATATGTATCTACTCTAATAGTTCAAGAGCCCCATGATATATCACTTGCTAGTGTAATTTCCTGGTCATGACAGTCAGACTGTTTTCACTATACCCCTTATATAGGAATTAATTTGTCATCATGTGTAAAACAATACTATCTTGGTGAATATCATTTTTACTTAACATATATTTTTGCTTAACTTTAATCAGATTCGTATGAAACTTGATGGCATTTTGTTAACAAAATACCTCAGCAATCTCTGCATGGGTCTGACAAAGTTGAAAGAAAATGTGATGTCCACTGACAAAACTAAAGTAGATATATTAGATGGCCTCTGGGGCTATTTTATTTCAGAAATTTGGGTGAGTCTGACTACATGAACTATAGCTTATATTCCTTAATGTGAAAGAAGTTGGCATAATGGCTGTGATTAGTTAGAACACTATATGCGATTTCAGTAATTTATTCTACTTCTGAATATCTAACATTACATATTATACAAAATATATTAAATATCAGATTTACTGGGGCACCTGGGTGGCTCAGTCAGTTAAGCACCAGACCCTTGATTTCGGGTCAGGTCGTGATCTCAGGGCCATGAGATTGAGCCTCCTTTGGGGCTCCACGCTGGGAATGGAGCCTGCTTAAGATTCTCTCTTTCCCTCTGCCTGTCCCCTACCCCCTGAGTGCTCACTCTCTCTCTCTCCCTCTCTAAAAAATAAGTAAATACCATATTTGCTCCTAAAATTATTAAATGTTATATAAAATAAATATTTTAATATTATTACTATACATGCCATCAAAATATTTGTACTTTACACACAGTGTATGTTTCTATCAGCAGGAATCATAATTTGGATTAACCATGTCAATTATAATATAAACTATCAAGTGTATTCTACTTTCATATTTATAATACTTTACATGTGTATGGCACTTTACAATTTAGAGATACTTTCACATATATTTGCTTCTCAAAACAACCCTCTAAAATAGTCCAGGCAGGTATTATTATCTCCATTTTGAAGATAAGGCCACTTACTAAGGCTCCAGCAAGTTTAATGACATCTAGTAAATGGCAAAGCCATCACTGAAAACAGCTCTTTGACGCCTGGTCCAATCAATATTTTCCCACTACACAGCACACTGCCTGCCTGACAAGTTGATTAATTGTCCATCTCTAGGAGAGACTGGTTTATAGAGTGAAGAAATAGATTTGCCTCATTTCCTTGCTCTTGCTCATGGGGTGTTCAGAATGTAGTCAATACCTGCTGAACGATGATGTCTGTGCGGAGAGCTAGCTGTTATAAGAAAATGAACACAGAAAATCAATAATGGGATTGAGGTGGTATAGACAGGGTAGTTACTGTTAGGTCTTTACATAATTTACCATAGAAACTGGGGCACTTTTGAGAGTGAAAGGTGTCATTATTAATAATTACATTGGGACAGCAGGAGTATATTGGTAATGTTCCAGGGAAGCCAGATGTTTGGTCATCTTAGATGTAACAGCATTACAGGGGAGCAATGTGGTGAAAACAGAGTATATGAGTTAAGAAATAATTTTTTTTGTAAAATTATTGATTTAATTCCTCTGTCCCACTGGATTGAGAGCTCCATAAGGACAGGCATCCTCTGTCCTGTTTTTTTAGTGCCTGCCATCCAGTAGGTGCTCAATAAATAAATGAATTGACTGGTATTTGGGGACCTTATCCTCAGTTTGGATTTTCTCTTGGGTACTTGAAAGTGAGCATGTTCAAAAAAAGAAAGTGAGCATGTTAAAAACAAACTGTAGGTGTATATAAGTAGAGTTATATGATGACTGGATACTTTAAAAGCATCTGTATCCTCCTCAGCTGATGGCTTTGCAAGCTTGTCTGTGATTCAGAATTTTGCAAATAAATCACCATGCAGTGAAAGGAAAATATGACCTCCCAACCCAATATCCTAGTCTATATGGATACATCAGGATGGTGAAGCTGTTGACAAAGAAATATATTTCTTAAGGCCCTCAATGATGGATAGCCCACATAAATTACCCCTGCAGGCCCAGCTGGGCTTCCCCACCACTTGGAATTGATACCCTGGGGGTAGTTCTCTTCTCCTTTCTCCTTCATCTCTATTTAGTGTGTTCTGTCTTTATATTCCTCACTGGTTTACTTTCAAGTGAAAAAGAAAATGCTTGCGCATGCACAGACACACACTAAAAACCACACCATCAAAAAAATAAATAACCAAAAAGGGAGAAAGATAATTGTTGATTATTCTTTAAGAAAGTTGGTACACTGAAGTTAGTTTTGATCAATGGAAACCCTTTGCTAAAGAAAACAGTGCAAATGCAATTGATCTTAAAGATTTAAATAATAAACCAGGCCATGGCTTTGGGCTCAAATCTCAGACCACCCAGCAGTTCACAAGTGTTGTGTTGGCTAGGCATTTCCTTTTACTTTTTGGGATATTTAGTAAGGCTTCCTTGCTCCATAACTATATGAGGGTGAGTGCGGCAATGAATAAGCAAACCAGGGCAGGAGACACAGGGAGAGAGAGGGAATGATGACAGAGGTTGCCCATGCTTAGCCAAGCCCTCTTTACTTTGGAATTTAAGAGTTTGCTAGAGGGTACTTCATCTTCTTACAACTGCTTGGAGCTTTTAGATGTACCCAAAACTTGCTGTAATCACTTTCACTTAAGTGATTTAAGCCTCTTGCTTAAGATTAGGAAGTGAGGTGGGCTGCTAAGCATGGAGATTTAGCTAAGCATTTTAGCGTCTATTTTAGTGTAGGTTTTCCCCAGAAGCCTCAGGAAGAGAGTGGGGAAGTGATCCAAGGAAAGATAGCCTAACATTAAATTAGCCACCACAGTGGACAACTGGAGTTTAATACCATGGAGAGTCTGGGAACTGTGTCAAACACATGCCTCACCACGATCCCATTCAGGACTGGGGGAACTGGGGTATTTATACACCAACTCCCAAGAGTCATCAGTTGAGAGCTGCTATGAGAGGTGTTAATTGCCTGGTACCTATGGTGTGCTGAGTCTCAGGCTACAGTATTCTTTAGTTCTAGGAAAAGCCCCATGGCACAGAAATGCAGCTACTGACAGCTGGAAGTCCAGGCTGGAACAAACTGTTATAGTTAAGATTGAAGAAACACGGCTCTGGCACTGTGACCAAAGCCCAAAGCATGATGGTACTATCTCTAGAATAATACATATCTGTTTTTGAAGATCAGAGAATGATCAGAGTTTAAAGGACTTTTTTTAGGTAGGAAGGCACAAGATTGAAGCTAATAATTTGGGAAGCCTGGAACAGTCATTTAAACTGCATTGGTCCTTTGGGGCAGTACCTCCTGTGTAGTAGGGTCAAGTCATTTGCAAAAAGTTGTACAGATTTCTAGCTGCCATGCAGGTAGACATGGTTTTTAGGGGGAAGCATGACACTATTGTCATTAACTGTGGAATATTACCCCAAAAATGTACCCCCAAAGATCTAACAAACAACTGTCTTTTCAGTTTGGTTCTATGTTATCCTATGCTGTGGTTTCATTCCTTTCTTCCTTTAAGCATGGTGCAGATATCCAATCCAATCCTGCTATATTTTCCTACTCAGCTCTGAGGCAGTAGGCAAACCAAACCATTGTACCTGGTTTTTAACAGGAGATGCCTCCCACTGAACATTTTCCTGTGCTCACTTTCTCCTCAGATTTGACTGGGAGCTGTTATGGACAGAATGTTTATGTCCCCTCAAAATTCATGTGTTGAAATCTTAACTTCCAATATGATAGTATTAGGAGGTGGGGCCTTTGGGAGGTAATTAGCTTATAAGAGTAGAGCCCTCATGATGGGATTAGTGCTTTTATAAAAAGAGACATGAGAGAGCTTCCCCTCTCTACCTACCCTCCTGCCTCCCCTCCTCCCCCTGGACCCCAACCATGTGAGAATACAATGAGAAAATGGCCATCCGCAAACCAGGAAGCAGGTCTTCACCAGACACGGGGTATGTGAGCACCCGGATCTTAGACTTCCCAGTCTCCAGAAGTGTGAGAAAAAAATGTTGTTTAAGCCACCCCATCTATGGTATACTTGTTATGGTAGCCCAAACTGATTAAGACAAGAGCATTGATTGAACATAAAATCCAGAGTAAAAGATATTCTGCGGTTCATAAACCTTGCCTTTTAAGGAGTAAATCTCAATCTCTCCTTCTCCACCCCTCCCACCTTACTGTCTTAAGAGAACCCTTAAGTATCTCTAATTTCAAGTAAAGATTCTAGCCTCTAGAAAACCCAACCAAGCTTCATTACCAAGACCAGTGAGCCTGGCTCCGCAGGGAGCTAGGATGTTGCTCAGGGCCTGAGAATCTCAACTCTTTCTGCAAGGCTTATGGGTTTACAAACACAAAAGCCCACACAAAGGCATATGGCCTTCAGGTGCTATTTCTATTCCCTCTGTGGAGCTGGGTTTATTTTTCATGGAAATCTAAATCATATGTTTCTGTTTCACTTACACCAAATTCAGAGAAATGTTTCCTTGCAACTCTTTGAAGTTATCAGAACCCTATACGTGGATTCCACAAACGTTTACTTTTGTGACTTCTTTCTCAAACTAGCTTTAAAAATGTCTGTGCTTCATTTTCTCAAGCAAATGACCCTGAAATGGAAAAGACTGGAGTCTGTTTTTGAGACTCAAGGACTTCTCTACTCTTCAGATGTGGGTCAGTTTCTGTCATATTGTCTCCCCCTTTAGTCTTTTCCCTGTCTTCACTAGTACTGGGCTCCTGGGAATTTGTGTAAGGACAATGTGAGGGCTGATTTTTCCTTCTGGGAGGATTCTGGTCGGAACTTCCCATCCTAGAGAATACTCTCCTCCTGAAAATTAAATGTGAACACATGCTCCAGACAATTTCTAGAGTTGATCCAAAATATCCAGTGGAGCTGGCATTCTGTGTCACTCTAAGAGATGAACTATATGACTATATGGGATACCCGCAAAACTAGGCTCTAGGTCTCTGAGCCCCTGGAGGCTAAGGACCATATCTTACTAACCTTTATGTTCTACTATGTCCATACACTGCCTGGCAGTGTATTGTAGGCATTTGATGTTTAAAGAATGAGCTGATGACTACCCAGTAGGTAAGAGAAATCCATATAAACATGTATGACTATAAATACATATTCATGCATGTGCTTATGCATGTTAATCTCTCGACATGTTCTAATTAGCCCAGGTTCTAAAATAAATCAAATTTCCTTACCTCCTTCCACCCTTCATCCCTTTCCTTCTTTCCTTCTTCCCTTCCTTCCTCCCTCCCTCCCTTCCTTTTTTTTCTCTTCTGTTTAGGAAAAAAGAAGACTTTCTCCCTGTATAAATGCTACTATGGTCTGAGTATTTGTGTCCTCATCAAATTCATATATTGGCAACTTAATGCCCAAGGGCTTTTGGGAAGAGAACAGGTCATGTGGGTGGAGGCCTCCTGAATAGGATTTGTGCCCTTATAAAAGACATCCCAGAGAACTAGCTAGATCTTTCTACCATATAAGGACAAAGCAAGGAGTCTTTGACTTGGAAGAGGGCCCTCACCCGACCTGGCACCCTGCTCTCAGACTTCCAGCCTCAAGAACTCAGAGAAGTAAATTTCTATCGTTTATAAGCTGCTCAGTCTGTGGTATTTTGTTACAGCAGTCCAAATGAACTTAGACAAATGCTCACTGTAAAACAACCCTGATTATATAAATGTTCAGGGTTTATAAAGGTGAGAGAATTAGGATAATTCTAGCCTCTGAAACAAACATTGAACTTTCAGAAGTTTAACACAATAGAGTTTTGTCACTCATATAACAGTACTGATAGAAGAGGTCAGTAGAGCGGTTTCCTGCCCACAGTTGTTCAGGGATCAATGGTGATGGAGGCTTTGCCATCTTTAACTCTCTAGAGGTTATCTATATTCCATCCAAGAAGAAACAGGGGTATGGAGAGCTCCACAAAGTTTTATGAGCCGCCCAAGAAGTGGCATCACTTCTGTGGACACCCTATTAGTGAACTCAGTTACATGGTGGCACCCAGCTGCATGAAATGTGGTACCTGGCTGAGTAGCCACTTTCCAGTGATAAGTCCACCCTGGGAAAGGGAGCATGTGTTTTGAGGGACAACTATCTATCTCTGTGGGAAAAGCCAAGAAAAGTTCAGCCCAAATTCCCAAAAAGGATGGTAAGGTAAGTACCCACTTTCAGAGTTAATAAAATCTAAGAGACAAGGGCTTGGAAATGGATCATACCCAGGACAGTCCATCCTCCCCTCCCCAGCACTCCCAGCCTTGCACACACTGCAGCAGTAGGGAACACAGGGGTCCATCTTTGAGGTGGTGGGGAGTGTATGTTTGTGGAAGGAACTGTTCCCTCTGGGACATGCAAAGTGGCTCATGCTTAATGTTTCTGCTATTTAATAATATTGAGAAGCAAATCTATAGCACATTATTTTCTCTTTATTTCTAGAAAATGTTTTTATTTTTAAGCTAATGAAAATGCTGAGGATAAAGTAAAAATGCTATAGGCCTGAATTTTCAAAATGACTTTCAATGATTGTTTCTGTGTCCATGATCTCCAAACCCACACTCTGATCTAGACGAATATTCAATTAATAAGTGGTAACTGGAAGTGGTGGCTGTTGTGATGGTTATTAGACTATAAAGACTTGTTCCTGCTTCCTCAATGACTTATTCTTATACACAAATATTAAATAACCTGTGGAATGTGAAATAGAGACACAGAGCTCATATGTGGCTAAGTTTGGCAAGTTTGGTAATAATAATAATAATGATAGGAGCTAACTTTTATTGTGTATTTGCCAAGCATCAGGCACTAAATTGAGTACTTAACATAGATAATATGTCTCTTCATAAGTTTGGTATTCAGGATCATTTTACAGATGGGGAAATTAAAGTACAGAGAGATTAAGTAATTTGCTCCAGGTTAAGCTCCAAGCTAAGAAAGCATGACCTGAATCCCCACCCACTTGCCACAAATGATTGAGAAAGGCAAACTAATGCCAATTGCTGTGGGATAACAGGAAGAAAACACTCAAGCAACAACAGACTTGTGGCATTAATAAAATACAGATTTTGTTTTACCGCAGTATTTTTTTCTTTGCTTAAATTTTAAGGTGTAGTACTATATATGTTTTATACATTATGGAACACCCTAAATACTTTTCTAAGTAACTTAACTGCTTTGTTCAATCTGAGGGAATAAGCTAGTTAGTGGTAAGAGATCAAATGTGGTAGCTATGTGCTGTCATTTTCGTGGAACTAAAATTCATTTAGAGTAGTAGAGACTAAAAGATCTATGGGTTAGGGCAGGGCACAAAAGTGTATTCCTTTAATAAAACATTTAAAACAAACTAGGAATAGGAGGGAACTTCATCAATGTGATAAAGAGAATATGAAAAATTCATAGCTAACATCATACTCAAAGGTGAATGACTGCTCCACTATCAGGAAAAAGACCAAGATGTCTACTCTTGCCACTTCTATTAAACATGGTACTGGTTGTTCTAATAGGAGCAATTGGGCCAGAAAAAGAAATAAACAGCATCCCTACTGGAAAGAAGTAAAATGATCTCTATCTGCATGTGACATGATACTGTATATAAAAAAATTTAATGAATCCACTAAAAAACTACTGAAATTAATGAACAAGTTTGACAAGGTTGCAGGTTACAAGATAAATATATAAAAATAAACTATGTTTCTATACCCTAGCAATCAACACTCCAAAAATGAAACTAAGAAAATTATTCCATTTAATGAGCATCAAAAAAATACTTAGCAATAAATTAAAAAAAGAGGCACAACATTTGTACACTGAAAACTACAAAATATCATTGAAAAAAATTAAAGAAGACCTAAATAAATGGAAAGACATCTATATTCATGGATTGGGAGACTTATTAAGATGGAAATACTTCCTGTAGTGGTTTATGGATTCAACACAATTCAAAATTCCAGCTACCTTTTTTGTAGAAATTGACAAACTTATCTTAAAATTTATATAAAAATTCAAGGGACCTACAATAACAAAAACCAATCTTTTTTTCCCCATTCCTTATAACTTTTATTCTTTGTACTGAAAATGACCTTCAACATAATTTTGTATATTTTTTTTCAAGTTTTTATTTAAATTCTAGTTAACATATAGTGTAATATTGGCTTCAGGAGTAGAATATTAGTAATTCATCACTTACACACAACACCCAGTGCTTAACACAACAAGTGCCCTCCTTAATACCCACCACTCATTTAGTCCATCCCCTGCCCACCTCCCCTCAATCAACCTTCAGTTTGTTCTCTATTATTAAGAGTTTCTTACGGTTTTCTTCCCTCTCTTTTTTCCCCCTTCCCCTATGTTCAACTGTTTTGTTTTTTTTAAGATTTTATTTATTTATTTGAGAGTGAGCGAGAAAGCAGGAGCGGGGTGTGGGGGCAGAGGGAGAGGGAGAAGCAGGCTCCTGGCTGAGCAGGGAGCCCCAAGTGGGGCTCCATCCCAGGACCCCAAGATCACGACCTAAGCCAAAGGCAGATGCTTAACTGACTGAGCCACCCAGGCACCCCTCAACTGTTTTGTTTCTTAAATTCCACATATGAATGAAATTATATGGTATTTGTCTTTTTCTGACTGACTTATCTCACTTAGCGTGATATACCCTAGTTCCATCCATGTCATTGCCGACAGCAAGATTTTTCTTTTTGATGACTAATATATATATATACACACACATACATATATGATATATAATACACACACTACTTCTTTTTCCATTCATCAGTCAATGGACATTTGGGCTCTTTCAGTAATTTTACTATTTAACTATTGTTAATAATGCTGCTACAACATCAGGGTGCATGTGTCCCTTTGAATCAGTATTTTTGTATTCTTTGGGTAAATACCTACTAGTACAATTGCTGTGTCATAGGATAGTTCTATTTTTAACTTTTTGAGGAAGCTCCATACTGTTTTCCATAGTGGCTACGATCTTTTTATGAAAAAGAATACAGCTAGAGGGCTCACACTTCCCAATGTTTTTTTGAGTACAGTTGACACACAAGGTCACATTAGTTTGAAGTGTACAGCATCGTGATTCAACAAATTTATACATTATGCTATGTTCATCGCAAGTATAGCTACCATCTCTCCTGATAAATCACTATTCCAATATCATTGACTATATTCCTTGTGCTGTGGCTTTTATTCTCATGACTTAACTAGGAACCTGTATCTCCCTCTCCCTTTCACCGTTTTGCCTAACCCCTTACCCCCACTCTGGAAACCATCAGTTTGTTCTCTGTATTTATAGCTCTGATTCTGCTTTTTTTTTTGTTGTTTATTCATTTGTTGTTGTTACTGGTTTTTTCTAGATTCCACTTGTGAGTGAAATCATATGGTGTTTGTCTTTCTCAGTGTGACTTACTTCATTTAGCATAATACCCTCTAGGTCCATCCATGCTTTCCCAAATGACACAATCTCATCCTTTTTATGGCTACATAATATTCCATTGCAAATATATATGTGTGTGTGTGTGTGTATTATATATATATATACCACATCTTCCTTATTCACTCATCTACTTGTGGACACTTAGGTTGTTTTTGTATCTTGGCTATTGTAAATAATGCTACAATAAACACAGAGGTGCATGTATCTTTTCAAATTAGTGTTTTCATTTTCTTTGGGTAAATACCCAATAGTGGAATTATTTGATCATATGGTAATTCTATTTTTAATTTTTTGAGGAACCTCCTTACTATTCCTGTGGCTACACCAATTTGCATTCCCACCGACAGTGTACAAGGGTTCCTTTTACTTCACATCCTCTCCAACACTTGTTGTTTCTTGTCTTTTTGATTCTAGCCATTATGACAGGTGTAAGGTAATATCTCATTGTGGTTGTTATTTGCATTTCCCTGGTGATTAGTGCTGTTGAGCATCTCTACGTGTGTCGGTTGGCCGTCTGCATGTCTTCTTTAGAAAAATGCCTATTCAGGCCCTCTGGCCATTTTTTAATCAAATTGTTATTTCAGTGTTGAGTGGTTAAGTTCTTGATATAGTTGGGATATTAACCCCTTACTGGATATATCATTTCCAAGTATCTTCTCCCAATCAGTATGTTGTCCTTTTGTTTTATTGATGGTTTTCTTTGCTATGCAAAGATGTAGTCGCAACAGTTTATGTTTGCTTTTGTTTCCCTTGCCTTAGGAGAAATATATAGAAAAATGTTGCTAAGCCAATGTCACAGAAATTACTGCCTGTGTTCTCTTCTAGGACCTTTATAGTTTCAGGTCTCACATTTAGGTCTTTAATCCATTTTGTTTATTTTTGTGTCTGGTGTTAAGAAATGGTCCAGATTCATTTTTTTCAAGTAGCTGTCCTATTTTCCCCATACCATTTATTGAAGAACTGTCTTTTCCCCCATTTTATACTCTTGCCTCCTTTGTCAGAATTTACTATATAATCGTGGGTTTTTTCCTGGGTTCTCTATTCTGTTACATTGATCTTTGTGTCTATTTTTGTGCCAGTACCATACTGTTTTGCTTACTACAGCTTTGTAATATATTTTGAAACTGGAATTGTGATGCTTCCAACTTTGTTCTTTCTCAAGATTTCTTTGGCTTATTCAGGGTCTTTTGTGGCTCCATACAAATTTTAGGATTATTTTTTCTAGTTTTGTGAAAAATGCTATTAGTATTTTTATAGGGATTGCACTGAATCTGTAGATTGCTTTGGGTAATATGGGCATTTAAAGAATATTAATTCTTCTAATCCATGAGCATGGGGTATCTTTCCATTTGTGTTATGTTCAATTTCTTTCATCATTGTTTTATACTTTTTGAAGTACAGATCTTTCACTTCTTTGGTTAAATTTATTTCTAGGTATTTCATTCTTTTTGGTGCAATTATAAATGGTGCTGTTTTCTTAATTTCTTTCTGCTTCTTTGTTATTGGTGTATACAAATACTACCAATTTCCAGGTATTAATTTTGTGTCCTGCAACTTTACTGAATTCACTTATTACTTCTAGTGGTTTTTTTTTTTTTTGGTGGTGGTCTTTAGGATTTTCTACATATACTATCATGTCATCTGCAAATAGTGACATTTTAATTTCTTCTTTACCAATATGGATGCCTCTTTCTTTTCCTTGCCTGATTGCTGTGGCTAGAACTTCCAGTATTATGTTGAATAAAAGTGGTGAGAGTGGACATCCTTGCCTTATTCCTGATCTTAGAAGAAAAGCTCTCAGTTTTTCCCCATTGATTATGATGTTAGCTGTGGGTTTTTCATAGATAGCCTTTATTATATTGAAGTATGTTCCCTCCAATCCCAATTTGTTAAGAGTTTTTATCATGAATGGATGTTGAATTTTGTCAAATGATTTTTCTGCATCTATTGAGATGATTTGATTTTCATTCTTTGTTTTGTTGATGTGGTGTATCACATTGATTGATTTGCAAATATTGACCCATCCTGCATCCCCAGAATAAATCCCACTTGATCATGGTGATTGATCTTTATAATGTAGTGTTGAATTTGGTTTGCTAATATTTTGTTGAGGATTTTTGCATCTATATTCATTAGGGGTTTGGCCTGTAGTTTTCTTTTTTTGTGGTGTCTTCGTTTAGTTTTTGTATCAGGGTAATACTGATCTCATACAATGTATTTGGAAGATTTGCTTCCCCTTCTATTTTTTGGAATAGTTTGGGAAGAATAAGTATTAACTCTTCTTTAATATTTGGTAGAATTCACCAGTGAATCTGGTGAACTGGACTTTTATATTTTGGTAGGTTTTTGATTACTGATTCAATTTTGTTACTTGTATCAGTCTATTCAGATTTTCTATTTTTCCTGGTTCAGTTTTAGAAGATTGTATGTTTCTAGGAACGTATCCATTCCTTCTAGGTTGTCCAATTTGTTGATATATAATTTCTCATAGTATTCTCTTATAATTTTCTGTATTTCTATGGTGTTAGTTATTTCTCCTGTTTCTGGTTTTATTTACTTAGGTCCTTTCTCTTTTTTCTTGATGAGTGTGGTTATCAATTTTATCTTTTCAAAGAACTGGTTTCACTGATGTTTCCTTTCTTTCTCTTTTCTTTTCTTTCTTTTTTTAGTCTCTATGTCATTTACGTCTGTTCTTCTTGTCTTTTACTCACCTTGGGCTTTGTTCTTCTTTCCCTATGATCTTTAAGATCATTACTTTAACTTCTTTATCAGACATATTGCTTATCTCTGTTTCAGTTAGTTCTTTTTCTGAAGCTTTTTTCTTGTTCTTTCTTTTGGAGCATATTCCTCTGTCTCCCGATTTTGGTTGACCTTCTGCGCTTGTTTCTATGGACTAAGCAGAACAGCTACTTCTAAACTTGAAAGAACAGTCTTGTGTTTGGTTGTGCCCTATGTAGGCTGTGTGTACTTGGTGACTTTTGCTGGCTGGCTGGAGTTGTGACTGGCATGTGCTGGAGGTTCTGGGCTTTCCACATAGTGCATGCCCTGTCAGGACAGCTAAAAGGGCGTTCTGTGCACTGAGGGCATCCTAGCAGGACAGCTGAAGCTGAAATAGGTGCCAGCCAGAATGTTCCAGGGTGCTCTGTGCAAGGGGTGCCTTGATGTGGTGGCTGGAGCTAATGTGATATGTGGGCCAGGAAGTTCCTGAGCTCTCTGCACAGAGAATGCCCTAGCAGAATAGCTGAAACTAAAGTGGAAGCCAGCCAGTGAGATCCAGGCCTCTACATATAGAGGGCACCTAGGCAGGATAGTTGAAGCAAAAGGGGATATAAATGAGGGGATATAAATGTTCCTGGACTCTCCACACTGAGGGTGCTCTGAAGGTGCTGCTGAAGCTGAGGTGGAGTTCAGGCTGCAAGATGTCCTAGGGTACTCTGCATAGGGAATGTCCTGTCAGGACAGCTAAAGCTCAAATGGGCATGGGTCAGTGGGGTCCCCGGGCTCGCCATGCAAAATGTGCCCTGATAGGACAGCTGAAGCTGAATTAAGTGCACACTGGGGTGTCCCAGGGCTCTCCACACTGAGGTTGACCCGGCAGGACACCTGAAGCTGACTTGGGTGCAGGCTGGAGTATCCCAAGGTGTTCAGCACAGCAGGTAGCCTGGTGGCTGGAACAGAGGCCAGCATGGGAGGGAGTGTTCTGGGGCACTCTCCACAAGGGTGCTCTGGTGAGGTGGCTAAAACCTATGGAGGCACAAGCCTGGAGTTCCTGGGGCACTCCTCACAGAGGGCACCCTAGCAGGGTGGCTGGATCTGAAGAAGATGCCAACTGAGATACTGTGGGGTGCTTTGCACTGAGGGAACCCTAGCAAGCTGTCTAAAGCCAAAGTGATAATGGTCCCGGAGTGTTCTTGGGGGCTTTGTGCCTGTGCCACCTTGGTGCAAAGGCTTGGGTTGTAGCGAGTGCTAACCAAGGGTGTCCCAGTGTACACTGCCCTGTGGCCACCTTGGTAGGACAATTAGGGCTGGTGTGGGCGAAGGTCCAGGGTTCACTGAGATGGCAGGTTGGTTAGGGTGCCCAGACTATGCACTGGCCTGTGCTCTCAAGGTGGAAGGGGAGTATAAACCATGCCTATTAGCTCCTCCTACCTAGAGAGCAAGAGAGCCCCAAAAATGTAGATGGGGGGAGGAGCAGAGAATGAATCTGAAAGTGGGCAAATGACTTGTGTGGTTCTCCAGAGCAAATTACTAGTATTTTTGTATCTTTCATACTCTACAAAATACTTATGTTAATGGAAATAACATTAATTTCTTTTAGGTTCTCAAGAGGAATAAATGCATCATTGAAGGCAAAGTATTATTATGTCATATTAGGACATTTATAAACACATTTCTAATTTAAAAATATTTATCTCTTCCCTGAGGACAGTCTAACAAAGTAGGTCAGGATTCTTATTTTAGAGACAAGAAACTATGGCCAAGAGAGCATGTGTCCCTAGCTAAACTGAGGCCTAAGGCCCAAGCCTAAGCATATGTCATTGGGGCAGGCTTTGTCCAGTGAACATCAAATCAGAGGGCCAGAGACCCTGCTCTGATGTCATCATCTGATTGTGAAGACTCATTCCCTCTTATCACTAGCTAAGTGCCATGGGATGGGAGGTGATGGGTGCTGCACTAGAACCCGAGAAGACTGAACTCTGGTCTTAGTCCTGCAAAAACAAGTGTGATTTCAGGAATGTCACTTCATTTTTTTGGGTTTCTGTCTCCTCATCTGTAGAACTGGGAAAGAGAGTTTCAATTCTTCCCACTTCAAGGTTGCTGATCAAAAACAGTAATGGCTGCATCAAGTAGGGGAGGCATACACAAGCCAAAGTTGGCATTATGACTAATGTAATTCATTTACCCCAATAATCCAAACCAATATCATCACAAAAAGCTGTACTGTTTTACTGTGTCCCACATCACTCTGATTTCATTAAAGCCAGGTAAATTATAAAAAGAGAGATGCACTTTGTTTATTGAAGGGTAGATGGAGAACCAATTCGGCCTATATTTACCAGTCTAGTCTGACTGGGGAAGTTTTGACTTAAAGATGGTTGATGACTTCTTGCCTCTCACTAAATCATTCTGTTACTGACTCTGCTGTGAGGTTGGAGATCCAAACATTTTTTTGGCAAAAGACCTCCCAAGAACTAACAACCAAAACATGACCTTCGCTAGCAGAAAAGTTTCATCCAAATCCATACACCCATATACCAGAAGATTCTTCTTATGGGCTCTAGGCAGAATTCTCATCATTATTCAGAAATGACAGAGCACTGCATTCTAATTATTCAGCTGTTGATTAGTGTGGTTGTCCAGAGGGAATTTTGCTGTTTTTCTGAGCTCTGGTTTGGATTTAGCCAGGACTTCAGAATAAACCACATCCTTTCTATTTTTCTCAAAGGCATCACAATATTAATAACTGGGCATCTACCATGTGCAAGTCACTTTGTTTATTCTCAACTCATCAAAACCAGGTAGGGGGGTGCCTGGGAGGCTCAGTCGTTAAGCATTTGTCTTCGGCTCCGGTCCTGGTTCCAGGGTCCTGGGATTGAGCCCCACACTGGGCTCCCTGCTTGTTGGGAAGCCTGCTTCTCCCTCTCCCATTCCCCCTGCTTGTGTTCCCTCTCTCACTGTGTCTCTGTCAAATAAATAAAATCTTAAAAAAAAAAAAACAGGTAAAGTGGCAATATCATACCCATTTTAGAGAGGAGGGAACTGAGGAGAGTTAATTAAAAAGTTAATTTGCTTGAGGGGGACCCAAGATTCAAGTCCATGACTGTCTGACACTGGAACTCACCACACCACTGCCTAGCAAAACTGTGAGTCCTGTCATGACCATTAAGCCTTTCTAGCATCCTCTTCCTGGGTCAGACTTAGTGATTCACTTCTAGCAAGCAGAATGTGATGCAAGGATCAGTATGTTATTTCTGAAAGGCACTGCAACTTCCTATTTGCTCTCTCTCTTGGATTATCTGCTCCAGGGGAAGACAGCTGCCATGTCATGAGGACATTCAAGCAGCTCTATGCAGAGGTCCACATGACAAGGGACTGGACTCCCTGCCAATAGCCAGCAAGGAATTGCCCTGTGAGGGAGCCATCTTGGGACTGACCCTGCAGCCCATTCAAGCCCTTAGGTGACCGAAGTTCTAGCCAACATCTTCACCACAACCTCAAGACAGACCCCAAGCCAGAACCACTCAGCTAAGTTCTGGATGACCTACAAACACTCTGTGAGATAATAAGTGTTTATTGTTGTTTTAAGCCACTACATTTGGGGGTAATTTGTGACATAGCCATAGGTAACTAAAACAGCCTCCTAAATTGATCTTTTTCTTATGCTTTTCTATCCTACTGAACTTTCTCCTTCTGTTTTATTTCCTGTGAGCTATCCTTAATTTTATCTTCTGTTCTCTTTTAATTTCAGCTGTCATATTTGTAATTTCTAAAGGTTCTTTCTTAAGCTCTGATTGTTCCCTTTCTACATTTCATCTGTTGTTTTAAAGATCTTTTCCCTTCTCTCTGAAGATGTTAAGGATTTATTTCTCCTCTACTGTTTGTTTTATCTGATTCTTCTGAGTACCCCCTCCCCCTTTTTTCTTGTTTCTCTCTCACGTTTATAAGTTCTTCTCAAATGTCTGCTGAGCCTTGCTTGTCCATTCATATTTAAAAGAGCAGTAAAATGGAAGTCAGAAACTCTTTTTGTGAGATCTGGAGTTTGCCAATTAGTGATTTCACTACAGGACCACCAGCTTTGTTTTTTAAAACACCCCAACATCAATAATGGACGTTCCCTTCTTTGGCTTAGGTCTCTGAAGAAGGGTCCTCCAACCTCCTGCCTTGAGGATAACTTGGCTATATGGTAAATGTAGTGGTTTGAAAATTTAACACAGCACTCCACAGATGAGCCAAGAAATGTCATTTATTTTCCATCATTGATCTAATCTGGCCTCCAACACTATTCTAAGAAAATGAAAATTCTCTCAGTTTTTTTCTGGATTAAGTAGTCCCATTCAGGTCAGTTTCTTTGAATAAATGTTCAGTTTCCAGGTTTCCTCCCTGAGTCTGAGTCTGAACTTCTGGCAGGAAGGGTGGGGTGGTTGGTTTAAGGCTCTGGATCCATGTGCTACTGTATACACCCGCATTGCCCTCTAATGAAGATTGGAGGGTTTGATTTGTCCTGGGCCTGATGTCTGTTGAGCTGTGACAGTCTCTAATGGCCTTTGAGGCCATTATGTGGCTCCTACAACTGGCTTTCCTGGTACCAGCCATTTGCATCTTATCTTAAAGTCCCAGCAGCACACTATCACCTCTGTGTCCTGAGCCAAAGCTACTACCCACCGATACTCTGTGCCCACATTAAGGCATATAGACAGTTGTAAAGTCCTGGGCTAAAAGAGACTGAGGGAGTCCAGCAACATGTCCTTGGGGTACCCCAACAGCCCGCTTCGACCACCAATGCTGAGCTGGCAGCACTCCAGCCCTATGGGGAATAACCTTCTCCCAGATGATTTCAGGAGCCCCTGAGCCAGTCAACCATGAACCCTGATGTTCTGCTCTTTCTCTTCAACCCATTTAACAAGCCCTGCATCAGAATTCTGGTGCAGAATAGAGAAAACAGAACACCCACACCTGCCTATCCCTGCTCCCCCTCCCCTCCAGAGTTCCCTACTCTCTTTCCTGCTCCTCCAGAAATAGCAAATGATTTGCATTATTTCTTCCTGCTCAAAGACTTTCCCTGTGTCACAAATTCCTCCAGCCCTAGGTGGCATTCCCTCCATCCTCTCCTTGGGACCATGAAGGTGAATGGTTATGGGGAAATTTTTTGCAGAGTAGTCCCCTGTAAAATATTTTCAAAATGTTTTCTATGTAACACTATTCATGCTGTAAAAAGAACATCCTTTAGGGGCGCCTGGGTGGCTCAGTCATTAAGCGTCTGCCTTCGGCTCAGGTCATGATCCCAGGGTCCTGGGATAGAGCCCCACATCGGGCTCCCTGCTGGGCGGGAAGCCTGCTTCTCCCTCTCCCACTCCCCCTGCTTGTGTTCCCTCTCTCGCTGTCTCTCTCTATCAAATAAATAAATAAAATCTTAAAAAAAAAAAAAGAACATCCTTTAGCTAAAGCTTTGCTGATATTTATGGAATTGCAGGGCCAAGGGACATGAACAATATAGAGGCTTTTGATGCATACTGTCAATTGTGGAAAGGGAGTAACATAATAGCCCATTATCCCCTATTATGACAAGGCAGTTAACTTAATATGATTAGCCAGAAGAGACCGAGGATTTGAGTGAGATTCCAAACCTGTCTGTAGAGCAAGCAGCAGCAGGGTGTCCACTTCTGGGGGAGGGCTGAGTGGGGGGTAGGGACACTGAGGCTCAGTCGCCAAGACCAGGGCTACCCCAGAAACCTGGAGTTTAGGAAGAGAAGTCCAAAGAAACAAGAAGCCCTAAAGTGAAAGGGAGGCACACTTCTAGTCTTAGTCACCACTGAGGAAATCCTAGAAACTGTAGCCCAAAGCAAATATGAATTTTGGACTCACGTTCTAAAACAAAGCCCTTCCTAGGAACTTCTGAGAAAAAGAAATTTAGTATAAAAGCCACTTATCATCTGAAACTCTGACCATTTTGTTCCTTAAACCTTTTTCCGGCAATAATTTAGAAATCATTAAGCCTCAGACTCACTGTAACAATGGTCTTGACTTCCAGTCAGTCCCCTTTACTTCTGTGACTTCCTAAAGTATCAGTAAGTATGTGTACTTTACTAGGCGATGCTGATGGGCTAGTCTGGAAAATCATGTCTTCCTGACTTGGTAACTTGGGGGATTTCTTGCTCTTTGGCAGGAAACTGTGGATTTAAGCCTAAGACTACTTTGGGGAAACCCATGTGTCAAATCAGAATCTCTAGACTGGAGCCTAGTAATCAGCATTTTTAAACACTCCCCAAAATATATATTTTAAGTTAATAAACTTTTTGGATTAGTTTTAGGTTTATAGAAAAACTGAGTGGAAAGCAGAAAGTTCCCATAACCCCCCTCTCTGCCCAGCCCAGGTCCTCTAATTAACATCTTGTATAGATGTGGTACCTTTTTAACAACTGATGAGCCAATACAGATACATCGTGTTAACTGAAGTCCACAGTTTTACATTAAGATTCACTCTTTGTGTTGTACATTCAGGAATTTTGACAAATCCATAATATGTATCCACTATTATAGTATACAGAAACTTTCACTGTCCTAAAAATTCCCTGTACTTCACCTATTTCTCCCTGCTTTAGAAACCCTGGCAACCACTGATCTTTTTACTATCTTCAGAGTTTTGCCTTTTCAAAAAGGTCATGTAGGGAAACATATAATATGTAACCTTTTCATATTAATTTCTTTCACTTAGTAATATGCATTTAAGATTCCTCCATGTCATGGCTTGGTAGCTAATTTCTTTTTATACTTGAATAACATTGTTATCTGGATGTGACACAATTTATTTATCCATTCACCTATTGAAAGACCTCTTGGTTGCTTCCAAGTTTGGCAATTATGATT
The DNA here is from genome assembly GCF_003265705.2 of Callorhinus ursinus. Lineage (NCBI taxonomy): Eukaryota > Metazoa > Chordata > Mammalia > Carnivora > Otariidae > Callorhinus > Callorhinus ursinus. The sequence continues at coordinate 2,689,948 of NW_027397098.1, forward strand.
AAAACCACTATAAACATTCACATGCAGGTTTCCATGTGGACATAAGTTTCCAACTCATTTGCATAAATGTTAAGGAGTGCAGTTGATGGATCATGGGGTAAGAGTTTGTTTAGTTTTATAAGAAATTGCCAAACTGTCTTCCAAAGTGGCTGTAACATTTTATATTCCCTCAAGTAATGAATGAGAGTTTCTGTTGCTCCACATCCCCGCCAGCATTTGATGTTGTCAGTGTTTTGGATTTTGGCCATTTTAATAGGCATATAGTGGTATTGAACTATTGTTTTAATTTGCAATTCCCTGATAAAATATGCTAAAGTATCTTTTCATGTGCTTATTTGCCATCTGGATATTTTCTTTGGAAAGATTTCCATTCAGATCTTAAGATCTTTTGCCTATTTTTAAATTAGGTTGTTTTCTTATTGTTGAGCTTTAAGAGTACTTTGTATATTCTGGATACCAGTGCTTTATCAGATAAGTGTTTTGCATTATTTTCTCTCAGGCTATTGCTTGTCTTTTCATTCTCTTAATAGTGTCTTTTGCAGACATTTTAGGTTTCAATAAAGTCCAACTTACCTATTTTTTTTTTCATATATACTGGCGGGCTGAGATCCAATGCCCAAAGAAAAGAGTAAATATAGCCTGGCTACCTCTTGGCTTTACCTCTAATCTGAAGGGCTATTTCTCTGGGAAATTCAGCTCCATAGATCATGAAATAGGTGGGAATAACCCTAACCATATCCTTTCTGCAGATGTCTATCTGAAATACCCATGAAATCATAAGAAAGGGAAACGGTCACCCTGATCTGGGTTCAAATTTCCTAAGGTTAAGAGACTGGGCAATCATAAAAAGTGACAGCAAGATGGCAAATGGAAGGGAGAGTGGGGCAGAGTGGGCCTCAGCTGGAATGTTTGTCAGCAATGCCAGGGGTTGAAGGCCCCTGCCATTCGTAGCCATTAACATGTGCTGTGCTTTCCACAGCCTGGTCTGAATTTGTATTTTTTTTTTTTTCTCAAAAGCCTGCTGTCTCCTCCACAAGATGGGATTCATTGAGAGACTTGTGAATTTTTTAAAAATCCTAAGTGTATTAATATCTCATTATTATGGTAAAATGAGAGTAGGGAGCCATGTTTAAGGATGGAAAAAGTAAAGTGATTTTAACAGGATGAAAAATGAAAAAGAAAAGTAAAACAAATATGTGGGCCTCCTACTTACAGCAGTAATATAGCTCCTTAATCTATTCCAGCTACCACAGTTTGCAGAAGGGAGGGGAATATTTGTCCTGGGAGACTACGGTTCTCGGAGTTGCAATAGCAGCCCATGGAGATCACAGCCCTGAGAGCAGAGCCTTTTCCTTTGTAGTAATAGGTTCATTTCTCTTCAATCTCAGGGACACTCTGCTGGTGATCACTGATCTTTTTCCTGATTCCAAGTAGAGATCTCCTGTAAGTAACCCGGAAACACAAACTCTCTGAGCTGCTCCATGTGATAAGCACCTAACCCAGAGGTCCAGTCTCTCTCTGTATCCTTCAGGAGGATCTCATTGTGGGAACAATGAAGGGAAACAGATGAAAGGTAGATGTGACAGCTTATGAACTCACTTAAGAGGTGGCTGTGACAGGATCAGAGCTAGGCAGTTTAAAATCATTTTTTTAAACTCTTTTATTGTGGTAAAATATAGCCAACTTAAAATCTACCATTTAAACTACTCTTAGGTGTATAGTTCAGTGCCAGTAAGTGCAATCACATTGTTTTGCAACCATAACCATCATCCACCTCCAGAACGTCTTCATCACCTTAAACTGAAACACATTACCCATTAAACACTAACCCCCTATTTCCCCTTCCTCCTCAGTCCATAGCAACTGCCATTCTGCTCTCTAAATTTGACTATCCTAGGTACATGATATACAAGAAATAATATGGTATTGGCCCTTCTGGGTCTGGCTTATCTCACTTAGCATAATGTCTTCAAAGTTCATCTGTGTTGTAGCATATGTCAGAATTTCATTCCTTTTTAATGCTGAATAATATTCCATTGTATGTATACATCACATTTTGTTTACTTATCCATTGATGGACATTTGGCTACTGTGATAATGCTGCTATGAACATGGGTGTACAAATATCTGTTTGAGTCCCTGCCTGCAATTCTTTTAGGTATATACCTAGGAGTGGAATCGCTGGGAAATATAGTAATTCTACATTTGGCTTTTGGGGACCCACCATATTGTTTTTCACAGTGACTACACCATTTTACATTCTCACCAGTAATGCACAAATGTTCAATTTCTTTACATCCACACCAACATTTGGTTTCTTTGATTATGGCCAGCCTAATGAGTGTGAAGCAGTACCTCATTATAATCTGATTTGCATTTCTCTAATCATTTATGATGTTGAACATCTTTCCATGTGTTTTTTGGACATTTGTATATCTTTTTGGAGAAATTTCTATTCAAGGGCTTTGTCCATTTTTCAATTGGGTTGTTAATTTTTGGTTTTGTTGTTGTCATTGAGTTATAGAAGTTCTTTTTATGTTCTGGATATTAAGCTCTGATGAGATATATGATTTGCAAATATTTTCTCCCATTCAATGGATTGTACTGTTTTGATTTTGCCTCAGTTATGTCCAGTTTAATTTTTAACCACCCAACTGGGCCAGGTGTCCCGTTTTTTTTTTCCCTGACTTTGTGAGGAACCTGTCTCTAGGTAGACCCACTTGTCTGAGGATGGGCTATAACGTCTCAACATTTTGAGCAAATAGTAGAGAGCCATTTGTTAGCAGATTCTCCCATGACTTCTAATACCTTGTTAGCTATCAGTTCAAACCTGTTACTTCGTTTGGATGATTTATTTATTGTACTTATTTTGCATAGCAATTTACTGAAACCTTTACCATTAGTCTCTTATTAGGTTTACAAATTTAGAGAAAATAAACTGATTGGATTTCTCCTTCTAAGCCTTAATATCTCTTAAGTCCTGATTCAAGGAGGTAGACTTCATTCAATCATTTAATGTTCTTTGAGGATCTACAACATAAAGTTGATCACATCTGGCCTAGGAAAAATGCTGAGCATAAGAGAGGGTCTTTAGCTACACACACATACACATTGATATACACTAAATGTACATATAATATTGTGTATTATTTAACCATGTATTTCTTGTTCCTTAAGAATATTTTATTAGATGCACTTTCTGTAGGACCGTCATAATTCTTGCACTTACTTATCAGTGTATCCTCTATTCTGCATTTGAAAATAAGATAGAGTTTTTATTTTTTTAATTAAAAAAATTTTTTTAAGATTGTATTTATTTGTCAGAAAGAGAGAGAGAGAGAGCTCAAGCAGAGAGAGTATCAGGCAGAGGGAGAAGCAGGCTCCCCGCTGAGCAAGGCTCGATCCCAAGACCCTGGGATCATGACCTGAGCCAAAGGCAGATGCTTAACCAACTGAACCACCCAGGCCTCCCAAAGAAGTCTTCTTTAAGCTCTGCTGATAGTGTAACAATTATTTTAATTGTTTTGTTTGCTAAGAACTACATTTGAGGGTGCTTACCTACTCCTTACACCTTTCCAGCCCTTCTCCTTAAGGACCCGCCGCGTTGTGCGTCTCAAAAGGCCACCCGAGGGACGAGTCTGTAATGGGCTAGCGCTGCCGAAGGTCACCACCACGGCACCACACAATTCCCTCTTCCCTCACATTTTTTGTTAGAAATAATAATAATAAAAAAAAATTCCTTGCCTGGGGTCAGCCATGCCGTCTGGTCTCCCTTTCCTGATGGGTAACCAGAGCTGACGGGCTGGAGGGCCTTTCCCTTCTTCTCCATTCCCACATTCCATGATTCTGCGCGAGACAGAAAATACGACGGGGCTGTTGTTACCACTTAAAATGGAGGGCTTGGCCTAGCACGAGGCTTTTTAGAAGCCAATTTGTTAGCTTTACCAGATTAGCGCACTGTCAGGGAATGGAAGGTCAAATTAAGACATTAAAGAGTATTTTAACAGCAGTGGCTTCGAATGAGAGGAACCCGGTGCTTACTTCCAGAAGAAATGATTGGTAGAAGGCAGTTTTCCATGGAAAATACGACGGGATTCCACTTCCGGCTCTCACCCGGCGTCGGGACCAAGCGCTTGCTGGTTTAGAGCACGTCAGGAGCGAGGTGGGATGTGAATGCGACTACGTGCGTGGGTGTGCGTGAGTGCGTGTGCGTGCCTGAGTGCCTGCGTGCGCGTGCGTGCGATAGTGCGCGCTCCCCACGCGTCCGTCACAACCCCGGAGCGTTCTTGTAATCCACAAAAAGTTTGTTAGCACCGCTAAGTTTTTGTGCCTGCTCCCAGTGCCGTTTGTTTCCTTCCTGCTTGCAGCATCCAAGTGACCAGCTGGGCCTATAGTTCATCCAGCGCTGGTGTGATTTCAGATAACTTTCGCTGTCAGAGCTGCCAGTGGAAAGTGGAGGTTATTTAGTCGGTTTCGACATCTGGGAAGGAGAATGTCATTGTTGTTTATGGCAGGAAATGGATGCCCTGGGAACTGCAGCAGATTGTGCATCATGGATCCAGCTCAGGATACAGAGATAAGCTCAGGCTGGAGTTTTGGGGGGGGGGCGGGAGGGTTTATCTTCCACCCCCTTCCTTACCTTTATTTGTATTTTTATTTCAGAATCAGGACATTCATCTTTTTATTGGATCTCGTCTGATGTCAGCACTAATTACTCTCCCTACATTAAATTTTCTGCAGACACTGAAATGCCCCCAAGGCTTCCGTATGGAAGGAAGCCATCCGCTCCATTTTTCTGGAATTCTGAAAGTTACAAGTCGGGGAGCCAGGCGCTCCTTTATCTCCAAGGAGCCCTAGGGGACGCCAGGCTTAATGGCCATTCATTGTGATGGTGCTTCCCTCCAGCTTCATAAATTGCCCAAAGAAATGGCTCATCTTCATAGAATAGTCTTTTCCACTGGGGATTATTTCTTGACTCTTGGTTGATTTTCTCCTAGATTTTGCTTGACCTCATTTAGTCTGTTATTCTTCCTGCATCACAGTTGTCATTACTTTTTTTTTTTTAATGGACTCTTCACTATCCTCCCCACTTACAGACTCTCCCCGTGCCAATCCAGTCTGCACACTGTTTCCAGACTAATCTTCTGGATGGGCAATGTTTTTGCTCCAATGTGGGCCTCCCACAGCCTTGAGAACTCAATAAGAAGCCTTAGGAAGTACTCAAACACTCTGCCATGTGGTTCAGCTTCCCCTACAAATGCTCCATGACCAAAACCTGTGTCTTATTCTCATCACACACCATAGTTACCCGGCTTTTCCTCATGGCATCCCTTTAGTCTGCAATGTACCCATTCTGCCTGCTCAACATGTGCCCAGTTTCCATGCTCCAATGCAGACCTATTTCTGTCATCAAGATTTTCCTGGTCCCCCAAAAAGGTATGGTTATATCCTTTAGAAAACCTCCACAGCATGTACTCATGCCACTCTTACAGTGATCACATCTGCTTTGTATTAAAGTTATTTGGTTTATGTCTTAGCCTCAAAGAGGGCAGGGCAATGCTTTCTAATCTGTAATTCCCAAAAAGCTGGCATACACGTATCTGTTCACAGTATGCAGAAGCAAGTCAGCAGGCATAGAGTGAAATAAACCCCACGCTGAAAAACAGACAGATCTGGGGTTGAGAATTATGATCTTGCTCATGCCCCATAACAATGTTTTTGAGCTCCAGCATGCCCAAGTGTAAAATGAGTATGACAGTATTTTCCTTGAAGGGCTGTTAACATAGGTCATGTGAGATGATGATATATGTGAACTATCTTTTGTAATTGTAAAGTATGATACACGTATAAGTAAACAGTAAATATTTGATGAATTAAATTTAAAAAAAGTTTGCAGATTGTTTCCAAAATTCTGCAAGGCGGGTATTCTAATAACCCTCCAGGGATTGCATTAGCATCACCTACACATAACATTATCACTTCTTTCTCCTTTTACTTAAATAACTTTTGATTGAGGCTTCAATTGCTAAATTAAAAAGACACAAGGAACTGCCCACAGTAGGTTTCTGCCTCTCTCCTAGCACTTCCACCATGATTTAACTTGGCTCAGGGGTACTACCAGAGGAATGATTTGTTCTCATGGATTTTAAAATCACTATGGACATTATTTTTAATCTTGGTATTTGTGTTTCAAGATCAAAAGTTGAACTGGGGTGGGCCAATATGTGGCAAATGGCCCCACAGCAACAAAGGTACAAAATTGTAGAAACAGTCTAGATGAAAGTACATTGAGATGGACGTCACAAACTCTAAGTACAAACAGTGGTTGCTCACACTGAAGCCCACAGGCAGCTCTTTTTGCAGAGGGATGCAATAGCTTTCAAGGACACCCTTACATTTTCCCCTAGAAGTGAATGCATCGGAAAGTGGCTATTTTCGTTTGTCCCTCCTCAGTTCCTCTAAAGCTATTGTTAGAGGGAGAAAAACAGATTCTGGAACACAGTACTTTATAAAATTTTTGGCACTCAAATCTGAATTTGCCCTATGAATAATTCTTGGGCAGGCATGGCAGACTTTCCAATTCCATGAGTGCAAAGCCCTGCATTATTTAAAAAACCTATGGTTCTTGCCCTGGAAATGATTCCAGATTCCAGCCACAGCAAATCTAAAGGAACTTCTCACTGTCATTTCTGGGACTCAGTTGGGCTTGGTGGAGGCAGGGTTGGGGGATCTAGGATGGGGAAAAGAGGAGGAAAGGAGCAGTCACAAGCCGATGAAGGAGCAAACGGGCCAAGGCAGCCTTTTCCAGTTTGTCCATTAAGTGGCTGAGGTATTACATCCTTTCTGTCCACAGCCTCAGTAGAGGCCTAAGAACAGGACCAGCTCCCTTTCCAGGCTTTGGGCCAAATATTATGACTTTGGAGATTTGTTTTTTCATTCCGTACCTCCCCACCCCTTTCTCCCTCTAGACTGATAATTTGTCAGACATCATCTGAATACAATTGTTAGGCCTGGTTGAGGAGTGGGCTTTGGAGACACAGTTGACTTGAGGCAAGTGTAAACAAGACAGAGGAGCAGACTGTGACAGTCTTTAGAGACACTAAAGAAACAAATACCTGGATCCAGTCATGGTGCCCCTGGTTATAGCCGACAGGCCCTTGGTGTTGGGGCCTCCCCATCCCACCCTTCTCTCTCAAGTCTACTGATGAGTTGCAATCCCCATTTAGAACCAACTGCTAAATCCAGGATGGACAGCTTTCTGAGGTTTGTTAACAGGGCACTGGGACCCCTGGATATTTTGTTATGGTAAATGCAGGCAGACAGGCACTGACTGATCAGTAGTTAGAATTCCACTTGATAAAAGGCTTGAGTCTCCAAGCCATTATCAGCTCTGTCTCAGAGACAGAGATTCTCTCCCTCTGCCCCATCTCATCTGGGTTAAGTTGCTGGATTTCCCCAAAACAACAGAGGATCCATGGGGAAGATTGACTGCATCGTTGTGACTTTCTTATGGCTCTTTATAGCCCCTGTGTGCTAAATGATCTCTTCAGATTGTTTCTGGCTCCAAGATCTATAACTTTATGAACTATTTCTACTTGTTATTGCTCGTAAAAGTCACTGGCCACATGTTTTATTCCCACTTGGCACATAAAGGATCAGAGAGGTTAATTGAGTAATCTAGGTCTATGCAACGAGATAACACTCATTCTGAAACCAGACTTGGGGTATTTGAAGCTCAGGGTCCCGCTGCCTCACTTTCTTTTATTGATCAGTTACATCCAGCAAAGATAGAGTGATAATTTATCATCTAAAACAACACTTTTGAGAGTGAAAGGGGACACTATTAATAATCATTCCGGGACAATAGCATAAGCCATGATAGATAGGTACTTAAGGTACAGGGGGAAAGTAATTCTTCAAAATTTATGGGTTACTTTAAATTTACAAGCATTTGTATTGCTCGCCACTCATAAAAACCCTCTTGTGTGGTTAGGTGGGTTGCCCCTGTTCCCAAAGGAAGCATAGGTCAAAGCTGCTCACCCCCAGCCCCAGTGTAGCTAATCACAGGTAGAACAGCCTTAAATTTCAGATGTGTCCCTTACTACCCCTCCCACTGACATGCTAAATCTCTACTACCTCCACAAACTAGTAATTATTAGATAGTTCAAAGGAAGCCATGGTCACCACAGGAGCAAATCTTGGCGCGCCCCTGGCTACAGCTTGTTTAGTTTGCCCCTTGAACTTCTTTCTAATCCCAGAGCAAATTGTTAGCTGAGGTCTGATTCTACCATGCAGAATCAAAAGGAGATCCTGTAACGTTGGTTCCCCAGCCCATTTCTCACTGTGCAGATATAATAACAGAGAGTAAGCCAAAATCGCAGGATAGCCCTTTGCCTTCAAACCTGTAATTGTCTCTTATTCACCAGACATCCTCTGGTCTTGGCCGTTGAGTTGTCTATTCCTGGAAAAGACGATGCAGCAGAGTAGTGAAGAGCAAGGGGCCTTGGATACAAACTTAGGTTTGAATCCAGATGCGAACTAGTACTACTAACTGCTTAATGTTTTAAGCCTCAGCTTTCTGCAAAATGAGAAAAACCATGCCTGTTTTACAGGGGGTTCTGTGAAGAATAGATTCAATACTGTATGCAAAGCTTCTGCTGCCCGGCTCATGATGAGCCTTCATTATCACCATTGAGGCCTTTGACCCCAAAGCAGCAGACTCACCTCTCAGCAGGCGAGGCAGTGTTACCCATAGCGTAACCTGCAAAATGTAGATCTGGTACTCGGTCGTTCCTTGGACTTTCTCCACTTGCTTTTCTCTTTTATTGACTTGGACTTTGGAGAACTAAGCTAGTCTAGAGTATGAAACCTAAGAGTACAGATTGCATCATACTCATTTTCCCCTTGCCCATAGCTATTGAGATCATATTTTGTGAGCTCCCAATTAAAATATATCATCTGACCGTAACAAAAAATGTTGTAACGGACACTGTCTCATAAAATACAGAAAATGTGATTTCCTTACCCATTGTCTGTTTCACATAGTTGGCCATCAATAAATGTCTGTGGAGTAAATGAAAAATCAGACTCCATCCCTACCATCCCTGGCATATATGGACACACACCTCGCACACACTCCTGCACGCACGTTGATATAATTTTTGCATCCTGCTCTCCCTGATATATTTGCTATTTGCTCTATCATTCAAGATCCCAACAGGAAACAGATGGCCCTCCAATTAGAATAATTCAAGGACAGCTTAATAAAGCAACTTTTGTAAAGTGTGGGTGGGATGTAGAGGAACCACAAAGGGATACTAGTGTCAGTACAAGAGCTGTTACTATGCCTAAACCCAGAGCGATCAGGGCAGAGAGGAAGCCACAACAGGAACCTAGAAAAAAGAGCATTTCCTAGAGAAGACTGCCTTGATGGGAGAGTGGAACAAGAGCCTTGACCTGACTTTCCTCCCTCCCTCAGACCTCCTGCACCCGGTTCCCATGGACTGAGCCTCACGGGAGGCCAGAGGGCAAGGGAACCCGTGATTTGTCAGCAGGCAGGTGGAGAACGACAAGGCACATGGGCTATCTCTCAGATACAAGGTATAAATATACCTAAACATTTTTAAGAAGAGATTGAAAATAAAAAATATCAGAGGGTGTTGTATCTTGAAGCAGTTCCCTGTTAGGAAAACCACCACCTCCTCTGGCATATAGTGCCATCTCCCCTGCAAAGTCTTCCTGCTCCTTCGCCCTTGTCACCTGCTGACCGCTGAGTCCCTTCTCTTTACCCTCCCTAGCACTTCTCCTGTTCTAATGATTGGTTTCCTCCTCTAGGGGGTCCTTGAGGGCCAAGGCTATGTGTTGGTCCTCCTTGTCTCTTCCACACCGAGCCCAGCAGCAAACACACAGCGGGTACTCAGTCACTGTTTGTTGAATGACTAAATTTCCCCTGAGATGAAGGAAGGCTTGCCTTTTGACGACAGTACTTCTTCCCTTGGTTTTCTAGATTAAAGCCCCATTTTGGCCCTTCCCCGGTAAGCACGTCTCTTCTCCTATAGAGGAGTAGGCAAGTGAAGACCCACAGAAATCGGGAGCGCTAGGAAGGCTGTACATCTGGAGCACGTCTGCAAGCGGCTGTGGGAAGCATCCGCCAGCAGGAAGGTGGGTGGAGGGGCGCTCAGACTACGGAGCAACATCTGGAAGAAGGGAAACTGGTTATTAATTCCTTGTAAAGGAACTTTGGCCATTGCTTAAGTTAACACTCAAATTCCCAGTAACTCCTCTTCTCTTTCTGGAAGCTCTGACAATACAGGTCTATCCAGACAGCATGGATCCTAATACGAAGCCCCAAAGGCAGGGACAGGAGGCGTGGGGAGGCTGAGCAACTGAAGCAGCTCATTACCAGCCTTATTCCTCATTGTGCTGTTCACTCTGTGTAGGTTACATGCATGTTTATATGTGTGCTTGTTTGTGTATGTGCATGCATACATGTGTGCATGCGCAAATGTGTATGTGTGCATTTGTATGTGTTTATGTGTATGTTTATATGTGTTTGTGTGTGTGCGTATATATTTGTGTGTTTGTGTGTTTGAGTAGTATGTGTATGTGTATTTGTGTATATGTTTGTGTATGTGTGTTTGTATATGTGCGTTTGTGTTTATGTGTGTTTTTGTATGTGTATTTAAGTATATGTATGTGTTTGTATATATGTTAGTGTATATGTGTGTCTGTGTATGTGTTGCATTTGTGTTTATGTGTGTCTTTGTATGTGTATTTAAGTGTATGTCTGTGTGTTTGTGTGCATGTGTATATGTGTGTGTTTGAGTTGTGGGCATATGTGTGCATTGGAGTGTATATGTTTGTGTATGTATGTTCGTCTATGTGTGTGTTTGTGTGTATGTATGAGTGTGTGATGACCTTGACCTTTATGGTCTAGGAGTGGGTCTGTCAGGCTTTATCTACGAGTAAGAATCGGGCAGAGAAGCATTTAAAGGCAGAGAGGTATGAAAAGGGAAGAAAAGAACTCTGGGCAGCACTTTTCATTTTTACCTGCCTTCCCCACCCCCCAACTTGTTCCTTCTCTTGCTGAGTTTTCTGGCATCCCAAGCAGACCTGCGATTGTCTGTATGTGAGGTCAGCCCACAAGCCATGAATATTCGCTGAGTGACCACTGTGTGCAGGGTGACAGAATTCTGTCCATTTGTGTTGATTTTGTATTTACACAGAAGTGCCTGGGTTTTGATGAAGCAAAAAGATACTGACCTTTTTAATTCTCTCTTTCCAAATAACATGAATGTTGAACCTTCTGTTATGTAAGAGAAATCAGGGTGCTTTTCCTGCTCCCTCTCTTATTTGGTCTGGAAGCATTGCCATGACATGGGGAAGGGCTGCATTCCTGTTCATTTTGTTAAGGAGGAAATGAAGCCCAGGGCAGTGTGAACTTGGTCAGCTTCACACAATTATGTGGGACTGCCAGGTGGCTCTTCTGACTCTCATTTCCCATCAGATGTCACTGTCTTTCTAAAATGATGTTAATGAGGACTGGTGGAAGAATAGGATTTTTTTCCAAAAATTCTCTTATTGGGACCACAGCCAGAAAGCTGAGAGGTACATATTGACCCAGGGAAATCCTTAATCCTCTCTGGCTCTGCAAGGTCTTTTTTTTTTTTTTTAATTTTTTAAAATTTAAATTCAATTAATTAACATATAATGTATAATTTGTTTCAGGGGTACAGGTCTGTGGTTCATCCATCTCATATAATACCCAGTGCTCATTATAACACATACCCTCCCCAATGTCCGTCTTTTTGAGCATAAAACTTCTGTGAGGGAAATTGAAAAGCCTTGTGTTCCATGACACCACTCTAATGAAGAGAGCTGATGCAGGGCACCTGGGTGGCTCCACTGGTTGAGTGTCCAACTCTTGATTTTGGCCCAGGTCCTGATCTCAGGGCGGTGGGATAGAGCCCCACGTTAAGCCCCCTGTCGAGCCCCATGTCCCATGTCCAGCCCAGATTGGTCTCCAAGCTCAGCACAGAGTCTGCGTGAGATCCTCTCCCTCTGCCCCACCCGTGCACACAGGTGCACAGGTGTGCACATTCTCTCTCTCTCAAATAAATAAAATCTTTTTTAAAAATTAAAAAAAATAAAAGATCTGGCACAATTGTATTGAAAAAATTATGTTGCTTTAAAAGTGGTTTTAAGAGGTGTATGCTTAGTCAGGACCCTGCATAGTGCTGGAGCCCAGGAGAGTGCAGGACAGCAAGTCACTGGCTCTGTCCCTCCCTCCTTCTCTTCCATTCTTTAGTTGGCATCAAGCAACCCCAATTTAGCATTTCCCCCCCACCAGGATGAAGCTAGACAATATTTTAAGTTCATTTGCGCAATTTATAAATAGTACTTTATGTCAATTCAAAGTTCATGAAAAGAGGTTGGCTGCTGGACATTGAGTCTAAATTCTCTTACTGTAGCTTCAGCTTCTGCTAGGACTAGAAAAATTTAGGTTTGCCAAAAAAAGTCCACCATCACATTTCTACTTATTCTGGAAGGTTCTACAGGAAATTGAAAGAGTCGCTGGGTGTCACTGCCTAGGGTGTAACCTCTGCTCACAGACATAATTCCAGCTTCCACAAATGTCTTGGCTTAGAATAAATCCTGAAAGTGAGGCTGATCAGGACATGAACCCAGGGCTCAGAAGTCACTCCAGAATTCTTGGGACAGCTCTAAGAACGTGTTCATGCCAGTGCAGCATGGGTCTCTGGCAGCACTACTCCTCCTTCCCTGCTTTTTGATCCCTACCAGGAGACCTCCTATATTCTGATCCCTCTGCCTAAACTCTGAGGGTTGGACAAGAGCACTGGAAAGTGTTCCTTTACCGGCGAGTGAACAAAGTGTCTGGCCTTACCTTTCTTTACAGTTGTGTGACTGTGGGGCCCAAATTCCTTATGTGGAAAATGGGCATGTGAAATAGTAAGAAAGATATACATAATATTGGTCTCTGCCCCCTGTTCCTGACACAGAGCCCCTAAAACCCTTGTAGATAGGGGTGGTAGAAGAATTTTTGTTCTAATATTTGGTCTTTGACCTGAGTTCTTGACACAGAACTCTTAAATTCTTGTACTTTCCTAAGTGGTAGGAACATCTGGCACAGAGCTCCTAAATCCCTTGGAATCTCCTGGCTGATAGGAGCACCTTTTGTTCTAATGAGGCAACACTAGCTGAGGTCCTAGATGGGGACTTGTCATCAGAAAGACCAAGCCATGATTAGAAGTTTGGAAATTTCAGCTCCCCAGCCCCCCACCACCACCAATTCTCCACAGAGAGGAGAGGGGCTGGAAATGGAGTTAATAATTGATTATGCCTATACAAGGAAGCCTTCCTAAAAATCCCCCAAGTACAGGTTTTGGAAAGCTTCTGGGTTGGTGAGCACATCTACCTCCCGGGAAGGTGGTACACACCAGCTCCATAGAGACAGAAGTTCCTGCACTCAGGACCCTTCCAGACCTTACCCTACATACCTCTTCATCTGCTTGTTCATGTATATCCTTTAAAATATCCTTTGTAATAAATTGGCAGTAGTAGGTACATTGTTTTCCTGTGTTCTGGGATCTCTAGCAAATGATCGAGCCCAAGGAGGGCATTGTGGGAACCTCCAGTCTGTCACCAAATTGGACAGAAGTTGTGGGTAACCTGGAGACCTACCAGTGGGGCCAGTCTTGCAGGGTCTGAGCCCTTAGCCTGTGGGGTCTGTGCTAACTCTGGTTAGTGTTGGAAGTGAATTGTGAACACTGAGCTGGTGTCAGAGAATTATTTAGTGTGAGAGAAAACCCAAATATCTGGGTCAGAAGTGTTGTAACTGTGAGCAGAGGAAACAGTGCATTTTCCCTAGACAGGAAGATAATGCTCTGCTCACCACATGAAGTTATTGAAGGAGTCAAATAAACCATGTATTGGACAACTCTCTATAAACTGAGAGGTACCAGGTGGATATGAGATATTACTAATTTTGTGAACCAACATGGAGACAGATTAAAAGCTGGTACCCCGATTTCCACCAGAAACTCCTTCTGTCATTCACAGTATATGTATGAAATCCTTTTGACACATTCTCCCTCAAACTTGTATCCTCTTCCAGGGTTATTTAGCAGTGTGCCTTCCAGTGATATCCACACATAGCTTTCTAAAGCTCCAGTATTACAGAGAAAAAAAGAGATATTTTGGAAAAACTTTTTCTTAAAAAAATTATTTACGTATTCATTCTTTCAACAAGTGTTTATAGTGTGCCTATGGAGTAGAATTAGGTGCTGTGAGTAGCTGAAGAGTTATAGGGTTCTCCTGTCATTCAAGCTCTGTAATACAAATCTATAGGCAGGTTGTAGAATAATCCTCAGCTAAACAGGGTCTTAGTCTATTCAGGCAGCTATCACAAACTACCATGGATTGGATGGCTTAAACAATAACCATGTATTTTTCAGTTTGGAGACTGGAAGTCCAAGATCAAGACATGAGCAGATTTGGGGTCTGATGAGAGCCTGTTTCCTGGTGCATAGGCTCCTTCTTCTCACTATGTCCTCACAGGTGGGAGGGGCAAGGGAGCTCTCTGGGGTCCCTTTCATAAGGGCCCTAGTCTCTTATAAAGTTTCCACCTTGGGGTACCCCAGTGGCTCAGTTGGTTTAACAACTGCCTTCGGCTCAGGTCATGATCCTGGAGTCCCAGGATCGAGTCCTGCGTCAGGCTCCCTGCTCAGTGGGGAGTCTGCTTCTCCCTCTGACCTCTCCCCTCTCATGCTCTCTCTCATTCTGTCTCTCTCTCTCAAATAAATAAATAAAATCTTAAAAAAAAAAAAAGTTTCCACCTTCATGACCTAATCACCTCAAAAGCCCTCACCTCCAAATATCATCATTTTGGGGGTTAGGATTTCAACATATGAACTTGAGGGGGGCACAAACATTCAGTCCTATAGCAACATGTAGAGGCCACTAGTTTTATCACTTCCATTCCCTCAGAAGTCTGACAGTTTATTTTATTTCAACTATTTTTGCAGTCATTATGCAGCTTTAAATTTTGGACAAGTGTACTGAATTACAGCCGTAAAGATTATGTCAAACTTTCTTATGCTCCCGGTTCTGAAGTTTCCACCATGTGACAAATGTTGTTTTGTGCTGTGGTTTTCTTGGCCTGGACCTCTCTAAACCTTGAAACACACGATGGTGCAGCTTCTAGAGGGCCTTCCTTAACCATGAGGAGCAATTGCTCATTCCTCTGCAATGTTCTTCCTTAGGTGCATCCTTAGTCAAAGTTCTCTTCAGTTAGTCCTTCTACTAAGTATAGCTATTCAATAACTAGCTGTCCTTTCCATTTAAGATTAAAATTTCTAAAAATAACATCATCAAGGAGCAAACATGTGGTATTGCTGAGAGACCAGGGGCTCTGACTCAGGCAGATGGTGTGGATTCTTGCCCCCATTTAAAACATGCGTCCTTAGACAAAGTCCTCAAACTGCCAGGGCCCCTTCTGTATAGTGAGGACAGAAATATCAACATTGCAGTATCCCTGAAAATGCCTTCTGGTCTTGTCTACAGGAGTACTCCCATGTCAGGGACTCCGTGTCCAAACTCTTTTGACATTCCATGGTCACCCTCAATATTTATGTCGGTTCTACATATCCTTCTGCAAGGTACCAGTTTTGGTTTAATATACAAATGATGTTTTTTCCCTCCCAAATCTTTGAGTGAAATGATACTCCAGAGAGAGGTTTGCATACCTCTAGCATGTTACAACATACTTCCTAGATGTGCCTCTAGTTTAGAAGTGGGGTTTATAAGATGTTACTGAGGGCTGAAAATATTCAGTAGGTATACATCAGTAAGAATATGTTGGCTATTCAAACAGTAAAACACCTTTGTATTGACTAGTATATAACTGTTCTCCAACCCCTAAGTGGCATCCATGTCCCACATTACCTCTTTCCTTGACCTCTGAATTCTGCACAGTCCAGGAACCAAAGGGTTAGGGCTTGTCCTCCAGGGTCCTGCAGGACCCTCCCCATTCTGATTAGATGGTAGCTAATCCATGCAGTTAAATATTTTGAATATCACCTCATATTACACCTAACATACATGAAGCTCCTGGCCCATGCTAGGCACTTAAGAAAGCAGTAGGTATTTTTAGTCCTGTGGCTTTGGAGAATTCAGCCTAGAAGTATATATTTTCAACAGTAATGTGGCCAGTATCCCTTCCTCCCCCACTTCAGGACACAGCCTGCCTTCCTTTAGGGAACTGTGCCTTTCTGTTTTCTGAGGTTCTGGTGAGGCTTCCAATCACAGTAACTGTCCCTCCAGCAGCTCTTGAGATGGGCAATAATATGGGTCTGGAAAATCATAGTCCCCATTCTCTGATAGGCATGTGCTGAGACTGGGGACAAGTATGTGAACCAAGATGGACCAATCAGGGTCTTCCTCTAGGACTCTGAATGTGAATGCAGGGACTAAGACACTCCTTGTCCCCCTTTGAAACAGGAGCTGAAAGGATGGGGCCCCAGGGCTTCTGGTGGTCTTGACGGTGCAATAAAGTAGCCTGAGAAGAGACACAGGGACAGAAATGGACAAATGAAGAGACATTAAAAGAGAGGGCTCCTATGATATTGTCTGAGCACCAGGCCAAATTTCCATCCTTTACAACAGTGATTCTCACACTTGGGTGTATATCAGCATCACCAGGAGAGCTAATCAAATCCACTTAATCATGATGAAAAATAAAATGATAAAAAAAAGACAACCTATGGAATGGGAGAAGATATTTGCAAATGACATATCTGATAAAGGGCTAGTATCCAAAATGTACGAAGACCCGATATAACTCAACACCCAAAAAACAAATGATCCAATTAAAAAGTGGGCAGAAGACATAAATAGACATTCCCCCAAAGAAGACATCCAGAATAGCCAACAGCACATGAAAAGATGCTCAACATCACTCATCATCAGGGAAATGCAAATCAAACCTCCACTGAGATATCACCTCACACCTGTTAGAATGGCTAAAATCAACAACACGAGAAACAAGTGTTGGCAAGGATGTGGCGAAAAAGAAGCTTTCCTACACTGTTGGTGGGAATGAAACTGGTGCAGCCACTCTAGAAAACAGTATGGAGCTTCCTCAAGAAGTTAAAAGCAGAACTTCTCTGTAATCCAGGAATCACATTATTGGGGATTCACCTAAAAAATACAAAAACATTAATTCAAAGGGAAACATGCACCCCTACGTTTATTGCAGCATTATTTACAATAGCCAAATTATGGAAGCACCCCAAGTGCCCACTGATAGATGAATGAGTAAAGAAGAGGTGATGTGTGTGTGTATTATATATATGGAATATATATATTGGAATGGAATATTACTCAGCCATAAAAGGAACAAATCTTGCCATTTGCAACAACATGGATGGAGCTAGAGAATATAATGCTAAGCAAAATAAGTCATTCAGAAAGACATGCATACCATATGATTTCACTCATATGTGAAATTTAAGAAACAAAACAAATGAGCAAAGAAAAAAAAGAGAGAAAGACAAGCCAAGATGCTTGCCAGAGAGGAGGAGGCTGGGGGAATGGGGGAAATAGGTGAAGGGGATTTAAGAGTGCACTTGTTGTGATGAGCACTGAGTGATGCGCAGAAGTGTTGAATCACTATATGGTACACTTGAAGCTATATAACACTGTATGTTAACTGTAATGGAATTAAAATCAAGAACTTAATAAAAATTTAGGCTATGTTAAAAAGAAAAAATAATGAGTCATTAACAGGAGAAATTTTAGTCTGATTGTTAGGGAACTTCCCAGACAGTGAAATGAACTGAGCTGTAACCATGTACCTAAAGTAAATTAATGAAAGTCCTTTGTATATGACATTTTGGAAACTGGCAAATACGCAAGAAAACGGATTCACTTGGGGATGTCAGATGACTCCTGACATCTTTCCATCTGCGCTGT
Organism: Callorhinus ursinus; assembly: GCF_003265705.2. Classification (NCBI taxonomy): domain Eukaryota; kingdom Metazoa; phylum Chordata; class Mammalia; order Carnivora; family Otariidae; genus Callorhinus; species Callorhinus ursinus. The sequence continues at coordinate 2,707,939 of NW_027397098.1, forward strand.
CATCTTTCAGGGATCTCTTTAAGGACCACAAAAGGAGACAGAACACCGGATTTTTAAAAGCATTTGTCAGAGGCAACTGGGTGGCTCAATCAGCTAAGCATCTTGACTCCTGATCTCAGCTCAGGTCCTCATCTCAAGGTCGTGAGTTCAAGCCCCACATTGGGCTCCATGCTGGGCGTGGAGCCTACCTTAAAAAATAAATAAAAGCATTTGTCACTATTTATCTAAGCACAACTAAGCAGTTGACTATGGTCCTATTCATGGAGACAATGAATGGATACAAGAGCTGACACAAAACTGTCCTTATGTAGTTCGTGCCTTTGCAAGAAGTCACTTCCCTAAAAGAAGAAGCCATCGGTTGCCAACACATGCCGGGCACTGCTCCACTTCTCACCCACTAGCAAACTCACCACACCACCGCTCTCTAAGGGAAGTGCTCATGTAAGCTAGTGTAAGCTAGCGTGAGCTCTACCGTCCCACAAGAAAACGGAAGCACAGGTGACTTCAGGAACTTACTAAAATCCCACGGCTGGTAAGTAGGAGAGCTGGAATTTGTATCTCATTCATCTGACTCCGATGTACGTGCTTATCCACTGTGATACAACACTATAAATAAAGCACTAAAAACAAAACAAAACAAAACAAAAGGAATCCAGAGGCCCAGTCTTATCCAAGTGGACAAGGGCCGGATCCTCCTCAGTATTTTTGCCATGTCCTCCAAGTAATTTGGATATACACCCAAGTCTGAGAACTACAGTTTTACAAGCATGGGATCTAATACTTCTCCTTTTTTTTTTGTTTAGTTTTCCTACAAGTAGAGATGAAGAAAAGCACTTAGTGCTCTAGGGCACCACGTAGGCCGTGAATGAATCAAGTCTCTGATCAGTGGACCAAGTCTCTGATCAAGGTCCCAGAGCCTCCCCGATCTTGGGTCACTGAGTGAACCACAGTGTTTGCTCTTCAGGAATATCCTCTATGAATCCAGTGGTGGCTGGACTGAGACGCTGAAGTGGTTGGGAATGACACCTTCCATCTTCCTGGGCTCCCCTGTGTCTAAAGTTATCTGACGGGCATTCCCAGAGCTGCAAGAATTTAGGGGCAGCTGAAACTAATAGAAATTTGGCAGAGGAATATAGAAATAAATGATAAACCACAGAATAGGACACAAGGCCACGTTCATCATAGCTCCCTCTCTGCCTTTTGCCTCTGCTTCTCATTGAGCATTGGGTTCATTCTCTTGAGTTCTGTCAGGGGATGTGTCATTAGTTCTGAGGCTCCTTCCTAAGATTGTAAGACATCCACCAACCAAGCTGAGAAGTCCCAGCCAAGTCATGATAACTAGCCTAAATTAAGTTATATCCACTTGCCTGGATTAATCCTGTGGCCGGGAGGTGGCAGCTCTTACCAGAAGGGCTGCTAGAAGAGCAGAGACCACCCCATCCCACATTAAGTGACTAGTGTGATATTCTTATCTTTCTCATTTAACCTTTGCAGCAATCCTGTTAGGACACCAAGTGATGGGCTTTACTTTTTGATGAGGAAACTGAGGCTCACAGAGTTCCTTACAAGGCAGAGCCAGGATTTGAACCCTGGTCTCCCTAACTCCAAGGCCACATCCTTCCACCACCCTGTGGGATGACAATGGGCTTTGCTTCTGTCTCCGCCCACTTGCTCTATAGTTCTTGGCACGTTTCAGAATAGTTGTATGTGCTGCCTTAATTTTTTAAAATGACAACTACACGCCATGTCTTAAAATTGACTAGATGCTTCTACCACTTACGCTGCCTATTGGGGTCCAGAATCACTTCTTTGAAGGCTCAAAGATTTGTTTAGAGCTTTGGAATTGTGTTTTTGCCCACCCAGAAAGAGGAAGCTAAGGACATGGGTGAGCTTACTTTATTTATGGTACCCTTCCATCTCTCCTAAGTGCTAATCAAGCTCTTTCTCTCAGGTTCTAATATTGAAATTCTCTGTACTCTTTCTCCTACATGATCTATACCCTACACCACATGAAGGGGCCGGGGGGAGAAAGTTATTTGTTAGAATTAGGATTTTTCTTTCCCTAAGAAAATAAAAATCAATGTCATCTGGCTCTCCTGTGGTTATGAGTTCCTGGAGGTCCAAGATGATGTCCTATTCACTGTGGTATTCCGCACATTTTCTAGCAGAATGCCACGCAGATGGAAGTTCCTCAGCAAAGTATATTGATTTAAAGTGAATTTTGTGAAGTTCTACATAGTCAGGAAAGAGCTCTTGGTGAATGTGACCTCTAATCCTCTTCTTTGTGGTCCAGTAGGGAAAAAAAGGGACATACAAACCAATTATTTGTTTACACTAGGGGAAAAGGAAAGGTGCACAATATATATTCCCTCTGCAGCAGGCATTGAATAGATGCTTTACATATATTATTTTATCCCCACAACAACTCATGGACATAGATATTGTTATCTCCATCTCCAGATGAGGAAATTTAGAGAGAACAAGTCATTCTGGGTGCAGTAAGGAGAGGTGGTTATGAGCATAGATTCTAGACTCAATTGGGTTTTTTTTTTAAGATTTTATTTATTTATTTGAGAGAGAGAGAAAGAGGGAGAACGCAAGCCAGGGGGGAAGGCGCAGAGGGAGAAGCAGTCTCCCCACTGAGCAGGGAGCCCGATGCAGGGCTCAATCTCAGGACTCTGAGATCATGACCTGAACTGAGGGCAGACCCTTAACCGACTGAGCCACCCAGGCATCCCTCAGTTGGGTTTGTCTTCAGGCTCACTTATTAGCTGTGTGACTCGGGGAAAGTTCCTTGATTTCTCTGACCTCTTTAAGTTTCCTCATCTGTAAAATGAGGACAATAATATTTGCTAAACAGATTGTAAAGCTCTATGTTACATAGAGAGTTCAAAATGTTAGCTTAAAAATACTCACCCATAGGGGAACTTGGGTAGCTCCGGTCGTAATCCCAGGGTCTGCAGATTGAGCCCTGGGTCGGGCTCCCTGCTCAGTGGGGAGCCTTCTTCTCTCTCTTCCTCTGCCTCTCCCCCAGCTTGTGCTCTCTCTCGCTCACTCTCTCTCTCAAATAAATAATAAAATCTTTAACAACACTCACCCATAATTAGGATTTCCTTCTATCATTATACCATATTTCTAAAGCATTTTCAATGCATCAGAAACATCCAGAGGTCATTTAAATAGCAGATAGCAGGGCCACACTCCAATTAGAGTGACCAACTCATCTCAGTTTGCCAAGACTTCCTTAGTTTTAGCACCAGAAGTCCTGCATCCTGGAGAACCCTCAGCCCCAAGCAAATCAGGATGGTTGGTCATCCCAAACCTCGTACTTAGCAAATCAGCATCTGGGCTGGGGCCCAGGCACCCACAGTTTTAACAAAGGAGAAGCATTAGTATTAAGGAGGGAGTTTAGTATAGTGGTTTACATCATGGGGTTTGGACCCAGGTAAACCTGGGTCTGAATCCCCTTTTGGCACTTCAAGGAAATGTTATTTTGGTTGTGTTGGTGGGTTCCCGGGAAGCTGACTCTGAAACGGAGAGTAGCACCTACAAGATTTATTAGGGAGTGCTTTGGGGATCAACTCTTGTGGAAGGGAAGAAAAGAAAGCAGGATTAGTCAGAGGGGGGTAAGGGGCTACAGTGAAGTTTCTCAGTGAAGTCCTCACCAACCTCACAGGCAGCTCTGGAGTGAGAAGGGCCCTTCAGAGTTGTCTTGAGATGGGGTGAAGGGATCGGGCCTCTCTGCCCTCAAGTCAACAAGTCCGAGGACCACCTGCACTTGCAGCTCTCTCCTAGGATGCTGACAGCTGCATGCTATTAACCACATTTCCTGTAACTGTGACAATCAATCTTTCAGTCCTAAAGGGGCCTCCAGGCAGCACATCACAGTATCCACTACAGGGTGAATGAGCTCCACTGAGCCTCTGTTTCTCCATCCATAAACCAGGACTGACAACAATAAGGTCACCTACCTCGAGGAGTTGTTGAGGACTAATGAGCTCTACACATACCACACAGTTTGACACACGGCAAGCACTCAAGAAACGGTCTCTGACTGTACATCTTAAATTTTGAATGGGGTAGAGTTTGGGATGGAGACAGGGCCTGCTTCAGGGCCTTCTTGGAGAAACTGACCCCTGATCTTTGTTATCAGGAGGAACAACACTTGACTTTTTATTGTGGGATGTGTTACTAGGTTAAACATTAAACAAAAATGTAAAGTAGGCAAACAATTGGATCCATTCAATAATTGTTTAACAAGCACCTGTTGACAAAGAGGGTAGAGCCTGAATGAAACTTGAAGAGGAAGCATAGTTTTTGTCCTGGAAGATCCTATAGTGTAGTGGGATAGACAAGGCTTAGATACTGGATTTCATGGGAAATTAAACATATATTCACTAGTAGCAATGCAATGCAGTAAGAGACCCTTGGCACCGGAATATGGTGAGTGTTGGATTATCTGTTTCTAAAATTACCTCCAACAGGAGACTCTTCCTATCCATCAAAATATGGACGTAGATATTGCTAGAGAGGTTGTAACGAAATGGTCACATTTTAACACATTAATTTGCTGAAATATTTTTTGGGGGAGTTTTACAGTCTGTATCATTCATGACCTTTGATCCAGGATCCTACCCTTGAAACTTTAATCCAAAATAATTTAAAATAATGACAATCCTTACACTGAAAGATGTTCTTTGTAGTATAGCCCATAATAGAGAAAACTTGAAGACTCCTCAAATGTTTGGTGACACAGAAACAGTTATTTAAAATTAGAATTCAACTTTCTTGGTAAGGAATGGTTATATTTGGGATCCATTTTCCAAATGAAGGAAGTTGAAGCCAAGAGTCAGTCATGTACTTGGTGCAACAGGTGGAGACAAATGGGACCAGATCTCCTTAATTCTTGGTCAAGAATTCTATTTTTCTCTCAAACTATCATTATGTTTCTAAACTTGCTTTCCTAGAGTGAAATGCCAGCAGCTAGTGTTGTAAAACTATGAGGCCAACTTAAACTGACTTGAAGTATGTCAGTGAGGTTATACCGTTAATGTTTTAACTAATTAGTTAATTTTTTATTGTTTTTGTTTTTTAACTATTATTGCTCAAGCAGTGAAGCCAATGATCAAGGCACCCCACTCTGGCTATCCAGAGCTGAGGTGTATCAGCTGGTTCTGTTAGAAGTGACAGAAAACATGATAGAAATGAGTTGTGCTTTTTAAAAAGATTTATTTATTTATTTATTTTGGGGGAGTACTAGGGAAAGGCAGTGGGAGAGGAAGAGAGAGACTCTCAAGCACCTCCACACCGAGCACAGAGCCCAATGCTGGACTTGATCTCACTACCCTGAGATCACGACCTGAGCCAAAACCAAGAGTCTGCCACTTAACCAGCTAAGCCACCCAGGCATCCTAAAATGGATTATTTTAAAAATCAACATATTTTTTAAAAACGCATGAATAATAGTTGACGTGGCTGAAAAGCCAAGGTTAAGCCTGCTTCAGGCATGCCTCGATTTGGGGCTCCAATGGTATCACTGGGACTCGCTATCAGTCCACCTCTTGGCTCTGCCTTCCTTTGTGCAGACGGCAGCAGCTCCAACCCTCACAGCTGTTTCAGGTTTCAGGGGGTAAGAATAGGAGTCAAGTTCCCAGAAGTCCAGAGAAAATCTCTCATTAGCCCTGATTTGGGTCACATGACTACTCTGAACCAATCACAGGGAAATGCGGTGGACTGATGGGCCTAGCCCTGGGTCACATGACCACCCTTAGCAGTGGGGAGGGAGATGGCATGGGGCTCTGGGCTGGTTTCATAGGAACAACAATTGGTTAAGTGTCAGAAGGGAAGACTTTAAAGAGGAAATCAGGACACACTTACTAGATTGAGTGAGTGCCAGGCAGCAAAATCAACAGATGTCTACTATAGTTAGACTGTTGCCATTTTATTCTGGCTTTGCTGGGAAAAAACCAGTAAGAACGAACTCAGCAAATCACAGACTTGCACTGAAGAGAAGAAATAAAAGAATCTAAGGAGCTCGGTCTTTTTTCTCTAAATAGAACATAGTGGCTCAGATGGTTAAGCGTCTGCCTTCTGCTCAGGTCATGATCCCGGGGTCCTAGGATCGAGCCCTGCATCGGCCTGCTTCTCCCTCTGCCCCTCTCTCTCTCTCTCTCTCTCTCTCTGACTCTTATGAATAAATAAATAAAACATTTAAAAAATATTAAATAGAACATAGTTTACACTATGGAAGACAGATGCTTGTTTATTCTATGCTGAGCGCTTTCCAACCCAGAGGATTCCAAATATCCTTCCATCTGCAGATCTTTCCAGGGCTTTGCAATTTTTACTACTTAATGAGAAAATTGGGGGAGGGGCAATTTCAAATAAAATAATAAATATGTCTGGAGGAAAGCTAAAGAGCTACATTATTTCACAATTCTGGAATTCAGAGCAATAAAAAAGTAAACAGTCTTATTGGCTCAAAGGAGAATCCTTTCATCTATCAAACAACTTTGTTTGGTTATTTGGGCATCTTGAGAGACTTCCCCTGTGGCTGTATTATAAAATAACTCCTTATGTTTTCATTACATACCGTCCTATTGGGCCTTGTGAAACAAGAAATTATTTGCTGCATTTTGTTTCTGTATAATGGGGCTTTCTGTCATTTACATGTCCTTTGGTATTGTATTAATTCACATCCTTTTTAGAAATATAATTTGGAAGGCAATTTTCATTAAAAATTTCTTACAACATATAAATTTGAGATAATTGAACTGAAGGCTTGTTTACCCAAATTGCCCATGCCAATACGGTAATGGGTTTTAAAAGTAGGACAAATTTTTGGAACTGGTCCCTGATGAACATTTGAGGAGGATTTTTGATTTCTGGAAAAACATTTGTTCTCAACACAGGTGAAATCAACTCCCTTATAAGTTGATACTGATGGCAACTTAAAAGAAACTATTCTTTGTGAATTGAATAGAACACTTCTTTATCTTACTAACCAAGCTTGAAGAGTCTGGTGGATTCTCATGTGGATGAGACATTACTTAGGAGGTGCAAACTTAGAACAAATTGGGGAATGATCCTACAATGTATATCAATTTTTGAGTGCATTGTTCCATTTTGCTCACAGAGTAGCCTCATTTACCATTTATGGAACTCTGCACCCACATGCTTTATTGTGGTCCAAAACATCTTCTATTGGGCTAAATTCTTTTGAGGCACAAAGTATGTGTAGAAAGTGTGCCAGTCTGGGAAGGAAGCTGAGTAGGCATCAGTGTAATTGAAAGAATCTTGCATAGAAATTAAGGTCTCACAGAAATAGCCCCTACGAGGCACTCAACAAATATTTGTTCATAGAGAGAAAAAAATAAATGAAGGAATCAGCATAAAGTCATCTTGCAGACAAATTTAGAAAGGCACTGTGTAGACAGACATTCCTCTTAATTTACTTCCCTCACTCCTAGCTGGGTCTATTTTATCAATGCCACAGGAGTCACAATTGTCATTAAAGAATATCGTACCAGAACTCAGAGAAGAATGTGTTCACTCAACTTGCCAGGGATCAAAATAACTGTGAATTGTGATAGAATTTAAAAAATACAATGAATCAGCTCTTTGAATCATGAAAAGTAAGGCATAATTATCTCTGTTACACCATGCTGGCAGAATTTCTGTCGCATGGAGAAACCCACTGCCGCTATGTCTAAGTAGTTGATGTTCCCAACCTTTTAGTCACAGAGGGCCCCTGGATTGTACTGCTTCAGGGACAACATCCATAGACAGTTTCCTGTGATTGACACCGTGGAGTATGTAACCCAGCACCGTAGTTGTCTGTAGTTATTCTACTCAACATCTTCTGTTGAATTTGTAGCTTGTCCAAAGCTTCAGTTCATAAGGGCTTGGTCTAATATTGTCAGATCTTGCCCTCATATTAATTCAGTAGGTTTGCAGAAAGTGTTGCTGTAAGTTAATGCATATTTTTACTTTCTCCCTATTTTTCTGGTTTGTGGGACTGGAACTCAGGAAGAAGAGGAATCCCAGGAAGAACCTAAATGCCTCGAGTTGGGACAGAAGATGGCATCAGGTAGAGTACATTCAGTGTGACACCTCCTTTTCTGGGTTGCTGTTGCTGCCAGCAGGGCTTACAGCATCCAAAAGCTTTGCATATTGCACAAGAAAGTCTGTGTGTTCCAAATGACTGGAAACACGACTAGAAATGTCACTGGTAATGGATTCCAGGCACGGCATCTAGGCAATCTGGTTATGATGCAGAAACTAGCTGCTTCTCTTCTTTCTTTTATTGATTACAGTTCTTGATGAACAAATACTCGCAATGAAGTAAATGATGATAATGATGAAGAAATTTCAAATTCGGGAAGACTAAAATAAGTAGTGTAGTTGTTTACTGAAGTATTTATGATTACCTTGGAAAATGTTCTTTAGATGCATTTGCTGGGTTTCTTTTTCTGTTAGTGTATAGTGAAATATGCAGCTTTGCTAAAGTTATTTACCCCATAATAGGACTTCCTATGAGATAATATGGATAGAAACAGCGGAGAGTGAATTTATAACTTAGTTTCTGACTATGATCAGTAATGATAATGACATGTAATGGCCATAAAAATGAACATTAGTTGAATGGACTTAATAATAATTAAAGTGAAATCTTGATACTCTCTGCGTCTATATTCAAATGACTTCTAGTTTGGTGTTTTAGATATTAAGGGGTTAGAAGAGGGCTCCAGATGTGTTTGCTCCTGGCAGAGGCTTGTGTTCATGGAATTTAATGGAAGTCAGGGAGCAGAATTGAGAAAACAGAGATGGTAATGAAAAAAGTATGCAAAGTGGGGGGAAAGGTGGCACCCTGCTCTGATATAGATGGGGAAAGAATTAGCAATTAAACAGCTCCACCATCTTCCTCTATACCCCTCCCAATTGTCTACCCCCAGCAATAACAAACATTGCTTTACTTTGGTGCCTCTCCCTAGGACACTGTCCTCTTGTAGATCCTTGCCTGACTTGGCTCTTTCTCATCAATCAGGTATCAGCTGAAATGTCTAGTCTCAGAGACTAATTTGTCATTCTTTCAACTCACTCTTCATCTCATTGCCCATTTTATTTGTTTCACAACTATTATTACAATCTAAAATTATCCTTCCATGGATTGGTTTGGTTACTTATTGTCCCCTAGAGAGCAGAAACCTTGCCTATCTTGTTTAATGGTATCTTAGCACCTTGGACAGTGGCTGGCACTTAATAGTCATTCAGTAAATTCTTACTGAGTCCTTTGTGTCCGCTATATGCAAGGCATTTTCTTTCTCTGTGTAATGGAGATGCAGGTAGGGTGGGTTTGATGTGGCCAACTCTATGACTATTTTAGATTTCTGGCCTATAAAAGAGAATAAGACATGAACCTTGCCTTGTGTAGATGTGTTTGGAACATGAGAAATAATGTGAAAAGATTGACACAACCCAAATACCACTGGGAGCATTGAGGAAGTAGAATCTAAGAAGTTTCCTTGAGTTGATGTTGCTCAGAAGGAGATTTGGAGGTTTTTTGTTTGTTTGTTTTTTAAGATTTTACTTATTTGAGAGAAAGAGAGAGGAAGAAAGAGAGAGAGAGAACGCAGAGGAAGAGGGACTAGCAGACTGAGCATGGAGCCCGATTCAGGGCTCCATCTCACGACCTTGAGATCATGACCTGAGCCGAAACCAAGAGTCGGATGCTCAACCGAATGAGCCACCCAGGCACCCTAGGAGTTTTGGAGTTTGAAAGTAGGGGCTTAGGAGGGCAGATTTGGAGCTTGCATATTATACCCCTGAAAATTGTTCTGAGTGCCTCTTTTGCACACTTACTCTTGGTTTTCAGTTCCTCGGCTAGAGAAGGCTGGATTAAGGGCCATTGCTGGGTCAATGCAAATTTGGCCAAGAGATTTTGAGTTTCCCAGTTGCTGTTGTAAATGGTATCATTTGCTGTCTTGGCAGAGTGTCCACAAGATTTTGAAGACATCCAAAGCCTTGATTATCCCACATGTTGTGAAGACACTGCTACTCACCAAGGCTTTTCTAAGACATGAGTTGACTCCAACAGGTCCTACTATGACATCTCTGAGTGAGAAATCAAGGATCCAATTCTCAAACAGTCTTCTAGCACCCTAGATCTTTAAGCCCTAGGAGTGTGTGACTAGAAATGTAGTGTAATGGTAAAGATTTCCCTCCACAATACATTTGGAGTCAGAGATCCAAATGAACATAATTCCACAGAAAGAGGGGCACTGTTTAATTAGAAATCTATAATCCCAATTTTTTTGTGATTTAATTGTATGGCTTTAGATTTTGGATTATGAATAAATGGCTTACTTCCCTATTTTTTTCAAAAACACCTAATAACCCTACTCTCTAAGTAGAAATTTCAAACAGAAAATGCAAAAATTTCTCACTATTTCTAAAAAGTGAGTTGAGTTCACTTGGATTCACTAACTTTGGGACTTGCTGCAAAGTCCCTCTTCTATACTCAGGATTTACTCCAAGCATGTGTCTCTACACTGTGGCATTAGTATACTTGTGTGTCTAGTTTTAGTCCATTTAGTTCAGATTTACTGTGTTTATTAACCATTCTTTGAAATCCTGTTATGTATTAAGTTGTGTCTGCCAGGTTGTTTGAAAAGTATGAACATATAATACATTAACTAAGAAATGTTTATTGAGTACCTACCATGTGCTAGACATTGTGCTAGGAATTATGCTATATTTAGAGTGGTAACTAGGACAGACGTGACTCTATGTATCATGGAATTTATGGGAAAATGAGAAACGCAGCCATTAAACAAATAAAAGGAAAATGTAAATTATAGAGAAATTATAGCCTTAGATAAGTAAAATAAAAGTTTTAGAGAAAGCAGGGTTCTGTGGAAGTCTTGCCTTTGGAGCTTATAGTTAAATAATGTCTCTAAAACATGGACGCAGAAAACTAAGAGAACAGGTGGGGTACAGCACATGCTAAAACACGAGCAGGAGTGGAAGGATGAGGAACCAAAGAGATAAGAAAAACTCAGTTTGGGGGATCCGGGAAGTTATCCAAGGGTTTGTGGCATATGAGCTGGGTCTCAAAGGATAGATATGAAATCCTTTTGTGAATAAAGACACATTAGCCAGGATATTTATAAGGTGAAAACCAAATACCATGAATTGAATCGAAAGTGATACCTATTTGATATCTGGCCCCTTTTTTAGCTGATGACTGAATCCTTAAGCATCTGTTACTTTATCCCGAGACCTATGATTTCTACTTACAGGGTCTACCCAGGGGCTATGACAGGTTAACTGGAAGTGCGTTTAAATTTTACCATCATCATTGCCTGTCCTTTGCTGTCTAATAATTCAGGGTCTGTACATTTGAGGTTTTTTTTTTTTAGTAAGTGACATGCCTGTAATAGATGGGACCCTAATACTTATTCAGAATCAGGTGGCACTTCCCCTTGACTTCATGGATATATTGGCTGAGTGGAGAGGGTAGCCCATTTATAATAAGTCCCTTTTGTGGTGTGATACACCATGGTACACCATGAGTTGCTGTCAGCTGGTGCTTCATTTCAGCATGACCAGTGCTAGGCAGGTTCATCATCAGATACAGTTTACCTTTGCCTCAGCCTACCCTTTTTGTGCCCTGCCCCTCCTCAGTGGGGATCCCTCCTCACTACCTTCGGTCCCCAGCTTTGCTACCATCAAAAGAACGTGCACTCAGGCATGTATATCTTGGTACATAATTAATTTACATCATTATGTTATGCCTGTCCTCCAGCCTATTGTTATTTTAAGCTGCAAATCCACCTATGGAGTGAAAGAATTCCGTGGCTATTAAAGGGATTTTTCAACATTAGCAAGCAGGTAAAGAAGAGGGGGCCTTTCTGGCTGTAGTCACGACGTGCGGTTAGCCACTTTCTTGACCTGAATAAGGCCCCGGAATCATGGGGACACTCAACGAAGATTCCGTCGGGCTGTGTGTTCCTTAAAAACAGGGGTTATGTCTGTTTACAAGTAAGGTTAGATCTTTTATCCGAAGGTACCATTTGGGAGACATCTTGCATCCTTCTATAACATTATGCCTATAACTGCACAGGAAAAAAGAAGAATGAGGTAATGGACCCATGAAAAATGGTGATACAAGTGGAAGTATTGTGAAGGAAAGATTTCCAGACATAAAAGTTCCTTTGAGGTGGCCATGAGGTTGTCTGAAAAATAGAGGAAAAAAACAACGATACTTTACTAATAGTGACAAGAAGGAAGCCATAGTTCCAAACAGAAGGATCTATGTGTCAGCAAGAAGGCGTAATTGAAAGCCTGACAATATGACCCCCTGAAGATAAGCCAGTTTTTGGAAGTAGCCGAGGACAGGGGCAGAGTTTACATGTTCTCACCTGGGTTTATGCCTCGTTTCTCAGCAGCTGCTACATCAAAGTTGGCAGACATTTTGGTCTGCATGGCTCATGTGGCCACCTGCTCCCAGGTCTTTCTTTCTGTGGGTTTTCTTTCCTTTTTGCATTGCCATGGGATGTGTTCCTTTCCTAGAGCTTTGTGTGGTTGCCCTGATTTGTCATTTTAGAGAAGTTTTGTGCTGAGGCTTCATTTAATCTTTTTCTGTTCCACTAAAGGGCTCTTGGAACAAGCCAAGCACCACACGTACTCATAACAGCCTGTTAGGCATCAGTATTAAACAAGGTTAAAACTGAGCAGTACCTTTTTAGTACAGAGACTCAGGTTTATAAGCTGATATAAAGAAACTACAGATTCTACCCAAACTAATCTTATCACTAGCCAAATGAGTAGAAATTATGGAATACCAGTTTTGGGCGAAAGAGAGGGAGGTTAGCACATCATGGCTTCACTTATTCATTCATTCTCTTATGGACAGGGAGACAGATGAATGGATGGGCCAGCTACACTTTCTTGAGAGAATTTTTTTTTTTTAATGAATTGCACCCTTTCTGGTGGCTATGTTTCAAAAAGAAAGTCAAATGTGTTTTAAAATGTTGGCTCGATCATGCCATTTTTCTTGCCTGTGCATTGCTTTAGACGCAGGCCAAGTATTTTTGAATGCTGAAACAACTTTCAAATGCGTTTAAAATCCAAGAAGACTTTGCAGAATCATTTTTATCTTTCAGCTTGCACTTAGCCTTTGCTACTGGGGCCCCATGATTGCCACACTCTGATCGTAATGGGAGAATCTTGTAAGTCAGTGCTATTTTATGACAGTCAGAATGTTTCACTGGAACGCTCTCTTTTTGCTAAAGGTCACCTAAGGCTGAGTGGGGCCCAGCATGCTTTCAGAGTTGCTGTCTGTGTCATCTGCATTTAGTCAAGGTTTCATTTCCTGTGGTTTGTACGTTTCTTATGTGTGAAGTAAACCCCAAACGGTTAAAATTCTTCAACTAAAAATGAAAACAATCAGGACAAAATATATGTATTTTTGTAACCTTTGTTGAGGAAGTGAGACCAGGATTCCATTGAGCACTTTCTTAAGCAACATCATGTCACTGTGTGTGTGTGTGTGTGTGTGTGTGTGAGAGAGAGAGAGAGAGAGAGAGAGAGAGAGAGGCTGGCCCCCTGTGGGGAGGCGACACTTCTAGCAGGGAGCCTTGAGAGGTGAGAAAATGACCTATTCTCTGGTAATTCAGACAACTAAATGTTTGCTTTTACTTTCAGGTAAAAGCTTTTACCTCAGTCAAAATGAGGTCGCTACCCCAGCCAACTGTATTTCGGTCATGCCCCGCTTTGCGCAAAAAAAGTGATTTATCTTCCTTACCGATTTTTCGGAGGCCCCGGCCAAAGAATGAATAGAGAACTGTTTAGGTAGGGAAGTTGGAAAACAGAAGGTGGTGGACTTCCTTTATCCTGAGTTTCTTTCCATCTCCTTAACCTTAGAACAGACCATCTGAAGTCCTATGAGGCCTTTTATTACAGAAAATGTTGCTTGAGGCTGGAGATGTCTTCCGGCAAGGACCCGATCCCTAAATTTCTATATGGGATGGATGTCTTGGTCTGCATGGCTTCCATCCCGACCTCCTGTCAGGACTCTGCCCTCAGCAAGGCTTTCTCTGAGCACCCTGAGCAGAACTGCAACCTGCCCCTCAGCTCCTGCCTCCTTGCCCTATCTTGCTTGTCTGAAAACCACCTACCACTCTGATGCACTAGGTCCTTTCCTTGCTCTTTGTGGGTCTCCCCCCTAGAACATAAGCTCTGTAAGCTCCACGAAGGCAGTGGTGTTTAGAGCCTTTTATAGGCCACAAATGCCTAGAACAGAGCCCTGTGTAGAGGGGATTCTCGATAAATATTTGTTGGACAAAGAAGGAATGCTTGCTCTTCTCCTTTAAACTCTCTCTAAAGCAGTTAGCTCAACCAAAATCTGAACACTGAGTATCTTTTTCTATTCGGTTTTCTCCCCAGCTCCCAGCCCAATGTCTGGAATATGGGAGAGCTCAAAATAAATGGGTGGTTGACTTAAGTATAAATGCATGCATGAATGACCAAGTCTGGTCTTCCGTACAACTTGTGATATAAAAACTGTTGTTCAGTTGGGGCCTTAACAAACTTGAAGAGAACCACACTAACCGCTGGGGAAGTCAAAGATGAGGGAGACATGGGTCTTGCCTTCAAGGAGCTAAATGTACTTCCTTTACCTGAGTTTACCTTCTTCCCGTTCCCTCAACTGTAGGACTGTCTGTGGGTTGGTGGGGGGGGGGGGGCTTTCATTAGAGAAGATGCTACTGAGGTTGCAGATGACTTCCAGTAAAGTCTTGATCCCCAAACTCCTGTATGGGACTTAACGACCATGCTTTTATTTTAGTCTAAGGAGTCCTGCTATTTTGTCTCTACTTCAAAGAATAGTTGATTGGATGTTCACTATCATGTAAATTCTTCCCAAGAAGTGAAGGTCTACCAGAGGAATACACCTGTGAAAATGATATATTCCCCATTCCAAGAACTAAAACACCACTGGACGGGGTAGGTCATGCATAGGCTCTAACAGGTATTCATAAAGAGGAAGATGTTTCTAGAATTTATTCATAGATCCTGAGTTATGAGTGTAAGTAGGAGAAAGTCATGGGCTGGGGGGGAGAGCACAGCTAGATTTTCTTCACTGTTAAATCGATTGGCCTTGCCCTCAAATCCAAGGAGATGACTGGGGTGGGAGAGTGAGTAATGTTTGGCAGGACAAGGCAGCAAGGGTGTTCTTTCATGCAAGAAAGAAGACTTCCTAGCCTGCCCACTAAAGATGTACCAATGTGCTCCTAGCTCAATATTATTTTGCATTGAAAAGGTGTCAGACTAATGAAGTCCAGTTTCCAAGTTCTCAGCTCTGTCCTCGGCAACATCTATTAAGTGATATTACCACCCACATCTCTGAAACCACAGCCTCCATCCTCCTCAGGGTCACCCAGAGAGCAGTTTCTGTTTTTTCTCCTTTCTCCGTGGGCAGAGAGCTAATCGTTTCCAGATTGTTTTTATTCAGGAAATTCAATAGATCGCTTATTGTTCATAAATGAGAAAACACAAATAAAAAGAACGAGAGTTTGATTTAGTCCTCCATGTTCAAGGTACACCTGATGTGCTGTTGACTGACCAGTCACCTGTTTCTTGAAGAGGAGCGGAAATGCACCTGCACAGCAAATGTCTGGTTTAGATATTGTGCCCGTGGGCCACATGAGACACCTTGGTAGCCCTATCGAGTACTACTCTACATCCAATCCTAAGTCCCCTTAGCATCCCTGGACGCACAGGGCTTCCCAGAAGTTTATCCAGGTTGTAAAATGAAACAGTTACTAGGAATGAAACTTCCAGTGTGGCAATACTTGGAGCAGAATTGTATGCTGTGTGTGTGTGTGCATGTGCGTGTGTGTGTGTGTGTGTGTGTCCCACAAGATGTTTCTATGCTATTTTATTTTCTTCCATTATTTCCTTGTTTGTTTAAAATTTGTTCTCCAGCCTCTGTAAGAGTCCCTTAGAACAGGAAGAATCGTGAAGGCAACACTAATATACAAAAGCCGCACTAATGAAGCAGCACTTAGGTTAAATAAGTGAAACCCTAAACTGATGGTCTTTGAGCGTTTCCATCCTGGAGGAATCTCTTTCCCCACTTCCACGTCTCACTTCCTGTCCCCGCACATGAGCAGAAAGCTCGAGCTTGTGCTGCATGCTATGCATTTGGACGCCCAGCCCAGTCTCTCCCTGGAGGGTACCCTTCCTCCCGTTCTCCGGACATGGACAGGGGAAATCATCATGTAGAGGTTCCAGCTGGTCACTGTCTCAAAGGCCCTGAGGTGGGAGCGAAAATGGGAAGTTTCTGAATCTCAAAGGTTGGTGTTGTTGTTGCTCTTGTTGTTATGTACACATGTTTCCCTGCAAACATTTAAATGAAGTGGCTTTTGGGTCCTAAGGGTCCCCTGAAGTCAGCATCTTTATTCCCCTCATGCCCACACCTCAGTTCAACTTGGCTTCGTGGCAGTCATGCCCTACGACCCACTTAGGTGATTCCCGGTGGGTCAGCCACTGTTCTAGAATTTGTGTCCAGGAGAAGCACAGCTCAAGCCATATCATTGAAAAGACAGTCCAGGACTTGTCCTCAAGTTATATTCATACAGACTTCATTGAGAAAATGTCATCGTCCCGATTAGGGGAGGCAGGACCGATGAGCTGGAGGGTGCGACGGCCACCATGTGCCCCTGCTTCTGCTTCCATGGACACTGGCCCCCACTTCCTACACCTGCCGGTGTCTGAATCAGGCTTTCTCTTCCAGAACCTGCTCTGACCCCTGTCAGGAGTAGCCCTCAAGCAAGCACTGCTGGGACCTGGTGAATAAATACCTCTGCTCGCCGGCCCCTCGCGGAGGCCAGCTGTGGGGCACGTGTTCTGCGCTGGTGCCCAGAGTTGCCCCCGAGGGTTAAGCCACAGAGGTAGCTGGCTTATCACCCCACTGACCCCCTGCTGTTGCCCTCACTTCCCATATAAACCGCTTCTGAGGGAACCCATAATCAGAGACGGTCCCCTGGCACCATCACTGCATTCAAAGTTCAAAAGAATCAATGAGCCTGATTGGGATCTCAAAAAAAAAACCTTGAAAAAATTTTTAAAAATGTAAATGCAAAATAGCTGCTCTGATCACAACCTTATTAACTGGTCAAAATGGTGGCACTCCTAAGCTTCTCAAAAATTCTCCAACCTATTCTGAATGTAGCATTCTGTCCTTACCCGTTAATTGGGGGATGTTAAGTGACTATGAAGAAGGAACGGAGACTTTTCCATCTTGACGTTGGCTATCACAGAGCATATTTGCATAGAGACCGCCATACTGTGACTGATTTTGAACTTGCTTCATATGAATTGAGGAGTGGATTTGAGTCACACAATCATTTATGTTTGAGCCCCAAACATGAGCCCTAATGTTCAGCTTAGTTACTGATTGGATCTGGGCGAACTTGAATAGTCATTTACCCTATATTGAGCCCGTTTTTAAAAACAGCTTAGAAAAGAACGCCTCTGGATTCCTTATCCTTCATCACAGAGAGAGGATGAGAAAAAGAGACCAAAAAAATACAATAGTAAAGTGTTAATGAATTTTCTCTAACACATTATGGCTGAGAATTGGTATGTGGTCTGTGTTCCACCCAGATATTCAAAAATAGTGGCTAATTCTGAAAACTTGAAAAGTGATTTTTAACATTTTAGGACTGATGTTACCAACAGGGCAAACTCGGACGCATTTGGTTTGGCCTGCAGTCTTCAAAATTTTACAAAATTGGTTGCCAATGTTTAAAATCTGGAAAACTTCCTGTAACAATCTAGGTTCCGATTTCTCTTGAGGAATTGTAAAAACTGGCAAATCAGGGCTGCATTCCTAAGGGAAATACTAAATAAATAAATAAATAAATAATAAATAAATAATAAAATAAATAAATAAATAAATAAATAAATAAATAAAAAATGTCACTTGGCGTCACATCCCTGAGAGGTTAGTTACCTCCCCATCCCGCCTGTGTCTGAGGAGCTGGTGAGATGCGTGGGGGGCCGTTACCGTGGAAACGGGAGGAAACATTCGCTTACATCAGGCTGCCGATCGGTCGGTGATCTTTACCTCGTTCTCTGGACTTGGAGCAGCGATGGGACCACAACTGCTTCTCAAAGCCTCTCCCTTTCACGGGAACGAAGGGGTCACTGTGTTCTCACTGAGAGGGCCGCAGGACAGACTTCTGTTTCTGCTCTTGCTCAGCAAGACTGATGTAAAATTTCCTTTGTGAGCATTTGCCCGTCTGGCTGTGTGCCTGGCATCTTTTAGATGGATTTTGATCAAGCATGACTCCAGTGTGTATAGTAATCATGGAAAATTTCAGCTTTCCTATCCAAGGAGAAACAGACAAAAGGGACAGACTGCCCTTGGCTTTTTCCAAGCTGTAGAAGCAGAACCAGATCAAGGACTCAGAAAAGTCAGGGTGAATTTGGCAGAAGCCCCATGCTAGTCTGGCATCTGACTGTGGCATCAGATCAGTTCATTTGGCTACATGGTTAACTTGTCCGTGTTTTCAAAAGAATGTGTGGATTCTGCCCTCTCTGCTGGGTGCTGAGAGAGGGCCGCAAGTTTTGCCTTGTTATACCCTCAACCCTAATAGCCATATTTCCAGAAGTTCAGGCTTGAACATTTTTTTTGTGCCCACATTCTTTTCATGCCTGTTCTGCTCTAAGTGGGTTTGTAGTATGTAGTTCTCTCCAGCCATTTGAAAAGACAAAGAAAAATGGATCGTTGTTTTATTTCCTTCAGGTGACAACTTTCTCTGCTCCTTACCACTTACCGCCCATTGACTGGATCCTGAGTTCATCTGGTCCAGCTGCCATTTTTGATTTGAGCACGTTCAGGATCACATTATCTGAATTGTTCTTTTCTAACAACTGAACACAAACGTCTGGTGAAGCATGCTTGCCAGATACTCTAACAATAACACTAGCTAACATTTAGTAAGTCCTTGCAGAGCATTAGGCACTACGCTAAGTACTTTCTGTGAATTTCTTAGTTAATCCTCTTAACAGCCCTATGGGGTTTATATCATCCCCACTTTGCAAATAAGGAAACTCAACCTTAAAAAGAATTCATCCCAACATAGGCCCAGTTGAGTTCCAATGCCCTATACTCTTAACCATTCCAGCAACCCTGCAAATACTGGTATGTCTTCTGGACAGAGCTGAGAATTTCTGAGCAGTACCATATGGAGAGGGTAGAATCTATTTGCCTCTGATCTGAGCACATTGATCAGCAGGAATCTAAGATCTGGTGCCCCTTAGAAAGGCTAAACCTCCCGGTTTTCTGTAAGCAGGGCACGCGCGGGGGTGGGGCAAGTTCCGGAATTTGCCGTGGGCATATAAAGTCATCGAGATGATTGAGATGAAGTAAAGAAATGAGTCTTTACTTTTCTTCCCCCAAGATTTGGTGAAATTTAGTATCTTTTGTTTTTAATCTGCTTCACTCTATTAGGATATTATGTTGAAATCTGATAGAATCAAAGACAAAAACAAACACCCTCCAAACTTGGCTCTTTTTTCCACCTGTATGATTTCTGTTTATGGTGTCACCCTCCATCTTGGCCTTCAGCTTCAAGGTCATTTTGCATTGCTACTTTCCACTTAACCTCTATATTGAGTTTCTTTGCAGTATTTCTTGTATCCCAACTTTTCCAGTCTTGCTGTCACACTCCAGTTTAGGCCAATATTCCCCACATGCCCAAACTATTTTCATAGTTTCCTAACTGGTCTTTCTGCATCTAGACCTAACCTGCTCTCATCCATCCTACACACCACTGTCAGAGTACCTATTCATCTATTAAAATCGTATGTAGGCTTGAAGGTCCAAGCCAAATTCTGTACTCTTGATAAAGTCATAGAGTACATATTGGAGAAGTAATCTCTCCAATACCTCTCTTATGGCCTACAATTTACAATTATGTGTGGACATGTCTTATCTCTGCCAACTGTTTATCCAATATTTCTCTTCTTTAGCCGCAGGATCCTGATTTTGTTGTGTACAGTTTAGGCCCAGCTATAAAACTACATTTCCCAGCCTCCCTTACAGATCAGGCTGGCCAAAGGCATATATAAGCTAAGTCGTCAGGGGATCCCTTAATTTGGTTTCCTCAGAGGTAGATCCTGAGATAAGGATTCTAGCACCGCTTGTTGGGAGGAGATCCCGCGAAGGATCTCCTGGAATGGCATAAGGCAGGCAGTCAATCAAGGGTTGGTTATTAAGAAAATAATCCATTTCCCAAAATTGCTGTGATAAGATGCTACAATTTTCATAATGAAAAAAATTAACTATATACAAATAAGACTGATTTCACACCCCTCAAACAACAACCTGAGGAGGGGAGGGCTTTACATTTCTTCATAGAAAGACGTCAAATGCCGTGTCTACTACTGTGGGGCTTCTGGAAATCTCCCTCAAGAGAACACACTGTTCCCCCTCCTTCCTGTCTGGAACATTGGCAGGATATCGTGGTGGCCATCTTGGATCACAGGGTGACTTTGAGGATGAACCATTATCTAAGGATAGTGGGGGCAAAATACAGAAACTTGGGTCTCTGGTGACCATGGGGCTCCATGCCAACTCTGAACTGCCTCTCTGAGGCTCCTTTTAGGTGTAAGAACAAAGAACCCCCCAAACTTTCTATCTTATTTATACTGCTGTTAATGTGTGTTGCTAACATTTATAATGTTAGCAACACGACCCTCAGCCTCGTGTTTCTCTTACAAGACCAGGAAGCCTCTTGAGGGGAGGAACGTATGTGTTCATTTTTGTCTGCCTCGGAGCACTACACACAGCGCACAGAGAACCACGTCCTCAGTAAATCTTTGTGAAAAGAGGAGTTGAATTCAACGCACACGAAGAACTGAGTCTCAAGCACTGTGTTGCGTGATGTCCGCATCTGAAGATGAATAAAACCTTGTCTCTGCTCTCAAGGAACGGATAATAAAGTTGCTGTGTGTGTGTGTGGTCGCTGTTTGCTACTGACACACCTGGGTAGAGACAGAGGAGAGAAGGGGGGTCAACCCCCTGACTGTCTGAATAAAAACAAGATGCCCATTCACTTCTTGTCCTCTCCTGGCATCCTTGGCTCTTCAGTGTCTGCTGGAAAAGCCAGGCCTTGCCTGGTGTTACCATGACGTCTGAGCTCTGAGAGCTGTTTCCTTTCTTCCTAAGCCTAAGAAAGATTATTCTGGTGATATCTGAATAGCTTGAGTTAGCTGTGTATGAGCACAGAGGAAGCGGTTCCCTAGCAACGGGAGCCTCTGAAAGCCTCCGAGCACTCAGCGCTTCTCCCTGCTTTTTGTTTTCTCTCCTCCATGTTGCCTGTCAGCAAACGGCTAGAGTGATTGCACCTGCTTTGAATTAGGGCCAGTCACTTAAACTCCAGCAGTTCAGTTTTCTAAGTCAAGGGCTCTGTTCCTCTTTTGGTCAAGCTTCCTCATGAGGTCTGGGGCCTCTTTTGCTCCTGCTCAGACCATACTTACTTCAGATCATACTTCCTTCTTTTTTTTTTTTTTTTTTTTTTTTGTTCATTTCTTGACCAGAAATGGAAAATATTGAGGTTCCTGAAGAAAATGTTAACTGAGTTTGGAGGTGGGGGGAAATACTACTTTTTGTCCATTTTTTTCAAATGTGCTAAATCTCCTAGGAAAAAGTTTAGCGGACTTTTTCTTGCTAAAGAGCTTATTCTCGCCCCATTCTTTGTTTTTCCACAGAAGCCAAACAAATTCTTCATTCCTTATATGTGTCAGCATCTCAGTGTTGTAGTTGAGTATGCAAGATGATTGGGGCAATAATAAAGTCTCTTCTTACGACATTGCCTCAGTCTAGCAAAATACTAGGGTCTAGAAACAGATACCCTTACTGGGGGCACTGATCCTGTTCTTTTTTTCCAGCCCCAGGGCCATATTTGAGAAAGTAAATCCGCACAGCCCATAGCACAGTGGAGTCAGAATTACAGTGGGAATACCTTGTTTCCTCTTCAAACGGCAATCTGGATAAGAACAGTGATCTTACAGGGGTGGTTATACAGCCTTACCTACCAATTGGGTGGTATCAATTGGCAGCATTGAATGTCTGGCCCAGACTGCTGGTGATGAAGGACAGCATGCACCTATTTATAATGAGCCTAACAGCTCCTAAAAGGCTTGTCATCTACACCTACTAAAATATTTTCACTTGCTCATTTGTTTAATCAACAAACATTTATAACCAGTCGTCTCCTATGTGTGTCAAGAGACCATGCTGTGTCTCGTGGGAAAGACATGAAGGACGTTGTCTGTAACCTTGGCGAGGTCTCAATCTTAACAGAGGAATTAAGACCTGTACCCATGCAACCATCAAGCAAGATCGTAGCCTAAACAATGATAATCTGTGTAATCCTAGGCATTCTCTTGAATCGGCTCTTTCTACGAGGGGCGGTGGTGGAGATAGGGTGAAGCCACCTTTCTGAGTAATCAAGTAGAGTGTAAGGAAGGGGAGTTGAGAAGGTACATCTGTTCTGTAGATAAACAGAGGATTTGGTCTCCAGGACTATTCATTTAGGTCTTTTTATTACCCTTACACTTATTAAAACAACAAAATGAAACAGCAAAATCCCCTCATGTTGTGATAGTCTGTTTCCATCCAAATGGTGTATTTTTAATCAATGTTAAGAGCTTGACATATGTCAGCCAAAGTGACATAAAACAGAAACCAGGAAGAGCATTTATCTGAGATCTGGGGAAAATAAAAAATAAACCCTCGCTTAGGGGAAATTTGAATTGCCACAGTTTATCTTCTTTTCCTCCCAGGCATTATTTTCCACTAGTAATTGAGAAAGGAAGAAAAATGCATCTCGGTAGCCAAACCCTCTGGGATCCAGGCTCTCTTGTTAATAGCCATATCCCCCCGACAAGCTGAGGAGTCCATCCAGGACAGTATGCGTGGTCATGACCATGGTCACGGTTAACGAGAAAAAATGAGTTATAAATCGCTGGAGATGCGGGGGAGGGGAAGAAAGCCCCCAAGTCAGACAGCCGTGGTGTGTTCTTTCTCAGGCTGGCTTAGACCAAAGGAGGGCAGAAATCTAAAAGCCATTCCTAATATATCCAGGTGACAGGGCTTTGGGGACCATTTTAGACTTACTGAATCAAGCCACTGCCTTCTGTGACGTTGACACCGATTTAAGATTTATGAGGTAGGGAACGTGAGACAGGCAATAAAAGAGTCTTTTGTAGCCAAGTGAGTGATTTGCACCCTAGGACAGAAAGGACAGTGAGGTGCCAGCCATGACAAGAAGTGGGGTTCCCCAAGGACATGTCCTGAATCCTGAGGCTAGAGCTCTGATAGAGCTAAGTGACTCCTAGGGCATAACTCCCCCTCCCACCACAGTCAGGATTTTCAGTTTTGAACCTAATTGCTTACAGGAAGATCATGGCTGATTATTAGTTTTAGGATGCTGCGAACAGAGTCTTCCTGTGGCATTTAGTGAGCATGTACCAGGCTGCGTTACCTACGGTTCTCTGAGAAACAGTACCAATAGGATATCTCTGTCTGTGTCTGTGTCTAAGCCTGTGTCTGTATCTAGAGAGACACAGAGAGAGAGGGAAGAGACAAATTTAGTAGAAGGAGTTGGCTCATGTGGTTTTGTAGGTGAGCAAGACTCAAGATCAGAAGATCTGCAGGATAAGACAGCAAACCAGAAGCCAGAAGAGCCAATGGCTTAGTGCCAGTCCAAAGGCCAGCAGCATGAGACCCAGAAAGAGTTGATGTTTCTATTTGAGTCCAAAGGTACGAAAAAAATTCTCTCTTATTTAGGGAAGGGTCAGACTTGTAGGGCTATTCAGGCCTTCAACTGATTAGATGAGGCCCACCCACAGTCAATAGGGCAACCTGCTTTGCTCTGTCTACTGATTTAAATGTTAATCTCATCTAAAAACACCCTCACAGATTGTTGAATCATATACTGTACACCTGAAACTAATATAACACTGTAGGTTGACTATCATGGAATTTTAAATAAAATACTGAAAAAAAAAAAAACCCACTCTCACAGAAACACCCAGAATAGCATTTGGCCAAATATCTGGGCACCCTGTGGTCCAGTCAAGTTGACACATAATTAATCATCGCACAAACTTTGCCTCCTATGCTCATTCAGGCAAAGTAAGGAAATTGGTATTTATTGAGCACCTACTAGACCAGATGCTCTACATTTATTCCTTCCTATAAATAAGGGGTAATTTAATGCCAGCTTTGCATAGCTGGTCATGAAAATGATGGGAGAGAAGTATATAAGAAACACCTCTCCTGTCTGTCAAAGAAAAAGAAAAGTTTTTGTATTTTGGTTTGTATATTGTAGTAAACACAATCATACCAATGCCTGTCCAAAGGTCAGCAGACTGGACACTATGTACAACATTTTTCATAATTCTTGCACAATATTTTATTGGATCTGTCATTAAAATACTTTGACAGAGTGGGACAGATAAAATTTTCACTGTACAGGTAAAGAAACTGAGTCACAGAGAAAGCAAATGACTTGCTTAAGGTCACTTGGCAAACTTGAAGCAAAACCAAGATGGGACCCTCACATTTTCTGGCTTCCAGCATAGAGGACTACATCAGCCATGTTTACAGTATTTATGTCTGCTAATGTATACGGTGCTGATGCCTTCACGGTGGCAGGCAGAAGAAGTGGGACACGTCATGAGCTCCCAAATCAGACAAACCAGATATGGGTCCTTGCTCAATCTCTGGTTTGTGGTTTGACTTTGGAAAATTTCCCCAGGTGTAAAATAGGAGAATTAGGACTATCTCATTAGCTAGGTATGGGGAGAACACTAGGTCATACATGGAATGCACAGTGCCAGGTACACAGTAAAGGATTTACTAGAGAATTAAATGAGAATATAGTAAGCATGCAATAAATGTTAGCCGGCACTATTACTATTGTTGAATCATCATAGATTCCCAATCTATGTTGGCCTCTCCCTTCACAGCTCTGCGTTACTGCAATAATAGGATTAGGTAGACAGAGGGAGAGAACGGCAGAGAAGAGGAGGTAATATTCTTCCTCCTTATACTTGATCTCTCCATGTTATGGGCAGCATTAGGGAGTTTCCAAATAAGGAATATGAGAACAGCTTCAAAAAAAATCTTCCATTGAACCACTGTTTCGTTTTTTTTTTTTTTTTTTGTCTTTGTCCAAAGTGACTTTGAATCGCCCTCTGTAAAAAGTGTATTAAACACGTCCTCTCTGGAAGGCACTTTACCAGGCAAAGACATACAGAAGTAAAGCATGGCAGTTCCCAACCCTAAGGTTTCGGGGACTGTTTTGAGTACAGAGGAGGAGGAGATCTTGGGCTCAGGTTAGTCCCAGAAGGCTTCCTAGAGGAAGCTGTCTTAGGGCTGGATGTTTAAAGAGGTAAGATATAGACAAGCTGGGCAGACTGGATGGAAGTAGCTGCATGAGCCAAGGTGAGGAAATGAGAAAGCAGGGAGAAAATACGGCCCGCGTCTAGACATGCGATCATGGGAACCTCCAGGAGAAGGGGCTGGTGATAGCCATGAAAGGAAGAAGCAGATGTGGGAAGTGTTGTACGGATAAATAAAGAGCTCTTGGCCGCCAACCGGGTAAAGGGGTGAGTGAAAGGGCGTATTGGAAGCTGATTAAGAAATGATCCATCTGAAAGACTTGGGGGGAAAAAAGGAAGTAAGTTTCCTTAATGTCAAGATAAGACTTCTAAGAGAAAACTATTTCTAAAAGGCAGAGGAAAATATAGATTGGGGTTCTGAGGGAAAGGTTAGCATTTGAGATGAAAGTTTGAGCATCTTCCCCAGACAGGTCATATTTGAACTTTGGAAGTTGATGCATTTTCTGTGGAAAGAATATAAAGAGAAAAAGCACATGATGCATCCAGTTTGACTGGAAACCTCTAATGAGTCCTTCCATTTCTAACCACAAGGACTACTATAACCCTGAAGCCATCTTGCTTGAAAACAAACCCAATTTTATTTTATTTTAAAGGTTTTATTTATTTATTTGACAGAGAGAGAGACAGCGAAAGAGGGAACACAAGCAGGGGGAGTGGGAGAGGGAGAAGCAGGCTTCCAACTGAGCGGGGAGCCCGATGTGGGGATTGATCCCAGGGCCCTGGGATCATGACCGGAGCTGAAGGCAGACGCTTAACGACTGAGCCACCCAGGCGCCCTAACAAACACAATTTTAAAAACAACCTAAATGTGTTGCATCCAGAGTAACAAAGATTTTTTGTGTGTGAATTGTTAGAGAAACTAGCAGAAAGCCCTAGGGGCCCAGAGCAACAAGCAGCTGAAAATCAGATCCCCATCTTGTAAATTGGTGTGGCTGCCCTGGGGGCGGAGGGTTTGCCGCCTGTACGAGCTGGGGAGAGGATGTTAGTTATCACTCACTGGGTAACAAATTACACAGACTTGGCTAAAAACAACACACATTTCTTATCTCACGGTGTCTGTGGGTCAAGAGCCTGAGCTGGTCAGGGCACCTGGGTGATTCAGTGAGTTAAGTGCCTGACTCTTGGTTTCAGCTCAGGTCATGATCTGAGGGTCATGGGATCAAAAGTCCCAAGTGGGTCTCCCTGCTCAGTGCAGAGTCTGCTTGAGATTCTTTCTCTCTCTCAACTAAACAAATAAATCTTAAAAAAAAAAAAAAAAAAAAAAGGCGTTTGAGCTGGTCCTCTGCACAGGGCCTTCAGTGGCTGCACTGCAGGTGTCAGCTGGGCTGAGGTCTGCCCTGGGGTCTTCACTGCCAAGCCACACTTGGCAGAATTAAATTCCTGTGGTTGTAGGACTGCAGGGCTTCAGGTTTTTCCTGATTGTCAACCGGAGCCTGCCCTCATTTTGCCATGTGGGCTTCCTATTATACCCAGCTTGCTTCCTCAAAGGAAGAGAGTGTGAGTCTCCAGCAGAATAGGTACTAGAATCTTACACATGTAATCATGTATGTCTAATCACATACATTTAATCTTGTATGTATACCATTGTTGCTGGTGGGAGATTCTGCTGTGTGTGAATGGATGTCTCGGTTCTGGGATTCCTTGCATAAGATTTATGTGAGGATCTGAACTTGAATAAAGACAGCCGGAAGGGAAGTAGCAAGCACAAGCCATTTTTTGTTTTTTTTAATTTTTAAAATTTTTCTTTTTTTTATTAATATATACTGTATTATTGGTTTCAGAGGTAGAATTTAGGGATTCATCAGTTGCATACAACAACCCAGCACAAAGCAGTTTATCAAGGACAGTAGCTCTCAAGATGAGAGAGTAGGCAGGCCCAGAGGTGGCAACTACCCTGAGGCTACCGGGGTCTTGGGTCATGGATGGGGTGGTCTCTAATGGCAGCTGCTTCCAATCATTTGGGGGACTCCCCCCACAGGTTGGGAGGGGGAGTTTTTGACCCTGCAAGGTTTGTACCATCATGGCAGCCTTCCCCCATTGTGGGGGGAATCAAAACCACAAGGCAAATGCATTATAATGTGTCAAGGGGTTACCCTGGGGCAGAGGAGGAAGAGGAGAGCACATGTTCTGCACCTGTGGCTCTTAGTCTGTTAGCCCCAGGGTCTTGGAAGCCACAAGGCCAGGATGTTGTGTCCCCAGGTTTCTACTTATCACTGCCCTTGCCTACAGCTCATGTCTACCAGCTCTATCACCATCACCTTGCCATATTCTGTTGGCCAGCAACAGGCACAGGTCCTGCCATACTCAAGGGGAAGACAGCACACAAGGGTGTGAGCACTAGGAGGCACAGATCATGGGGGACTGCCCCAAGACCTGGACTGTCACAGGGCAAGATCTGACCCCGTGAGAGGCATAGTGTTGGAAATGAGACCCTCTCATTAAGCCAGGACCTTGAGAAACCACACCCTCGTTCAAAGGGAGATGCCAAGGAAAATGTTTGTTCTGACACAGATTGATGGGGAAGAAAAATCTCCCCCCTGGGAATTCGTGATTACAGGCTACAGGATGCCTGGGTTTGAGATGCACGCTTACTGTGGCGTCCGGTGACTCTCCAAGTTGAAAAATGAACATAAAAAGGTCCTGGATCAATAAATACCCAGGGTCCTGGCAAAAACAAATGTGAATCCTCTTTGGAAGGCTACTCACAGATAAAGCCTCATTGAAGATAAAGATCATTTTAAATCATAAAATTTATGAGAAGCTAATTCATTATGAGTTAGAGGTAGTAGTCTCAAGCTGCAGGATTAGGTCTTCAAGAACTAAATAGGGAATGATATATGTTGTGGGCTTAACTGTGTTCCCCAGCTCCCAAATCCATAGGTCGAAGCTCTAACCCCCAGTATTGCAGATTGTGACTGCATTTGAGAATAGGGCCATTATAGGGGTGATTAGTTCAAAATGAGGCCCCTAGCATGGGTCCTAATCCAATCTGAATGCGTCCTTATAAGAAGACAAAATCAGGACAGAGACACACAGAGAGGAAAGATCATGTAAGACAGGGGGAGAGGACAGCCATCTACGAGCTAAGGAGACAGGCTTCAGAGGAAACACACCCTGTCAGCACCCCGATCTCAGCCTTCTGGCCTCCAGAACCATGAGAAAATGAGTTTCTGTTGTTTATACCACCCAGTCTGTGGCATTTTATTATGGCAGCCCTAGAAAACTAATACAATATGGAAAAGACTAAAAAAGAAGAATGTTAAAAATGATTAAGAGCAAAAACAAAGGAATAAAAACATAAGAATTAGACAAGGGGAAAAAAGGAATAGGTACATTTATTAAAGAACCAAACAGAATCCTAGAAATGCAACATACTGTTGCAACGGATGAGTTAACAAAGCAGATTTTATTATTAAGGAATTACTGAATAGTAAGATACATCTGAAGAAATTACCCAGACAGCATAGAGCACCGAGAGATGGAGGGATGTGAAATGTGACAGAGGGGCTAAGAGCAAATGAAAGAGCCTGAGAAGATAGAAGACACATCTCATAGTCTTTCCGTACTGGGCAGTGGAGCATGGGGGCGTTAGATAGGGCTGAGAAACTTCCATAATCAATTAAAGACATGGATCCTCAGATGCAGGAGTCAAAAGAAGTCCTAAGCAAGATAACTGAAAGTAAGCCCACATCTAGGCATATTCTAGTAAAAATGCAGAACAGAGTGCTAAGAGAATAAGAGAAAGCGACTGTCAACCTGGAATTTGAATCTCACTAAACTGTTATTCAAGTGTGAGGGTAAAATGAAGACAGAGTATAGGGACACTTTTAGGCAAATAATGACAGTTTACTGCTAACAAACCAGCATGGAAAGAGGAACTGGAGGGGTTCCAGGGAAAAGGAAATAAACTGGAAGGAAGATTGGGGATGTGAGAATAAGAGGAACAGGGGCACCTGGGGGGCTCAGTTAAGCCTCTGACTCTTGATTTCAGCTCAGGTCATGATCTCAGGGTCATAGGATTGAGCCCCAAGTTGAGTCAGGCTCTGTGCTCAGCGTGGAGTCTGCGGGAAATTCTCTTTCTCCCTCTGCCCCTCCCCCCACTTGCATTCTAAATACACAAATAAACAAACAAACAAATAAATAAAATCTTTAAAAAAGATTACTTTAAAAAAGAGTAAGAGGAACGAGGAAACTGGTAAACATGAAGGCAAATTTAAATAACACTCGACTATTTAAAATGAGATTGATGAGTTGGGAGAGAGGTAATTGAGTTAAGCTGAGAGGTAATTGTTTTAAGCTGAGAACTTGATTTTGCAGTGTACAATGCTTTGCTTTTTACAATTCTTATTTTTAAGACAGGATATGATTACTTTGAGTTATTAAATAGTTCACATACTTTTCCTCCAAAAGGGCTGCAGACATGTAGAGGAAAGGCAGAATGTATTACAAGTTTAGTTCTGTGGGCATCTAATAGTAAATTTCTCTCCCCTATCTCTGTATCTGAAGTGTGTACTTGGGCTGTTGTTTTCTTTTTCAGAGTGTAACAATGTGGCAAAATCCTGACAGCATAGCTACTCTGTCTTGGCTGGGCACGAGATGCTGCTCTTGGGTGTTCAGGATCAGAGGGGATGGCCAGGTGAACGGGTGAAGGTAGCTGAGCTTGAAGCAGAAGCAGCATCTAATACATAGATATGTTCCAAGATGTATCAAAGTGAGTTGTGTGAAATAGAACATCAGAATGTATTTTTGCATGGAAGCGATATTATAAGTAACGGTATTATTTCCAGTCCTGGTTTAAAGACCAACTTATCTTGCACCTGAATCAGAATTAACCATCATTCATAACAATGTTTCACTAGGACAATACACGCCAAGTTCTAACTAGGGAGGTCTGAAGCTTCTCTGAATCTTAGAGCAGCACTTAAGGGGGCACCTCCGAAGGGTGTGTGTTAAAATATACATAACATAAAATTTACCATTTTAACCACTATTATGTGTACAGTTCAGTGACATTAAGTACATTCATATTGTGCAACCATCACACCACCATCTCCAGACATTATCCCGAACTGAAACCCTGTACCCGCTAGGCACTAACTCCCCATTGCCACCTCCTCCCAGGCCCCTGCACCCACCATTCCACTTTCTGTCTCTCTGAATTTGACTAGTGTAAATACCTCATGTAAATGGAGCCATACAGCTTTTGTCCTTTTGTGTCTGGTTGATTTCACTCAGCATGATATCATCAAGGTTCATCCATGTTGTAGCAGGTGCCAGAGTTTCATTACTTTTAAATGCTGAAGAATATTCTATTGTCTTTATAGACAACATTTTGTTTATCCCATTCATCCATTAATGGACACTTGGGTTGTTTCCACCTTTTGGCAATTGTGAATAATGCTGTTATGTACATGGGTGTACCAATATCTGTTCGAGTTTCTGCTTTCAGTTCGAGTATCCACCCAAAAGTGGAATTGCTGGATCATATGTTAAAGATGCATCAAATGTTGAAGCACCATACTGTTTTCTGCAGCAGCTGCAGCATTTTACATTCCCTCCAGCAAGGCTCAAGGGTTCCAGTTTCTCCACATCCTCACCAACGCTTGTTATTGTCTGTTTTTCTGATAACAGCCATCCTTTGGGTGTGAAGTGGCAACTGACATTTTGAGTGAAACAACACTTTGCTGTGTGGGGCTGTCTCTTACATGGCAGGAGGTAATATCTCAGCTACTCCCCAGCCCACTCACTGGAGAATCACTGGCAGAGAATGTTGATTTTTTTTTTTAAGATTTTCTTTATTGATTTGACAGAGAGAGAGAGAGAGAGCACAGCAGGGAGAGTGGCAGGCAGAGAGAGAGGGAGAAGCAGGCTCTCTGCTGAGCAGGGAGCCCGATGCAGGACTCAATCCCAGGACCCTGGGATCATGACCTGAGCCAAAGGCAAACGCTTAACTGACTGAGCCACCCAGGCAGCCTGAGAATATTGATTTTTTGTTTTCAAAAGTAGTGAGCAACAGCTAAAATCTCCGTGTAGTTCTTTTAGCCTTAGCGGGGCAGCTTGAAGTCTAACGGTGCAGGCAAAGCTCAGACATCAGCCCAGAGGTTAGGGGCAGAATTTATGTAGAGAAATTCTCCTCCTGCTTTCCTTTCTCTGGTTTCTCCCCCTCACTTTCCAGCTGCCATGGCTCCCCCACCTCTGGCCTCTGGTTCTTCAGGCCAGAAAGACTGCAGGGGTCTATTGGAGGTTTAGCTGCCTTCTCCCTCCCGGTCACCCCAAAGGCACCATCTGACTTCAGGCTAACCACTGTAAAAGCGGGAAACTCAGCTAGTGCCTTTCTTTTCCCAAATGGAGACCCCTCTCCAGGTTCCGCCTGCTTTTTGGTCGCTCACCAAGCCTTCAGGTAGTTGTTGGTTTGGGATTTTCTTTGAAGTTTACTGTCGTTTTTACTGGGAAATCTGACGGCACCACTCCCAGAAGCAGAGCCTTATTGGCTCTCTCACTACCCACTCCCATCCTCTTGAACAGCCACTCCTGCTTGTGTGAATCATCCCGGCTGGTCTGCTTCGTATCCAAACTTGGGACACTGAGCATATGTTTTGAAATCTTAATAGCTATTTTGTATGATTTTTAAGAATCAATAACAATGCCTTAAAAGTGTAATTCAATTACAGAAAGGTGTCCTTACTTCCGGGCATGTGAGCTGAGGCTTCGAATCTTTCAACTCATGTCATCTCTTCCCTAACTTCTATTTTTGCTCTGCAAAGTGGCACAATGGTTGGCCTAGAAAATTTCTTGCAGTGTTGGAAGTAGAAGAAATATGAGGTTAAGACTGCAAATCAAATGTCTTTTGAATCAATATTTTCTCTGGCCACCTTGTAACGAAACGTTGTCAGGTTTCAGCCTGGAGAAGTAGAATCCTGAGATTGGGGGGCTAATTGGGGATTTGTCAGCATTTACCCATTTTAGTCATTTGCTCAACAAATATTTGCTAGAGCCTTCTTATATATTATTTAATTGCATTTGTTTAGTGGAAGCTAATTTAGTAATTAGTGGATTAGGGATTAACTAGTCAGTTCACACTTTCATTCATCAATAAATTAATTCATAAATTTAATTGAGCTAATTTATGAATCCATCAGTGAAAAAATGTAACCCATCCACGAACTCCTAATGATTTCCTATTCCAACACACTGCACAATCTCATTGTGCTTTCTGAAATATCAAGCTGATTGTTTTGCTTGGGCTAGTTTTAGCATCTTTATATCTTCTTGCATTATTATTTGAGAACCAGGAGTCCCCATGTAGTATGCATGTAGATTCTCTGACAGTATAAAGTAAAGCTTTTGTCTGTTGGTCAGTGTCACAATTAAAGATCTATCTGAATTACCTGTGATCTCTTGAAGAAAGCCTTCATTCACTCAGGTGCTTTTGACTAGCAGTATGATTTTAAATCGGTTGTTTACTCCTGAACATGGGCCTCCAGCTCTTCTCCGAAGTCCTCCCCTCTCTGGCCCTTCTTGTCCTGCACCCCCTTGTCTCTATCTTCTGCTGGCCAGCTTCTCCATCCCTCTGCTGTCTTCTCTGTCAATCCCAGCTGTCTTGTCACCCAGGCTTTGTTCATACCCATCCTTTCCCTAAGAAAAAGTTACTTTTGGATTTCCTTTATGTAATAACTTTTATATGCAGATTTCAGAATCCGATGGAGGGGATTCTGATTCTTATGGTCAGGAATCTGCACTTTTCTTCATGGGGATATGACCTGCATAGTTGGATAGGGACCTGAACTTAGAAGGGCCCTGCACTGGGCTTCATGCAATGCTGTGGCCCTCTTGAAATGCTTCATCATTTTTTTTTTAAACAAGTGGCCACGTAATTTCATTTTACACTGGACCCCACAATGTATGTAGCCAGTCCTGCATTAGAGGTGCTCAGTGGGTCAGGATTTGTGTGATTCACTAGGGAGGGAAAAGGGACAATCAGGAGTATTTATGATGTCAGTAGGGTGGGGAACCAGGATGCTGTGGAAGGAGGAAAGATGGGCTCATCTGTCAGTAGTGTTCTCCTTGCCCTGAGAATCTCCCTAAACTGCAAGGACGGAGTTGGAGGGCACGGTGGTAGTCCTCTAGTAAAACAATAAGGAAACCGTTCACAGGATCATAGTCAATTCTGATTTACTCTTGAGGAATCCCTGCCAAATTCTAGAAAATGATTTTACCTCTAAAAAATGGATTGATTGATGGGGGCGGAGCAAGATGGCGGAGGAGTAGGAGACCTGGGTTTCGTCTGTTCTCAGGAACTCAGCTGGATAGGGATCAAAACATTGTGAACACCTACGAACTCAACAGGAGATCGAAGAAAAGAATAGCAACAACACTCTGAACAGAGAAGCGACCACTTTCTGGAAGGTAGGACGTGCGGAGAAGTGAATCCGAGGCAATATTCGGGAGGATAGACGGCGGGGGAGGGGGCCTCCCTCGGCCGCTTCTAGCAAGTGCTAGAGCCGCGGAGCACAAAATCGGACCTTTTAGAAGCCGGCTTCGCGGAAGGACGTCGCTCCAGTGGCTAAGCGGGGGGTGGAACCCTCACGGGACAGTGTGGTCTCAGGCCCCTCGGGGTCACAGAGAGACCGGGGGTGCCTGAGTGCGCCAGAGCTCCCAGGTATCAGAGCGGGGAAGCCGGCTGCAGAGACAGAGCCGAGGCGCGGGCTCTCAGCTCGGGGTGGCCATAAACTGTGATCTGCGGCCCAGTCGGGCCACTGCTCCTCCAGCAGGGACCCAACAAGCGGCAGATCCGGGGAGACTCCCCTCCCTCCCCGGGGAGGAGCGGCGCGGGAGCGCACCGCAGGGATCTGCTGGGTTTGGAGACTCCACAGGGGGTCGGGTGCCAGAGATAGAAACGCTCAGTCACAGGCCGGGTGAGCACGGAGTGCGGCCGGAGACCGGGGAGATGGGAGTGACTGCTTTTCTCTGGGGGCACACTGAGGAGCGGGACCCCGAGTTCTCAGCTCCTCCAGGGCGGAGAATGGGAGGCCACCATTTTCACTCTGGTCCTCCAAAGCTGTACCGAGAGCTTGCAGGGAACATAAGCTCCCAACAGCAAACCCCAGCAGCTTGCTTAGCCCGGAGCGACAAGGGCAGGGCAATTCCGCCTCCAGCAAAGACATTTGGGAACCACGGCAACAGGCCCCTCCCCCAGAAGATCAGCACGAACAGCCAGCAAGCCAAGACCAAGTTTACGAATCAATGAGAATGGCAGAACTCCAGCGCTAGGAGAATACTGCACATAAAATTCATGGCTTTTTTTTACCATGATTCATTAGTCTTTCAAAGTTAATTTTTTTAACTGTTTTTTTTTTAATTTTTCTTTTTCCCTTTTTCAACCAACATCTTATCAATCCCTTTTTTAAAAAAAGTTTTTATTTTTCATTTTTAGAGTCATATTCTATCCCTTCATAGTAGTTACCCTTATTTTTGGCATATATATAAGTTGTTCTCTCTTTAAAATTTTGAGATACAGTTTCTTCTAACAGATCAAAGTATACCCTAAATCTCTAGTGTATGGCTTTGTTCCAATCTCCTGCCTGATCACATTCTCTCCCCCCTATTCATTCTTTTCTTTCTTTCTTTCTTTCTTTCTTTCTTTCTTTCTTTCTTTCTCTCTCTCTCTTTCTTTCTTTCTTTCATTTTATTCTAATCCTCTTCTTTATTTTTTCAAACACCTTCTTATCAATTCCTTTTTTAAAATTTTTTATAATTTTCATCTTTATAGTCATATTCCATCCCTTCATCATATCAACCCTTATTTTGTACATATATAAACCTTTCTTTCTTTAAAATTTTAGGAGGCACTTTCTTCTAACAGACCAAAATGCACCCAAAATGTACTGTGTGGCACTGATCTATACACCAGCCTGATCATATTTGATCATATTTTTTTGTTTTGTTTTGTTCTGTTTCTGTTTGTTTTTATCTTTTTCTTTTTTTCTTTTTTTTCTCTTTCTTTTTTCTTTCTTTCCCTTTCTTTTCCCCTGGTTTCAGGTCTTTTCTGATTTGTTTAGAGTATATTTTCTGGGGACGTTGTTAACCTGTTAGCATTTTGTTCTCTCATTCATCTATTCTCCTCTGGACAAAATGACAAGATGGAAAAAATCACCTCAACAAAAAGAACAAGAGGTAGTACCGTCTGCCAGGGACCTACTCAATACGGACATTAGTGCGATGTCAGACCTAGAGTTCAGAATTATGATTTTAAAGATACTAGCTGGGCTTGAAAAAAGCAGGGAAGTTATTAGAGAAACCCTTTCTGGAGAAATAAAAGAACTAAAATCTAACCAAGTCAAAATCAAAAAGGCTATTAATGACGTGCAATCAAAAATGGGGGCACTAACTGCTAGGATAAATGAGGCAGAAGAGAGAATCAGCAATATAGAAGACCAAATGATGGAAAATAAAGAAGCTGAGAAAAAGAGAGAGAAACAACTACTGGATCACGAGGGCAGAATTCGAGAGATAAGCAATACGATAAGATGAAACAACATTATAATAATTGGGATCGCAGAAGAAGAAGAAAGAGAGAGAGAGGCAGAAGGTATATTGGAGCAAATAATAGCAGAGAACTTCCCTAATGTGAGGAAGGAAACAGGCATCAAAATCCAGGAGGCACAGAGAACCCCTCTCAAAATCAATAAAAATAGGTCAACACCCCGACATCTAATAGTAAAACTTACGAGTCTCAGAGACAAAGAGAAAATCCTGAAAGCAGCTCGGTAGAAGAGATATGTAACCTACAATGGTAGAAACATTAGATTGGCAACAGACCTATCCACAGAGACGTGGCAGGCCAGAAAGGACTGGCATGATATCTTCAGAGCACTAAATGAGAAAAATATGCAGCGAAGAATACTGTATCCAGCTAGGCTGTCATGAAAATAGAAGGAGAGATAAAAAGCTTCCAGGACAAACAAAAACGAAAGGAATTTGCAAACACGAAACCAGCCCTCCAAGAAATATTGAAAGGGGTCCTCTAAGCAAAGAAAGAGCCTAAAAGCAGCATAGACCAAAAAGGAACACAGACAATATACAGTAACAGTCACCTTACAGGCAATACAATGGCACTAAATTCATATCTTGCAATAGTTACCCTGAATGTAAATGGGCTCAATGCCCCAATCAAAAGACACAGGCTATCAGATTGGATTAAAAAACAAGACCCATCGATATGCTGTCTGCAAGAGACTCATTTTAGACCCAAAGACACCCCCAGATTGAAAGTGAGGGGGTGGAAAACCATGTACCATGCTAATGAACACCAAAAGAAAGCTGGGGTGGCAATCCTTATATCAGACAAATTAGATTTTAAAACAAAGACTGTAATAAGAGATGAGGAAGGACACTATATCCTACTTAAAGGGTCTATCCAACAAGAAGATCTAACAATTGTAAATATCTATGCCCCGAACATGGGAGCAGCCAATTATATAAGCCCATTAATAACAAAAGCAAAGAAACACATCGACAACAATACAATAATAGTAGGGGACATTAACACCCCCCTGACTGAAATGGACAGGTCATTTAAGCAAAAGCTCAACAAGGAAATAAAGACTTTAAATGACACACTGGACCACATGGACTTCACAGATATATTCAGAACATTCCATCCCAAAGCAACAGAATACACATTCTTCTCTAGTGCCCACGGAACATTCTCCAGAATAGATCACATCCTAGGTCACAAAACAGATCTCAACCGGACCAAAAGATTGGGATCATCCCCTGCATATTTTTGGACCACAATGCTTTGAAACTAGAACTCAATCAGAAGAGGAAAGTCGGAAAGAACTCAAATACATGGAGGCTAAAGAGCATCCTACTAAAGAATGAATGGGTCAACCAGAAAATTAAAGAAGAATTTTAAAAATTCATGGAAACCAATGAAAATGAAAACACAACTGTTCAAAATCTTTGGGATGGAGCAAAGGCAGTCCTGAGAGGAAAGTATATAGCAATACAAGCCTTTCTCAAGAAACAAGAAAGGTCTCAAATACACAACCTAACCCTACACCTAAAGGAGCTAGAGAAAAAACAGCAAATAAAGCCTAAACCCAGCAGGAGAAGAGAAATAATAAAGATCAGAGCAGAAATCAATGAACTAGAAACCAAAAGAACAGTAGAACAGATCAACGAAACTAGGAGCTGGTTCTTTGAAAGAATTAACAAGATTGATAAACCCCTGGCCAGACTGATCAAAAAGAAAAGAGAAATGACCCAAAGCAACAAAATCATGAATGAAAGAGGAGAGATCACAACCAACACCAAAGAAATACAAACAATTATAAGAACATATTATGAGCAACTCTATGCCAGCAAATTAGATAACCTGGAAGAAATGGATGCATTCCTAGAGATGTATCAACTACCAAAATTGAACCAGGAAGAAATGGAAAACTTGAACAGACCTATAACCACCAAGGAAATTTGAAGCTGTCATCAAAAACCTCCCAACAAACAAAAGCCCAGGGCCAGATGGCTTCCCAGAGGAATTCTTCCAGAGAATTTAAAGAAGAATTTATTTAAAGAAGAATTAATACCTATTCTCCTGAAACTGTTCCAAAAAATAGAAATGGAAGGAAAACTTCCAAACTCATTTTATGAGGCCACCATTACCTTCATCCCCAAACCAGACAAAGACCCCATCAAAAAGAAGAATTACAGACCAATATACTTGATGAACATGGATGCAAAAATTCTCACCAAAATACTAGCCAATAGGATCCAACAGTACATTAAAAGGATTATTCACCATGACCAAGTGGGATCTATCCCTGGGCTCGAAGGTTGGTTCAACATCCGCAAATCAATCAATGTGATACAATACAGAAAGAGCAAGAACCATATGATCCTCTCAATAGCTGAAGAAAAAGCATTTGACAAAGTACAGCATCCTTTCTTGATCAAAACTCTTCAGAGTATAGGGATAGAAGGTACATACCTCAATATCATAAAAGCCATCTATGAAAAACCTACAGCAAATATCATTCTCAATGGGGAAAAACTGAGAGCTTTCCCCCTAAGGTCAGGAACGTGGCAGGATGTCCACTCTCACCACTGCTATTCAACATAGTATTAGAAGTCCTAGCCACAGCAATCAGACACCAAAAAGAAATCAAAGGCATCCAGATCAGCAAAGAGGAAGTCAAACTCTCACTCTTTGCAGATGATATGATACTTTATGTGGAAAACCCAAAAGACTCCACCCCAAAACTGCTAGAACTCATACAGGAATTCAGTAAAGTGCCAGGATATAAAATCAATGCACAGAAATCAGTGGCATTTCTATACACTAACAACAAGACAGAAGAGAGACAAATTAAGGAGTCAATCCCATTTACAATGGCACCCAAAACCATAAGATACCTAGGAATAAATCTAACAAAAGAAACAAAGGATCTATACTCAGATAACTATAAAATACTCCTGAAAGAAATTGAAGAAGACACAAAGAAATGGAAAAACGTTCCATGCACATGGACTGGAAGAACAAACATTGTGAAGATGTCAATGCTACCTAGAGCAATCTACACATTCAATGCAATCCCCCTCAAAATATCATCCACTTTTTTCAAAGAAATGGAACAAATAATCCTAAAATTTGTATGGAACCAGAAAAGACCCCGAATAGCCAGAGGAATGTTGCAAAAGAAAAGCAAAGCTGGCAGCATCACAATTCCGGACTTTCAGCTCTATTACAAAGCTGTCATCATCAAGACAGTATGGTACTGGCACAAAAACACATAGATCAATGGAACAGAATAGAGGGCCCAGAAATGGACCCTCAACTCTATGGTCAACTAATCTTTGACAAAGCAGGAAAGAATGTCCAACTGAAAAAATACAGTCTCTTCAACAAATGGTGTCGAGAAAATTGGACAGCCACATGCAGAAGAATGAAACTGGACCATTTCCTTACACCACACACAAAAATAGACTCCAAATGGTTGAAAGACCTAAATGTGAGACAGGAGTCCATCAAAATCCTAAAGGAGAACACAGGCAGCAACCTCTTCGACCTCAGCCACAGCAACTTCTTCCTAGAAACATCACCAAAGACAAGGGAAGCAAGGGCATAAATGAACTATTGGAATTTCAACAAGATAAAAAGCTTTTGCACAGCAAAAGAAACAGTCCACAAAACCAAAAGACAACCAACAGAATGGGAGAAAATATTTGCAAATGACCTATCAGATAAAGGGCTAGTATCCAAAATCTATAAAGAACTTATCAAACTCAACACCCAAAGAACAAATAATCCAATCAAGAAATGGGCAGAAGACGTGAACAGACATTTTTCCAAAGAAGACATCCAAATGGCCAACAGACACATGAAAAAGTGCTCAACATTGCTCGGCATCAGGGAAATCCAAAGCAAAACCTCAATGAGATACCACCTCACACCAGTCAGAATGGCTAAAATTAACAAGTCAGGAAATGACAGATGTTGGCAGGGATGCGGAGAAAGGGGAACCCTCCTACACTGTTGGTGGGAATGCAAGCTGGTGCAACCACTCTGGAAAACAGTCTGGAGGTTCCTCAAACAGTTGAAAATAGAGCTACCATATGACCCAGCAATTGCACTACTGGGTGTTTACCACAAAGATACAAATGTAGGGATCCGAAGGGGTACGTGTACCCCAATGTTTATAGCAGCAATGTCCACAATAGCCAAACTGTGGAAAGAGCCAAGATGTCCATCAACAGATGAATGGATAAAGAAGAGGTGGTATATATACACAATGGAATATTATGCAGCCATCAAAAGGAATGAGATCTTGCCATTTGCAACGATGTGGATGGAACTGGAGGGTGTTATGCTGCGTGAAATAAGTCAATCAGAGAAAAACATATATCATATGACCTCACTGATATGAGGAATTCTTA
The DNA here is from genome assembly GCF_003265705.2 of Callorhinus ursinus. NCBI lineage: Eukaryota > Metazoa > Chordata > Mammalia > Carnivora > Otariidae > Callorhinus > Callorhinus ursinus. The sequence continues at coordinate 2,748,361 of NW_027397098.1, forward strand.
ATCTCAGGAAACAAACTGAGGGTTGCTGGAGTGGGGGTGGGGTGGGAGGGATGGGGTAGCTGGGTGATAAACATTGGGGAGGGTATGTGCTATGGTGAGTGCTGTGAATTGTGCAAGACTGTTGAATCACAGATCTGTACTTCTGAAACAAATAATGCAATATATGTGAAGAAAAGAGAAAAAGAAGAAGATAGCTGGAGGGGAAGAATGAAGGGGGGTAAATCGGAGTGGGAGACCAACCATGAGAGATGATGGACTCTGAAAAACAAACTGAGGGTTCTAGAGGGGAGGGGGTGGGGGCATGGGTTAACCTGGTGATGGGTATTAAAGAGGGCACGTTCTGCATGGAGCACTGTGTGTTATGCACAAACAATAAATCATGGAACACTACATCAAAAACTAATGATGTATGGTGATTAACATAACAATAACAAAATTAAAGAGAAAATAAAAAATAAATAAGAAATGGATTGGTTCTAAAAGCCCTTCCATGGAATTCACACACTGGCTCATCTCTTTCATCTAAACAGGTAATTTACTATAAAAGACAGACAAGTTTATCCCAGGAACCCCAAGTTTATCCCAGTTTTTCCCATGAGCAAAGAGTTGTCCTGAAAAAATTGGAGGGGGCAGTAGGGTACTTTTTATGGATGCTGGCTATAAAGAGATATTGTGGTGGTTCAGGAAGCAAATCCTGGGAGAGTTACCTCGGGAGGGGATCGTGTCGTGGACCTGTTAAAGAGGTGCTAGGATGGTGGGCAGGCAGAACACAAGGAAAGACATTGAGATTCCTAAGTGAGAAGGAAACAGAGGAACACCTGAGAGATCATTGCAAACTGTCCCAGAAAAAAAAAAAAAAACCTGCCCCCAAAATTGTCTGTGTTGATCTAAGTAGAAAGGTCTTTGTAATAATCTGTATGACAAATAGGATGAAAGGCAGAGTTGAAATCGCAAATTCATGCCTTTCTGTGTCCTTTTGTTCAGTTGTTTTGTTGGTTCTCAATAAATGTTAAATAATAATAAAAATCCATCAGGTAAACCATTTCAGACAGACTAGACTCCATTAAATTTCAGGGAATTTCAAACCAGAGCATTCAAAGGCCATTTGCTGAAATTCTTTGTTTTCTTTTCTTTTCTTTCTCATTTTATTTGAAGTTCTTTCTTTGAATGCACAGAATGGACTGCTCTTGAAGAGAGTGCATTTCAAAACACAGTTTTGAAAAGGGGAACTGAGTAAAATATACATATGTAAAATTTAGCTCTGCCTGGGTGCATTGTTTTATTGTGTTTTTTTTTAAGGTTTTATTTATTTATTTGACAGAGAGAGACACAGTGAGAGAGGGCACACAAGCGGGGGAGTGGAAGAGGTAGAAGCAGCCTTCCCACTGAGCAGGGAGCCTGATGCGGGATCCCAGGATCCGGGGATCATGACCTGAGCCGAAGGCAGATGCTTAACGACTGAGCCACCCAGGCGCCCCTGTTTTATTGTTACTTTATTGGGATTTTTTGGGAGCAGTGGGCATTTGTAGACAATCATATATTTTGCTAATGATTACTATGGTCAGCCTTGAGATATTTTTTTGCAAGTCTTTTTCCACTGAGTCTTTTAATACTGAGGGAGAAGTGATGGTGTATTGAACTCAACAATCAAGTTTTAACTTTGTGTCTGGGGCAGGAGATGTGCATTTTGCATGTTTTCTTAAAAGTCTTGATCATTGCCCTGAGCTTGAGGTACAGAGAACAGGAAATTCTGCAGCCAAGGAAACCCCTATCCATAGGCAGCATCCTGCGGAAGGAGATAAAGCTCCATCAAAGAGTTTCACCATCATACATGTTGTTCATTTACAGTGAAACCTCAAAGAACATATCTTATGTGTTTTCATGTATCTTGGGTAAAACATTTGCATTTTGCAATTTATGTGCTCTTTAATATTAATACTCGATTTAAAAGAGTAAATTTAAAAGTCATGATTTTTCCTTGAGTTTATAAATCTTATTTTGCAATATATAATTTCTAAAGATCACTTTAAAGGCTCTTCAATTAATCTTTGATTCCATTTAAACCCTTTAAATTACACTTATATTTTTACTGTTTATGTATTTAGCTTTATTTCTCAGTCCTTCCCTTGTCTCTAAAACACCAAAATCTTCCCAAAACTTACTTACATGATATAAATCTAATACATATAGTATGATAATATGAAAATTACATGAATAATTTTAAATTCTTCTAAATTTTTTATACTGTTTGCAAACTGGGTTTTACCTTGTCAACTTGAGAATCATAAGTCTAAATCAGTTATCCATACTAATTATTCTTTTAAGCAATACAAACATTTCAAATACAAGGTACACAAAATTTAACAAAAAAATTATAAATACTATGAGTTATACTTACATAATTATCATTAGACTTAGTTCTAAGCGGGCCTGGGGTTAAAATAAACGTATCCGCCTAGGAACCCATTACAGTATCCCACATTGATGTCATTTTTCTTTCCAAGTATTTTTTTCTAAGTATTTTGGGAAATGATGTGCCAAGGAAGTGGGATTTCCATTCCAGGTGCATTGGGGTGACCTTCTCAGAGGCTGACCACACATAAACTAGAGAGACTGGCCTGGGTGTAAAATGAAAAACTACAGACATTCAGCTAATTTTTCTATATTGAGCCTTAAAAAAAGAGGTGAAATTCACGTCACATAAAATTTACCATTGTAAAATAAAAAATCAGCAGCATTTAGTTCATTTACACTCTACTTGATGTACTTGTGCTTTCATACTTGCACCCTTGTACAACCATGTCTTTTATTTAGTTCTAAAACATTTCCATCACTAAAAATAAAGCCCAGTATTCACAAACAGTTACTTCCCATTACTCGCTACCCTTGGCCCCAGGTAACCACCATCTGCTCTTTATTTTTATGCATTTACCTATTCTGGATAGTTCATATAAATGGAATCATATAATATGTGAACTTTTGGTCTGTTTTTTTTTTTCACTTAACATAATATTTTTAAAGTTCATCCATGTTGCAGCATGTGCCAGTCCTTTTTTCTTTTAATGGTTGAATAATACCCTATTGTGTGAATATACCATAATTTGTGCCTCAGTTCCTCCACTGATAGACACTTGGGTTGTTTCTACCTTTTGACTATTGCAAATAATGGTGTGATGAATGTGCCTGTAAATGCATCTGTGTGGATACCTGTTTTCAATTCCCTGGGGTACATACCTAGGAGCGGAATTGCTGGGTCATGTGGTGATTCCATGTTTAGATTTTTGAAGAACCACCAGACTGTTTTCCATGACAGCTGAACCATTTTACACCCCCACTGGTAACATACGAGTGTTCTGATTTCTCCATATTTTCACCAGCACTTGCTAATTTCCATTTAAATATATATATATATATGTATATATAGCCATCCTAGTGGGCAAGATGATATCTTATTGTGGTTTTGATTTGCATTTCAAATGACTAATAACGTTTGAGACTTTTTTTGTTTTTTATTTTTTAAAGATTTTTATTTATTTATTTGACAGAGAGAGAGACAGTGAGAAAGGGAACACAAGCAGGGGGAGTGGGAGAGGGAGAAGCAGGCTTCCCGCTGAGCAGGTAGACCGATGGGGGGCTTGATCCCAGGATGCTGGGATCATGACCTGAGCTGAAGGCAGATGCTTAACAACTGAGCCACCCAGGCGCCCCGAAACTTTTTTTTATTAATGGCTTCTGCCACCACAGACTCCAAGTCAATGTCCTACGTATGCTCTAGGTCCCCTGAATTCATGCTTATTCTTTTCTAATTACTCTCAGTTGTGTCCTCTGATTAAGTCCAATGATATCATGTGAACTTTCCTCCAAACCCCAATTCTGTTCCCCCTCTTTGCTTCACAACCTATTTGTATTCAACCAATCTGTTTAATGTAGTTTTATACTCTGAATTCTTTGGGCATTCTTTCTATCTGGCAGAGCTGCTACGTTAAACAGTTATTTGGATGACATCCTTTAGATTCCGGCATGTCTCTGCTGTCTGGCTATATGATCAATTTCTAAAGTCATTCTAATTATAATATCCTAAATATAATATTAAATATAATTGGGAGGTAGGACATTTTGGATGATGATAAAAATATTTTTGGTAGAATCAGATTGCTATACTTTACATATTAATAACCATTCATTTAGGAAATTTTCCTTTTGAATCATATGACCACAATTTAGACTACAGTGTTTGAACAATAGCAATTTATCTAAATTGCCTGGGTGATAATTGGTGCCTTCTTGGTGAATTTCCTTTCCGAAGCTCACCTTCAGGCCATGGTCATATCTAATTAGGCGTGTCTTGTAGGGAGAGAGATGCTGATGAAAACAGGAAGCATAGACAATTGGTAGAAAAGAAAATGTGTGTGAGGATTTATAATGTGATGGCTGAGAGATAAAGCAAGGCACAAACAAGTCAAAATTTGATCTGGGAGCGGATCAAAAATGAATTCGGAGGCCAATGATCCTGGGCTCAGTGGTACTTTTTATGCACAGCCCAAAGAGCTTTGCGGAAATAGACAAAGACTGACAAGTCACCTAAAGCTTTATAGCTTTATAGCTTTATAAGCTTTATAGGTTCCATCCCAAATGCCACCATCTGTTTCCATGAAAGTCAGGTCCAATGATAACTGTGACCCCAAATGAGAAATCAAATAACAGAAGTGTTGGAGGGGAATATGCACTTTTGTATCTAAATTTCATTAACAGCTCTGGGATAATACAATACAACTGAAAACTCTAAATTGCCATTCAAATCTAAAACAGCATTGTTTTTATTGTTCCCCTAATGAATTGTATATTGAAGACAGAGGAGAGGGGAGGGGGGTTTCGGTTAATTCATGCTACAAGAAGAGTGTTGTATAAATCCAAGGCCACCCAGAGACTGGTAGTGGCCAGCAGTGACCAGCCCTCAAAACACCAAATAAAATCATCACCATAACAGGAGATCGCTTTTCTCTTCTCTCCTGCTTTGCCAACTTCAAAACAACTGCTGTCTTAAAAGAGTCCCAAGTGTACTTTTGGGGACCCTATGTCCCCGGCCTCCCCTTGGCCCTAATGAGAGAGGAGGATGTGCTTTGCCTTGATGTACAGCTGTAGGTTTTCTAATGAGGTAGGCAAGAGATCAGATTCCATTAGGACGTCTCCTTTTAAGCCTTGATTATTCAGCAGCCCTGTTGAAATTAGCTGTTCATTTATCCATGAGCAGCTGCATGCAGGGTTGGACGATTTTGCTTGTAGTGTCAAACTGAGTGCGTCTGGGCTAAAGCCCTCCTGAATATTTATTTAATTCAATTATTCTTCTGTGCCAATATTTTTCTTATTCTAAGCAATAGCACTAGATCCCGAAACTAGAATTTCACCATAAAATTGACCAGGAAATTTGATCTGGGTTGTAAACCACAGCTCTGTTCTCATATGAAGCAAATCCTTTCTGTCCCTTATGCCTGCCTCTCTTCCACGCGACATTAATGCCTATTTTGGCACATCATGTCACAGCTGCAAAGCAGGGCTGGTCCCTCCTGTTTGCCTGTTCTTATGAGCTCCCTGCAGGGCTGCCAGAACAGTCATGTTTATGACTGTCAGGCCCTGGCTGGAGTGGTTACAGAGTCCTTTTTTTCAGAACAGGGGCCAAGTTTTGCTCACTGTCCTGGGGAGGTGTGTGGAGCTCCAGGAGGCTTTGTCAGAAGGTCAAAGAAGAAGGAATGAAGGATGACTCTGAAACAGGGCAGAGATTTAGTGCCAAGCTGGAAAATTGGCAAGGCTAGAAGAGATTCACACATGGAAGTGACATTCTGATCAACAGAATTTTTGTCGTGCATCAAGGGCAATCAGCCACCAGGAACAAATGTTTCTTACTCTTGGATACAGACTGATCAAGAACTTTTTTATGTATGTGCTTTTGGTTTATAAGACCTCCATGTTACTGATTTAACAGTCCTACCATCCTGTGTTCTTCTCCCCACATCGTCAGCTGCTTGAGTTACTTTACTACATTTGTCATATGTGCAGCTTGTCCCAAATATGGAAAACTACACAGGGACCTTCGAGCTCCTTGGAAGTTGACCCCCATAGTTTTTTTTTTTTTTTTTTACTTTGAGATAAAGCAGGCTAAACAACTGGTTCCACCCTTTCTTCTCCAGTCTTTTAAAAACCATGTTGGAACTCTTCTATACTTCTCACATCTTCTGGTGGGTTTCATGGTTGTATCTATTATTCTTATGACCACTGGATTGTTGGCTTTGTTGGTGGGTCTCTTTCAGCACATCCACTGTTTTTTTAGTGATCCTCCATGTGTTTTCTGATTTGGGTACCAGCTTCACCAGCCTCTACGTTGTTTTATGTTTGCTTGGAACCATTTGGGGCTAAAGACCATGGTAGTTGATGATACAGGCAACTGACATTTTACAGTACTACGTTACTCAGAAGAATGCTTTGTAACTGATGTTGGCAAGTTCATTAAAAACACAGTGTCCTCAGCAACGTTGAGTGCTAATGTTGAGAAAGGTGAGTTTGACATTTTTGTTAAACAATAGAAGTATGAAGGAAAATGGACTGTTTTGTATGCCTCTAAAATGCAAAGCCCAATCATGAGATATTTAGTTTGAAGTCTGAACCCATCATCACCCTTCACATGTCTTTGTGTTTCTCTTGTGCCCATCTCCATATCTCTGGGCTGCTCAGTCTCCTTGGGATGTCTGTGCCTTTTCTGTAGTAGATATCCTTTCAATGAATTTCCACTTAGCACCTCGTGGATGAACTGTCACTAAATTCTTCCTGGGTCAGTCCCATGGCATGCTAGACTCTTGCAGCTGATAGGCTGTTTTCCACACACTTCTGCTTCTACTGGTTGAGTTATTTGCTTACTGAGAATAAGATGTGTTTGCTTCAAACTTGTTTACGCCTGACATATTTATTACTGTAATACTGTAACATAATTAAACATTAAATAAGTCAAAAAAACATGAGTGCCAAAAGAAAGAGGGTTATTATTATGAAAATCAAACCAAATGCTTGGAAAAGAACGAAGATGAGCTGCTTAAGACAAATGGCTGTCAAATTAGGTGTAGGCAAGAGAATTATATAAGACGAGCAAAGTAGTAAAAATCAAGGCTTCTTTACTGAGATTTCTTTGCAATTCTCTTCACATTCTTTCTCCCATTTGAAGAAACAAATTGGAAATTGTGTTGTTAATGCAACGTAGGCATGATTTGTGTGGGAAAAAAAAAACAAGGGAACTCCAATTGGAAGGCTTACGTTTAGAGGAAAACTTGACCCTACAATCAAATCAATAAGTAAGCAAATGCCTAATATATATTTACATTAAATTAAATGTGTAAGGCAAAGATTATTTTTATATGATTTCCTGCACTGATCACTGATCAACTGACCGTCTACCTGAACCAATAGCCAATAAGAGGCTTCCTAGTGTACAGATCCTTTAACATACTTCTTAGGTGCTGTATCCTTCTGGAAGCTTACTCTGACTCTCCTCTTCACTCTGGATTAAAAATCCCTTGTCCTAGCTCCCAGCTGTTCATCCATCACAGCATTTTATCACTTCATAACTGGTTTGCTTAATTGTCTATCTCCTCCACTGAACCATGAGCTTGCTGAGAGCAGTGAACTCATTTGTAATATTCTCCATATTTTTATTTAATATTATTAAAATACTCTCATTTTAATATTCTTCTGAAACACTGCATGACCTCTGTGTGGATGCACAAATGTTCACTGAATGAATGTTGAAATGTAGACTTCATTACAGGTGTTTATGAAATAACCAAGATCAAAAACAAAGATATTACTTTATGAAAAAATTTTGTGGGGATTGTTTCTCTGGTATTTAAGATGTGTTATGTAATGAGCGTGAAGAGAAACTACCTGGGGATCAGGTAGTATTTTACTGTTTTTACTGTTTGTTTACTGTTTGTTTAATGTATCTTACTGTTAGTGTGCCTCATATTGACACATCTTCTCTTAACTGCAAGATATTTTTGTATGTATTTTTCACCCTGCAGGATTTTTCCACCTCTTTTTTTCTCTCCCTGTGTTACACTGTTTCCAGCAGCTAACAAGCAAGTTGTAGAACTGGGCTGGTGCCACCCCACATCAGCTGGGAAAACCTCAGAGAATCTGAATCCTTCTATTTCAAATATTGTTTATTCTCCTTCTCCCTTCCCCGACTTCAAATCAACATATGCTTCCAGTCTGGGAATCTAGGGGAGTTCTCAAAGCCATTTATCCGTTTCCTTTAATAGACTTGTAGCCTAGTTAAGCTAAGCATTAGCTTACTTTTTGTCCTTTATGTTCTTCATGTTCTTCAATTCCTTGGTCTTCACTCTTTAATCAAATGTCTTGCTTTAATTTCCCCCTGGCCCTGTGGCATTGGGCTTGTGTCTGGCCACACAGTGCTCCTTTTCACATACATTTTGAGAAGTGGCCCACAGGAGGAAATATTTCATCCAAAGTGAGCATTACATTTTGGACACTTAAGAGCTTGGAACCAAAGAGTCTACAGTAGGAGTCAATCACAGACACAAATGTCACAGGCACAGTTAACAGAAAAATTATAAAATTAATCTATGTGATATAAGCAACAGTTTAACATGTGCTTTCAAAGCATCGCAAAGTAGAATGGTCCCTTCCCCTGGAGTCCCCTGAAAGCAATTGCAAATTGAAAAAACAGAGACCCTAAGAAATGAAACTCTCTTTATTGCAAATGACTTGATGATCTACATTACAAATCCCAAAGCATGCTCAGAAACAGCTAAGGGAACTAATATGAAAGTTTATCACATTCATATCACACGAATATGAAAGTTTATCACATTCATAGGATACAAAGCAATCAGTTGTATTTCTGTACACTGGTAACAAACAATGGGCAATTGAAACTGTAAATAAAATTTACAATAGCATCAAAACCATGAAATACTTAGGGATAACTTTAACAAAATATGTGTAAGTTTTATGTGCCAAAGAATATAAAACACTGAGGAGCGAGATCTGAAAAGACCTAAATGAATGGAAAGATATACCATGTTTATGGATTATAAGACTAAATATTGTGATGATGTCAGTTCTCTCCAAACTGATCTGTAGATTTAATATAATCTCAGTTAAAATCTCAGCAAGTTTTTTGAAAAAAAAATCAACATGTTGATTCTAATATGTGTATGGAAAAGCAAAGGACTTAGCATAACCAAAATACTTTTGTGAAAGAACAAAGTTGGATGACTCACTGAGCTGACTGATTTTAAGACTTAGTATAAAGGCAAGACAAATAAAATATTATGGTATTAATGAAAGGATAGATATATAGACACATGGTACAGAATAGAAAGTCCAGAAATAGACACACACTTATATAGTCAGTTGATCTTCCACAGAGCTACCCAGGTAATTCAATGTATAAAAAATTGTCTTTTCAACAAATGAAGCTGAAGCGATTGAACATCCCTTTGCCAAAAAAAACTCAAAGCCAAAACAACAACAACAACAATAACAAAAAGCTCACCCTTACCTAGCACCACAGACAAAAATAGATCATAGACCTAAATGTAAAGCAAAAACTAAAAAAAACATCTAGAAGAAAACATAAGAGAAAGTATTTGGGACCTTGGCTTGGGCAAAGGTTTTTTAGCTAAGACACAAAAACACAAACCACAAAAGGAAAAAAAATGAATGAATATGACAACAAACTTAAAGTTTTTACTTCTCCGGAAGACCCTGTTAAGAAAATAAAAAGAGAAGTTACAGACAGGGAGAAAATACTTGCAAGACATACACTTAATAAGGGATAAAAAATTTCTTACATCTTAATCTAAACTAAGAAAACACAACCAATAAAAGCTGGATAGAAGATTTGAACAGACGCTCCACTAAAGAAAATATATGGGTGGCAAATAAGCACATGAAAAGATGTTTGACATCATAAGCTATTAGGGAAATGAAAATTAAAACCACAGTGAGCTATCATTTAACATATTAGAATGGTTAAAATAAAAAACACTGACAAGACCAAGCACTGACAGAGCATAGAACAACCAAAATTCACACGCATTGCTGGTGGGGATGTAAATGCAGACACTAGCTGCGGCTCCTATCGAGCAAAATATACACTTACCACATGGATAGATTTCCTAGGGCTGCGGTAATAAAGTATCACTAACTGAGGGGCTTAAAACAAACGACATTTCAATTTATTGTCTTATCGTCTCATGCTTCTGGCAGCTGAAAGGGTGAAACCAGGGGGTCAGCAGAGCCGGGATCCCTCTGAAATTTATAAGGGAGTATCCTTCCTTGCATCTTCTCACTGTGGGTGCTTGCCGGCAATCCTTGGCATTCTTTGGCCTATAGATGCTTTCCTCCAATATCTGCTTCCATTGCCGTTTCTGTGTCTCCTCTCCTCTTAGAAGGACACTAGTCATATTAGGTTAAGGGTCCATCCAAATCCAATATGAGCTCATCTTAATTAATTACAGCTGCACTTTTTTCCAAATGAGGTCACATTCTGAGGTACAGGGCATGAGGATTTCAACATTCTATTGGGGGGGACATAATTCAACTCATAATACCATTCAACCCAACAATCCCATCCTTAGGTATTTTATTAAACACTTATTTATTTATTTTAGAGAGAGCGCATGAGCAAGCAGGGGAGAGGGGAAGAGGGAGAGAGAGAATCCTGAAGCCGACTCCCCGCTGAGCGTGGAGCCCAATGTGGGGCTCGATCCCGGGACCCTGAGACCATGACCTGAGCTGAAATCAAGAGTCAACCGCTTAAATGGCTGCGCCACCCAGGCGCCCCTCCATCCTTAGGTATTTACCCAAGATGAATGAAAACAATGTCCTCACAAAGACCTGTATGAGATGTTTATAGCAGCTTTATTTATGGTCATCCAAAATAGGAACCAACCCAAACATTCATCAACTGTGAATGAGTAAATGTGGTACATCCATATGGTAGAATGCCACTTGGCAATAAAAGGGCCAAACTCCTGATACATCCAAGAGCGTAGGTGGATCTCAAAGCTTGATGTTAAATGAAGGAGCTGCACAGAAAAGACTGGAAACTACCATTTACTCAACAATCTGGAAAAGGCAGAACTATGAGGCAAAAAGCAGATGAACCAGGGGCGCCTGGGTGGCTCAGTCGGTTACGCGGCTGCCTTCGGCTCAGGTCGTGATCCCGAGGTCCTGGGATCGAGCCCCGCATCGGGCTCCCTGCTCGGCGGGAAGCCTGCTTCTCCCTCTCCCACTCCCCCTGCTTGTGTTCCTGCTCTCACTGTGTCTCTCTCTGTCAAATAAATAAATAAAATCTTTAAAAAAAGCAAAGGAACCAGACATGGGAAAAGCATACTGATCCCAAAGTCTCAAGAGGGGACTTTTTCAGATGATGAAAATATTCTCCATCATAATTGTGGTGGTGGTGGTTATATAACCGCATACATTTGTCAAAAGAGTGATTTTTACTGTGTGTAAATTATACCTCCATAAAACTGACTTTCACAGTCTCAGGTACTGCATTTGCAAATCAAAATACTTAAAAAAAATAGAACCCAAGATTCTTTGAGACCTCACTGTAGGTGATCTGTATATAAACTTTTCTAATTTGAGGAATTAAGGTTTCTAAAAAAGATTGTTACACATATTAGGATTAATTGACGTTAGCAAACATCAATATCGCTTCCTGCGGCTGGAGATCAAGAAAGGAAATCTCTAGAGAGCCAGGGTCCGTCCTTTGGGGGAATGGTGCTCAGATCACTACAGGGAGAAGCCCCTAAGACAATTAGAGAGTTAGAAAGCCATCATGGTGAGAAGCAGCAAGGCCTCCAACCCCACCTCCTGTGTGCACCTTGGGCTCTTTCCTCGGCATTGACCTGAATGTTCCCCACTTAGTTCTCCTGACAGCGCTTCTTGGGACACTGCTGTGCTCTGGCCCCCCTAACAGGACAACCTTCTCTTGGTTTTCATCTGTCTTGCTCTGGGCTTATCGTTCTGTTTTTGTCTGCACTCAGATATGGATAAATGACTTTTGTGTTTCCTACCGGTTGTGAAATTATGATATGTTAAGCTTCACATGATAGAATGTATAATTTTATGTTAAATCGTATTTGTTGTATACCAAATTTTTTTTTTAAGACTGCGTCTCCTGCCGAGCATGACCCCTTTCTGAACAAGACTGGGGCTCTTTCTTCACTTTGTGTTTCAAGGTTAAGAGTCCTGTGTCTTCCCCAGGGGTCAGAACCAGAGAGGGCCTTACTTTCAGGTGCAACCCCCCCCCTCCCTTTACAGATACACTTCTCTTAATACACAACAACTGCTTAAAAGGAACATAACAAGGGGTGCCTGGGCGGTGAAGTCGGCTAAACATCTGACTCTTGGTTTCGGCTCAGGGCATGATCTCAGGGTGGTGAGGTTGAGCCTCAGTTCAGGCGCCATGCTCAGCAGGGAGTCTGCCTCGGACTCTCGCGCGCTCTGGCCCCCCCCCCCCCCCCCTCTCGCACGTGCTCTCTCTCTCTCTCAAATAAATAAATAAATCTTAAAAAAAAAAAAAAAAGGAACATAGCAAGAATGCCACACATGCCTCAACAGGAAGGTTTGTTTCCTGAGGCTTTCATTCATGGTGAAAACCAGGGATTGACCTTCCAAAAAAAGATCTTAAGATACCCCGCGTCTTTCTCCCTGCCAATCCCCGCCCCTCCGTTTCCTCTTCTCCCCCCCCCCTCCTGTTCCGCTTAGCTCTTTCCTCTTCTTGCTCCCTATTCTCCATCCTCCCCTCTCCCCTCACTTCTCCTCCTCCTCTATCTCCCATCTGCCCACCTGACCATCTTCTGTCTACTTGATATTTTGTATTTTCCCTGCTCTCTTGGCAGCGAGACTGTGACAAGGGACTCACGTGTATTTTTCACTAATGCTGTTCTTATTTAATAAAGTTTGGTGTTCTCCGATAAGCCTAGCAGAAAAACTCTACAAACTTGCCCACAGTATACTCCCTGGGGGCTTCCACTTTTTTATTGCCAGGCAGACGTAGGCAAGGAACAATACCCTATATTGGGTCTGGTGTGGTTCCAGCTCATGCATATTCATATTTCCTACTTCATTAGTAGTCCCCTGGGCTGACTCTGGGTCATCAGGAGAGCCCTGAGAATTGTGGAAATCTCAATTAAGACAATGCTCCTTGTCTTTTCATTGGCCTTGATATTTTTTGAAACACAAGTTTCCAATTGCTCCATAGAACTGCTAATCAGATTTCTTTTCTATATATAAAAGTAAATCTGAAGAACAGTTACTCCAGCAAATGTGCAATGTGCCCTAAGTTCAGCTTTATCAAAAGTCCCAATAAAGACACTCAGTTCTGCATTCCACAAGCAGATTAAAATCATCTAAAAAAAAATAATGTCTCTAAGGACCTTTGCATAACACAGCAGGGAAATACCTAACATCTTTTAGAAAGATTTAAAATAATGACTATAAAAATGTTTGGGAGGGAGGCGCCTGGGTGGCTCAGTCAGTCAAGCGTCTGACTCTTGATTTTGGCTAAGGTCATGATCTCAGAGTCATGAGATCGAGTGCCCTGTTGGGCTCCACGCTCAGCACAGAGTCTGCCTAAGATTTTCTCCATCTCCCTCTGCCCCTCCCCCCTGCAGCTCCCCTTGCACTCACTCTCTCTCTAAAAAAACAAAAATTGAAAAAAATTGAAAAATAAAAATATTTGAAGAAATAAGCTGTTAAGCTAAATTTCTTTGTGATTATGTCATATAATTGGGAAGTGATATAATAATACTTTAAGTCATTTTATCATAGTGATTTTTAATATAATTTAACAAATATCTATAGCTCCTGTTATGGAGCTAAGAGCCCCGAGGGAATGAAAATGCCGTCTGCCCTCAAGATTTACAAGGGAATCAGGGAAAAAAGATATGCACAAAAAATCGTAATGTACAACAGATAACAAGTTTGTTATCTTCTTGAGTGTAGATACTGTGCCTTTCATTTAACTTATATTCCTCTCAAATCTAGCTCAGTCCTTTACACACAGAGATACTTAATAAGTGTGTTGGGAAAACTAAGTGTTCTAAAAAGGAAATAATGCAAGCAATTAATGCAGATTACAAACGTTAGGGAAGGTCTCACAGAAATAGGACTTGAGCTGAAACTTAATATATGGGTAAAATTTGGATCTGTTCAAAGGGAGAGGCAGAGCATTCCTGGCCAGAGAAAAGAGCATGAATGAGATTCAGAGGTGGGAGCAAGTGTGCTGAGCAGGTGTGAGGGAAATCGGCTGGAGCAGAGCGTTCCCTCAGGGTTTAATGTTTAGAAAGCCAATAAACATAATCACTAATCCTCTCAGTACAGGATCATTCCCATCAGCTTAGGAAGAGCATACCAAGAATTACACACAGACCTCAATAGGCCATTCATTTCTTCCCTTTTAAAACCAAAACCAAACAGAACCTTTCTTGGCTCTATATTCCCCTCTCTAAAAAAAGTTGCCTGTACCAGCCGCCTCTAAGTCCTCTCCCTGAATCTCTCTTGAAGTCACCCCAGTAAGGCTCCCATGCCCACAGCTCCGCCAAAGATACCTGAGTGGGTAAATCCACCTGTCAGGTCCCAGCGCCCAGCTCTATGGACCTGGGACCTTCCAGCAGTGTTTGAGACAGGTGCCTGCTCTCTCCTCCTTGAGCCACTGGCCTCGCCCGTCTGCCAGGACCCATACTGTCCTGGTGTTCACTTATTCCTTGGCCGTTCCTTCTCAGTCCCTTGTGCTAGTGTCCACGCATCTCCCTGACCCTGAAATGTGGGGGTGGCCCAGGGCCCGGACCTCAGTCATTTCCTAGGTGATATATGCAGGCTCGTGTTCAGTAACATATGCCCACCGATGACTTTTAAATTTACAGGTCTGGCCTGGCGCTCCCCTCTTAGCTATAAACTCATATCCAACTACTTGTTGGTATCTTTGGATCACTAAGGGCATATCCCAAACCGAACTCCTGATATTCTCTCCCAAAGTGGTTCCTCTCAATAGCTTCCCCTTCTTAGAGAAAGGGAATTCCATCCTTCCATGGCCTCAGGCCAAAAACTTGGGCATCACCCTTGACTGTCTCCCCCCACCAACCCTTCCACATCTAATCCCTTCGCAAATCCTGTTGACTCTATCTTCAAAATATTCATCATGTGGCCGCTTCTCATCACTGGTTCAAAGCACCACCTCTCTCTTCTGAATTAATACAAACGCCTTCTTTAAAAAAATTATTTATTTATTTATTTATTTATTTGAGAGAGAGCGCGAGAGCGGCGCGTGTGGGGGGAGGGGCAGAGGGAGAGGACACCCCCCCCCCAAGCGAACTCCCTGCTGACCGCAGAGCCAGATGCAGGGCTCCATCCCAGGACCCATGAGATCACCAGGTGAGCCGAAACCGAGAGCCAGACGCCCAGCTGAACCACTCAGGTGCCCCCAAAGCCTTCTAAGCACTCTTCTACTTTTGCTCTCTGGCATTCTGTTTTCTTTTCTTTTCTTTTCTTTTTTTTAAGATTTTATTTATTTATTTGACAGAGAGAGACAGCGAGAGCAGGAGCACAAGCAGGGGGAGTGGGAGAGGGGGAAGCAGGTCTCCCTCTGAGCAGAGAGCCCGATGCGGGGGATCCCAGGAGCCTGGGATCATGACCGGAGCCGAAGGCAGACGCCTAACGACTGAGCCACCCAGGAGCCCCTCCGGCATTCTGTTTTCAACCCAGCAGCCTGGCGATCCCTTTAAAATGTGTATCAGACCAGGTCTCTCTTCTGCTCTGAACCTCCAGTGGCTTCCCAGCTTATTCAGAGAAAAAGCCAGTCTTTTCCCTCCCTGGCCTATGGGGCCTTATATCATTTGTCCTTCCTGCCCTCCCCTCTCCCCTTACCTCTCTGACCTCATCTTCTATCATCCCTGCTTGCTCAGGCTCTCCAGCCACACTGGCCTCCTGCTGTGCCTGGACTTTGCCGTGTGCGCCAGCCTCAAGACCTCTGCACCTGCTATTCTAGTAGCCCAGAGAGCTTGTCCTCCAGATGCCGGCACAAGGGACTCCCTCATGTCCTTCAGGTGTTTGCTTAGATGTCAGAGTCTTCTCAGAAACCTTCCCTTGCTATCCTGTTTAACATTACACATTCCCACCACTGCTTTCTATCCCCTTCTCAACTTTATTATGTGTTTCTATAGCATAGCAATAATGACCACTCTCTGCATACTATTTGCTTTTCTATTTTTCTTTTTTCTTCCTTCTTTTCTTTCTCCTTTCTACCTTTCCTGTTTGATTCCCTCTTCTAGAATATACATCCCATAATGGCAGCGATTTTTTATGTTTTGTTCACTATTGTATTCTCAGGGAGTAGAATGGTGCCTGGGACAAAGAACGTGCTTGAGAAATATTGGTTAAATAAATGAATTAATCTGCACTTTACTAATGAGAAAATGGAGTCTTAGAGAAGTGAATAATTTGGCCAAAGTCACTCAGCTTGTGAGCCGGGGATGTAAGATGCATAATACCATCTGTTGGACTATGGACCTAACCACTGTAATATTTGGCTCTCTGTAGGCAAAGCAAGGATCTTTATCTTATACAAGCCATGACACTCTTCTCCAAAGCATTTTGTACCATCTTTTTTGATGATTTCTCTATGACAATGAAAAATTGGATTTTTTTCCCATTGTTGAGAGTTAAAATTTGCTCAAAAGTAAATAAGGACAACAAAAGAAAATATTAATTCCAAAGCCACATGATGATAGATTACTAAAAGTTTTACTTTTTGATTCAGTTCTATTTGGATAAGATAGGAAAAAAAATCAGGAATTAAATTAATCATCCAAAGTAGTACAATAGATCAAAAAAACTTCACAGAAGAAGAAATATCGTGAGTAATGTTGCAGTGAATGTGGAATACATATATCTCTTCAAGGTACTGATTTCATTTCCTTTGCATATATACCCAGAAGAGGGATTGTTGGATCATACGGTAGTTCTATTTTTAAGAAATACATTTCTTAAAGAAAGAAGTAACTGAATTTTATTTTTATTTTTTTTTTGAGATTTTATTTATTTATTTGACAGAGAGAGAGATAGTGAGAGCAGGAACACAAGCAGGGGGAGCGGGAGAGGGAGAAGCAGGCTTCCGCCCAAGGAGGGAGCCTGATGTGGGACTCGATCCCAGGAACCCAGGATCACGACATGAGCCGAAGACAGGCACTTAACCATCTGAGCCACCCAGGCACCCCTCTGAGAAAATTCTAATTGCTGATCCAATTCGTTGCAAGTTTATGGGACTCCAGGTTTCCTATTTAATCCTCAGTTGGTTGTATTTTTGTAGGAAGGTTTCCATTTCATCCAAATGTTCAAATAAAGTGGCTCGTAGTGTTTCTGAATTCACTTTTTAGCCTTTGATTACCGATAATCATGTGTCCATTTTCATTCCTAATGTATTTTTTACTTGTTTTCTGTCTTTCTCTGTCTCTCATCATTTTGGACAGAGATTTTTCCAATTGAATTGGTCTTTTAAAGAGAAAGATAATTTCTTATATTTTTACAATTCTTTCTTTCCTTCTTTCTTTCTTTCTTTCTTTCATCCTTTTAACTAGTTGTTTATGCTCTGATGAGGATGATGGCAGATGGCATAGAGCAGTTGCTGTAGAGAGAAATGACCTGGGGAAAGCAAGTGCATGTCAAAGTATTGTTTCCTGCCATGTGTCTCAGCTGTTGACTTGCAAAAGGGTGGTCATTAGGGCAAAGCTGGAACCAGGACAGGGCAGGTTGTCCTGAGCAATGAGGGTGGCTGTCTGAGAGGTGAACGGGCAGAATTACAAAACACTTCCAGAAATTGCCTTCAGTTGCCTGAGAAGGACTCTGTCCTGTTATTCATTCTTCCTCTCTTTTTCCTTATCAAGTTTAACTCTTTATCAACATTATCCAGCAAAAGCTAACATTAGTTAGAATTTTAGTTCATGTCAAATTATGGTGGGACAACTAAAGGAATGTTATCATTCAAAGAGCATTTTTTCAAGCCCAGTAATCCTTAGCATTCCTAATGTGTGGGTGATACAATTTTTTAAGCAGAGTTAATAAGCAAACTTTCTCTGGCAAGATTTAACATTAGCTGCAGTTTGGACTTTAGTTGTAAGCTCAGAATGGATGGAGCAGTCCTCCTCTCTAGCCAAGCCTGGACAGCAACAGAAATACAATTAATGCTATAATTTCCATATGGAAGAAACAAGCACCTCTGTATATATGTATATAAAAGTGCCATAATTTTTTCCCAAGTTTTTATTTAAATTCTAGTTAGTTAATGTTTAGTGTAATATGAGTTTCAGGTGTAACATTTAGTGATTTGACACTTACATGTAATACCTAGTGCTCCTCACATTAAGTGCACTCCTTAATGCCCACCACCTACTCAACCCATCCCCCTGCCCACCTCCCTTCTGGTAACCATCAGTTTATAGAAGATATAGATAGATAGAGATATGGATAGAGATTGCTATAAAATCACTAACCCCCTTTTTAAAAAATATTTTATTTATTTATTTATTTAAGAGAGAGAGCACGAGCAGGGGGAGAGGCAGAGGGAGAGAGAAAGGGAGAAACACACTATCCACTAAGCAGGAGCCCAACATGGGGATCAATCCCAGGACGCTGAGATCATGACCCTAGCCGAAGGCAGACGCTTAACTGACTGAGCCACCCAGGCGCCCCTAAAATCACTAACCCTTAAATCCGGAGGAGACAGCTTGCAGTGAGTTGAGTATCTTGCCCAAAATCACAAAGCTAGCTGGTAGCAGAGCCATGATTGAAATCTCTTCTGTCCTAGCCTAGTCTTTATTCCATTACTCTATGAACTTAGGTTACTGCCTTGCTTAAAAGGTAGATGAGAATATTAAGTGGCATTCAACTAGTTATTACCAATGCAAGAGTTTTAAGGAATACTTTCTGTTAACAGAAATGTATGTATCTGGAATGCATATCGGAAAGAAGAAAAGAAAGTTGGAGCAAAATGTAGAATGTTGTCAGTGAACTGGTTTGTTTTACACATTAGTTATTTGAATTAGGAAACATATAGGAATTACCTTTATTGTGCTCAAATATGAGATGATGGTTTGTTTACTCATTAATATCTACTATTAAGATACCTTAGCATTTTTTTAAAGATTTTATTTATTTGAGAGAGAGAATGAGATAGAGAGAGAGAGCATGAGAGGGGGGAAGGTCAGAGGGAGAAGCAGACTCCCCGCTGAGCAGGGAGCCCGATGCGGGACTCGATCCCGGGACTCCAGGATCATGACCTGAGCCGAAGGCAGTCGCTCAACCAACTGAGCCACCCAGATACCTTAGTATTTTTGACAGGATGAGGGTTTAAAGGTTTTTCTCCCTCTCTTTGCTTTTTAGAGATTTTTGTTTTAATATACAGGAAGACCCTCAGGAAATCTGCTGGATACATGTGAAGAAAAAGACATAAAACTCGTATCTTCACATCATTCAGGAGTTGTTTATGCGGCTAACAGCTGTTGCTCTTGATTCTTAGGTGATATTTAGCTAGATTTTAATCACTATTTTATAGAGTCCCTTTGATTTTAAAATTATCAGTGACAAAAAGCAGGTGTTTTATAAAAACTAAATTAAGCATTTTAGGCAACACATTTATTATAAATTTTGAAATTAGAACTCTTAAACTTTAAACTCCCTAGACATGGCAGAGGGTTCAGTGACATTATGAATTATAGCTCTGTTGTAGAGTTTGCAAAATGCTTTGTAGCAGATTAACTACTAAAGGGGAGAAAACTCATTTTTATTATTGGTGCTATTAGCGTATTTAACGAAGTGGCTCCACTCTTTTGCTCACAAATGCTCATGCAAAGAGGCTATTTTAATGTAAGTGCTCATGATGTTGCTTATAGCACATTCTTTTTGATTTGGGTTTATCTTCTGATCCTTTCTAGATACTACTCATTTTATTTTATTATTATTATTATTTTAAATTTTATTTATTTATTTGTCAGAGAGAGGGAGAGCACAAGCGGGGGGGCGCGGCAGGTAGAGGGAGAAGCAGGCTCCCCGCTGAGCAAGGAGCCGGATGTGGGGCTCAGTCCCAGGACCCTGGCGATCACGACCTGAGCCGAAGGCAGATACTTAATCAACTGAGCCACACAAGCATCCCGATACTACTAATTTTAAAAGGTACATACATCTAGGTATGCTGTGAAGAGATTTTGCAGACGTAAGGAAGAGATTTTGCAGAGGTAAAATCAGTTGACCTCAAGATAGGGAGGTGATCTGGGTCAGGCCTGGCCTAATCACCCTAGCACTGTAAATGAGTCTAGAGGCAGAGATGGACGAAGATAGAGGAGGAGGGACACAGAGATAGGAAGCATGAGAAGGATTTGATGTGCCTTTGCTGACTTGATAATGGAAAGAGCCATGTGGGAAGGCATGTGGGCAGCCTTTAGAATCTGACAGAGGCTCCTAGTTGACAGCCCACAAGGAAACGGGGACCTTAACCTTAATCTTAGAGACTGGACAAACTGGACAAACAAGGAACTGCATTCTGCCAAGGGGATCTTTGTGCTCCAGATGTGATGAGCCATGGGCTCTGCCAGGTTCCTGATTTTGGCTTTGGGGGACCTTGAGCAGAGAACCCAGCCAGGCCATGCCTCCATAAAGGAAAGATGAGCTGATATATGGGTATTGTCTGAAGTTGCTAAGTCTGTAGTAATTGGTTATGCGGCAATAGATCATACACTGATTTGGAATTTGGTCAAGCTTAGCTTCTTTAGAGAACTAAAGCCATTTTTTCCCTCCAGCCTCATTCTTAGTTGAAAGCAAAAATGAATAAGCAGAAATCATGTCTTTACTTTGATCTATCAATTCAGGACATGAGGCCAGTACCAGTTTATGGAATCTGTTGTTTTGAGCTTTATGTTCCATTGCAGGTGGCTTTTGGCTTGTTTATAAATCAGAATGATTTCCCTTGAGACTATTGTTCTCAGCTGTCACAGTTACCCTTCACTGTGTAGTTCTTCAGCTCTCATTAGAGGGGGAAGATTATTTGCAGGGATGACCGCCATGACTCCTCCTATCCTAGGATCCGGGTACTCAGTTCCCTTTGTAATGTGACCCCTGCTTTTACCATCAAGGGGTGGAGGCTGTTTTCCCTGAAGCTCGGATTAGGGCTGGCTCTGTGCTATTTTTGAATGGTAGAGTGTCTCAGAATGACCTGGAGGCTAGACCTCCTGGGGCCTTACAGCTTTCCTCTTTCCCCCTCTTGGATATAGCTGCCCCGTGAGGAAGTCCCAGCAATCCTGCTGAGAGTCTATGTGGAGGGCATCTGAGGAACAGAAGCAGACAGCTCCAGTCAATATCTGGACTTTGAGGCCACCCAGGACAAGCTGGTCTCTGGCAGACCTCCCATCTGAAGGCAAACACATGACAGAGCCTAGCTAAGACCAAATGGAGCTAATCCCAGCTGAGTGTGATCCACATTGCCAGCCCGTAGCATTGTGAGCAAATCATTTGTTCTTATCTTAAGCTACTAAGTTTTGAGGTATTATTTTTTCCTATAGTAATAGTTAGCTGATACAGATAGTAAAGAACATGACTTTAAAAATACTATTTTAAATTTAAAATTTTATTTCTTTTTTAAAGATTTATTTCTTTATTTCAGAGAGAGAGAGAGAGGCAGAGGCAGAAGGAGGCTCCCCGCTGAGCAGGTTGCCAGACAGGGCTCTGTCTCCCAACAGGGAGATCACGACCTGAGCTGAAACCAAGAGTTGGATGCTTAACCGACTGAGCCACCCAGGCGCCTCTAAAATTTTATTTCTTTTTGAATGGATTGTCTGTTCAAACGTCTGTGTACACAGCACAAAATTTGAGATACAAAAGAGTATACACATAAAAATGAATCTCCTGCCCCCTGGGCACTGTGAAACCTTTCTCACCTCTTTGGAGCTCTTCAGGATAATAGGGCATAAAGCAACAATTTCAAGATTGTGCACAGAGAAAAGAGACCAAAGAAGGAGATAAAGACAACATATCTTATTCCAAATTGATTTGCTTTGCTCTACTTTATGTCCTCAGATGTACATCTCTGCTTTCTTCAGTTTTCCTTAGGAGTAACTTTAAAAGGCCTCCAGATGTCAGAGCAACAATGAGGTTAAAGTTGAGTGTATGGGTGATCTTGTGGGTGAGTGTTAGAGGATAGGAAATTATCAACTATATTCTCCAATAATGTCAGGTTAGGGACTCTATCACCAATAGACTAAGTGACTCAAAACCTTTCAGAGGAGTATTTTCTTTGTATTGTATTTGGAGAAAGCAAGTGAGGAAAGGCCCTCCATGCCACCTGATAATCCATGTTAGCCCGGGAGCAGAAATCCAAGCAGAGCACAGTAGGTGCCTAGGGCACTGACCTTTCCTGGAGTCTTGTCCACATTCAGAATGTGGAATCTACAGAACATCAGACTCGGGCTGAGAGTTTGGTGTTACCTGACCTAACCCTGGGAAGTCTGCTCATGCCCTGAAAACCTAAACGCATTCATTCTACAAATGTCTACTGTGCACCTACTATATTCCAGGCACTGTTGGTAGATGGTATGGGTACAAACATAAGTATCACTCTAGTCCATAACCTTAAAGTTCTTCTGGGCTCCACCCACAGAAACTCCAGGAGCCCCAAACCAAACTGGATACTTGATCCTACCTGGATCAAAATTCCCCTAAGGTGCCAAGGGTGTGAAATATTCAGCCCCAAATAGTGGACTCAGTAAATGGGTGTGGGTGTCTTTTCTTTTAAGAAGGCTTTGACTCAAGAAGTTCAAAGAAAAGATTGAGCTCTTCTTACTGGTTTTGTTTAAATTATGTTTCCTGATACAAGGGCAGGGTAATGACAATGAAACTGTGGACATGTATACCCCAGACTATGGGAAGAAATACCTATTTCCATTCCACTCAGAGGGCAGGGGAAATACTGTGTGGTCACTTGTCACATCCAGACACTCCGCTCACTGTCCTGGCCTCACAGAAGTTTGTCCCAGGTTGCTGTAAGGGGACATTACAGGCTCACTGGAGGGTTAGTGCTTTTCCAAGGTTAGAATCTAGAATTTAATGCATGCTTCTTATATTAGTTTGCTCAGGCTGCCATAACAGTGGCTTAAACAACAGACATTTATCTTCTTACAGTTCTGGAGGCTGGAAGTCCAAGATTAAGATGCTGGCAGGGTTGGTTTCTGGTGAGGCCTCTTCCTGGCTTGCACATGGCTGCTTTTTGGCTATGTCCTCACGTGACCTCTTCTCTGGGTGTCTTACAGAGAGAGAGAGAGAGAGAGAGAGAGAGAAGTCTCTGGTGTCTCTTCCACTTCTTATAAGGTCACCAGTCCTACCAGATTAGGTCCCCACCTTTATGACTTCATTTAAACTTAATTACTTCCCTAAAGGCCCTATCTCCAAATACAGTCACATTGAGGGGTAGGGGTTCAACATATAAACTTGGTGGAGGGGGGACACAATTCAGTTCCCAACACTTTTTATATGCCAGATACTATGTTAAGCAGGAGGTGTATATCATTACCTAATGACATATGTATCAAGTGTAAACTCTGTTCAAGGAGGACGTATATTTACAATACAGAGCAATAATTACCAGGCTGTGCTAGGCATGAGAGGGGCAGAAAAGGTCCATCCAGTTTGAACAAGTCAGGGAAGGCTTCTCAGAGGAACGGGTGTCAGAGAGGAGAGGAACCCTTGTGGGGGTAGAGTGGGGTGAAGGTATGCTAGGCAGCGGGGAGGCATGTGGAAGAGCATAACAGGCGACAGATTCTTTCCTCCAGTCTTTGTATTCACAGAGCAGGGCCATTCAGCAAATACAGCACTTTGGCTGAGTGAGGCCATGGGCGTCTGGGGGATGTAGGAAGAACACACGGAAGAGGTCAAGGTGATACCAAAAATAGACTGCCCCTACCAGGATACTGTAGCAAGGAGCTTGGACTTGATTATGTAGTAGGAATTGGGCACTTGTTCAAGGGTTTTAACTTGAGCAGATTTGCACTTGGAAAGTTCCCTGAGAAGTAGTTTGGCTCGAAAAGAGTGTGTGATTGGAAGCTGGGGAGAGTTGGGAGACCACAGTGTGATGGCAGACACAAAAGGCCAACTGTGGCAGTGTTGGTGGAATGGGGAGTTGGGTATCTAGGCCTCCTGTAGGATTTCTAGGACTTGGGATTGGCTTCCATGTGGGGAATGAAGGTAAAAATCTAGGCTGGATCCCAGGTTCTGGTCTGGGAACTGGCAGACCCTCAGTTAATTACAGAAACAACAACAATGCAAGTGACAGGGAGAGAAGAAAGATGTGTAGGAAACACTATGGATAAAGTTTACACAGGTTAGTTTCTTGGGCTGGGAAGGAGCTTCTTTCTCTCTAAATCCCGTGGCAAGTGATTCCTCCCCTCAATGGGCTTCAGGGACCTAGGGATGGTCAGGCCCTTAAAGAGTTGTGGCTTTAGAGTATCTTTGGAGTAAGTAATTTGCTTACCGAAAATCATAATTGATATGACTGTTCCCTGTGATCATGACCCAAGCTGTTTTAGTCAGAAAAACTGCCCAATGAATAAAGCCTTATTCATCTCTTGCCAAGAAAATTAAAAAACTTTTGATCTAAAATCCACCAACCAGCGGGCCTCATTTGCTACTCTGAATTAGATATTTCTCATTTTTGTTCGATGTCGTCATTCAGGTACATGGTAATCTGAGTTTTAGGGTTGGGCAAGAAGCAATTTGCTGTAAGACAGCTGTAAAAAACGAAAATCGGAGAGGGGAAAAGGGAGGTGAAAAACCTTTCCTCCTTGTGCACAAATTAAATCTCCAATTACTCTTTGATGAATGGGGACAGGGAAGGAATATGAGTAAATTTCCAGGTCACTGGGGTTTCAAGCCCTGGTTTGACAGTAAATTTATACAATTCCAACAAATCTGTTTCCTTTTCCTCCCTGATTCCTTTTGAGTTTTCTTCTGTGACGTATTTGCAGGATTTCAATGGGGAGAGTCTCGCTAAGCCTCACAAGCATAGAGTGGAGATGGGGGCCAGACACCCACCAGCGAGTACGTGAGAGAGACAGAGACAGAGATGGGGAGAGGGAGGGAGAGAAAGATCTTTAATCGTGGGCCTCGTGACCCTACTCCTGCCACCCTGGAGTCCCCATTTCTGTCTCTCATCGGGTGACACTTAGTATTTTTCTTCCAACCTTCCCTCTCTTCTTTCCAAGTTTCTGAAGCCAGCGAAACTCAAACAACAGAAGGAAAACCTCCCGGAACCGAATCCCCCGACTTTCTCCGAGCTCCCGCCTGGCCTGGCGCACTCCCCTCGGGGCCGCGGCGGTCCGGAGCGCGGAGCCCGCAGCCAGCGCGGCGGGGCGGGGCCTGGGCGGAGTCTGGGCGGGGCTTCCGCAGTCGCACCCCGCCCCCAGCCCTGCCCCGCCGCTTAATTCGGATGCGCTGGGCCGCGGGGTGTGAGAGAGCCGCCCTGCGCTGGACGGGCCGCCGCTGCCGTCAGAGCCGCCGCCCGCGCCGCCTCGGGGCCGCCCTGAGCAGTCGGGCCGCTGGGCGCCGCCGCGGCTGCCCGGGGTGAACGCCGGCGAGAGAGCCGCGCGCCTTTGTGAGCGCGCCGAGGTAGGTTCGCCTCCCGCACTTACTTTGCACACAAAGACTGGGAGCTCGGGGTAGGCGGGTACCCGCCGGGGAGACTGCGCGGCCGCCCGCCCAGCCCTGACCCCCGGCCCGAGGGACCCCAGGGCGGAAAGGGCCGCCGGCTTTCCCTCCCCGCGGCGGCCCGTCAGCTCGGCGCGGGCGGTGGGGCGGGGGTCCCTGCGTGCGCGGGAGGAGGACGCGCAGGGCGGTGGGCGTGCGGAGAGCCCCGGCCACCCCGCGCGGTGCCCGGGGAGGGCCTGGGGTGCAGGGCCGGGGCGTGGCAGGGCCCCGCGCCGTGGCCCCCGGCCCGAGGGGCGCTGGGGAGGCGGGGGGCGCTGCGAGGAAGGGGAGCCCAGGCGGCCGCTCCGCTCGGCTTATTGTTGCTTCCTCGGCCCTGAAAATGGAGAGACCCTGCCTGGAGCTGGTGCGCTGCCCACCGGGAGCGCCGCGCGCGGCCAGATGCCGAGCCCTAGGCGCCCGGTTCGCCCCTCGCTGCGCGGGCGCGCTCGGGGTGGTGGGAGCGGGCTCCGGGGTCGCAGCGAGCCTGTGCCTGGGCAGACAAAGGAGGGGCCGCGGGGGGTTTGCCCCACTGGTTTAAAGGTGACTGTCGCACTGTTTCCAAACAGTCTGCAAGTAACTTTTCCATTTTTGACTCTTTTACGTTCCCACTCTTCAGTAAACCCAGCATGTTGCGGGGCGTCTGCAGCCCTAGAAGTCCTAAAAATTGGGTTCCCATAATTTCTCTCCAAGCATCTTCGGGTCCCTTGGGGATGGCACGGCTATGTATGCCCAAATTCTGACATGCTGCGTAGGGGATGGTAACAGCCCCTTCTGAAATGTGGAGAGAAATGCTGTTGAGAGGGTAAATTGCAGATCTTAATCTCTGCGGCAAGGTACCATACCCTTCCTTCCCTCCTCAAAAAAACAAAACAAAAAACTTCAGTCAACGATAGTAGAGCTAAGTTATTTGAGTAGAATGAGTATGATATTAAAGGGAAATACAGAAAAACGGGATGAGGCTTGTTAAACTTTACATTCTTTAACTTGAGGATTTCTTGCTAACAGGTATGTTAGTTTTCTCCTCTTACCACGACCCCCTGGCCATTACTTTGGAGATAACTAGCTGTCCAAGTTGATTTAAGTTGAAATAGTACCCGAGGTGCCTGTCTAGAGATTCCTTAGTGGTAGGAGTTTCAGGTTTAAAACTTTTAAGTATAGAATGATGTATATTTATTATAAAAATGAAAAAATATAGAAAAGAAGGTCACTTATGCCTACCACCCAAACACACCCTGAGGATGAAGACATCTTAGCTTGATTTATGGCTTGGCAGCCATGGTATGATTGATTGAGAGAGAATGTGTGTGTGTGTGTGTGTGTGTGTGTGTGTGTGTGTGTGTGAATAAATGAAGGAGTTACTGATTCTTAATCTTTACCAGTCCCATCAGACTAAAATATATCGAATAACCATAGTCTACCATAGTGGTTTGCCACTTTAACACAGGATTAATACCAACAAGTTGTCTGAAATGTATTTTCTTATAGCCTTAAAATAACTACCTGTACAGAAGGGGGAAGGGAAGAAATAGGAAAAACAAGGTACTTTCCACTTAATTTGGAAGAATAAACCAACAGAAAAGTTTTAGGGACTGTGTTCTTTAGATTTCAGGAGTAGTTTTGGATTGACTATTTTTTTTAAATAAAAAAAATCAGCTTATAAAATATTTAAAAAGCAAAATTCTGCAATTGAGAAGTATGTGATGGAAAGACACTCTTTGTAGAACAAGAAATGACAGAGGTTTTATAGCCAGATACATGTTTACTTCTGAAAGTAAAAAGATTTCCTGTTGAGTAGTGAGTGGTTTGGAGTGTGTGTGTTCTGTAAAAAAAAAAAAAAAGCCAAAAGAACAACACATTGTTCAAATCTAGATTTGTCACTGAATGCTTTTGTTATTACATACACTTATTTTCCACTTGTAAAGTTTTCGGACGTTTCATTTCTCCAATTTCCACTTGTAAAAGTTTTGGACATTACCCCATGCAAAGTAAAGAGAGGTCTTGGAGGCAACTGTGTAGGAGTAGATTGATCCTGAGGATGATGCAATCAATACTTTTCAAAGTCAGAAGAATTTACAAGAAGGAAGTTGTGGCTTTGTACTGTCAGGTGCAGTGTTCGTTCCTGTGCCTAACTTGGGGCTCCTTAATCTGCATACAGGCTTACAGGGAGCTTTTGCCCCTGTTAAGTAAGCAGTGACTTGTAAGTCCCGAGTGTGAAGTATATGGTGCCAAGTATGTCGTCCGCTGTAATGATTCGCGTTCCTTCAGAGATAAGGGGACCCTGCCACATACACAAGTCAAAAGAAACTCAAATAGGAAATATGAGAATTTTTAGATACTGTTTTTCAACCCTTCTGTGGCCTTGGACACCATAAGCACTGTAAGCAATGTAAAGCCCAGCTGGAATAGAGATCAGAGCTGAGTAGCTTTGCCTTTTTTCTATAATGTTGCTTCAAGGGGAGGAGAGAAAAGATTGGGATTGGTCCCGTGTCGTGGACTTGCTATGGCTGTTCGTGACGGCCAGCGTCTCGCACCCCGCCCCCCCGGCCTGGACTGCAGAATCCATTCTTAGGCTGTTTAAAAGGAGACTTGCTTTGCGTTTTTGAGAAGTGCTATGAGAAATCCTGTTCCTGAACTGTGGTAGGGTGGACGCTCTTACTCATTCCGTTCTTTGTTTAAAATGTCACAAGGTAGAGGGAGAAGATTTATACTGATTTTCTTTGGGAGTGGTTGAGGGGTGGAAGACTTTTCTCTGAAAAGAGGGACCCTAGTAGATTAGTAATGTGGCTTTAGTGTTATTAGTGAGGTCTTGTTTGCACCTTCTTTCCAGGATTCTGTGCACAGAATGTGTTTTAAAATGGGTCAGGAGGGGCGCCTGGGTGGCTCAGTTGGTTAAGAGTCTGCCTTTGGCTCAGGTCGCGATGGGTTGAGCCCTGCCTCAGGCTCCCTGCTCAGCAGGGAGTCTGCTTCTCCCTCTCCCTCTGCCCCCCTCCCCCCACCTGCTCGTGCCTTCTCTCTCTCTCTCTCTCTCTCTCAAATAAATAAATAAAATCTTTCCAAAACATTTTAAAAAAAGTTGTTTAAAGACAGTGATGTTAAGCGCTGTGAATTAAGGTAACTGAAAGAATGATGGAAATCACAGCTAAAGCTGAGGGGTCGGGTTTCTGACTAAAAGGTGAAGGCTGGGGAGAGGCATGAGAGGGAAATGCACGTCCCTTGCTCCGGGCTGATCAGTTAAGAGCCTGGTGGTGGTAGGGGTGTGGCTGAACACAGGAAGAGGGCTGTTCATTTTCGTGTAGAGTGTGGCTGAGGGGTTGGGGCACTTTCTAGCGTGAGGGAAACAATGGTATTGCTCTCGTGTTCTTGCTGGAGGTAAACCTCAAGGCCAGGGGCCCTTGGAAGCCGGTTGTGGTGGGGACACGGGGTCCTGAGCTGTTCCGAAGGTTTCCCAGGAGCTGAGGGCTAGTGTCATGCAGGGGCGGGGGGTGACTGACTACAGCTATGCCCAGCAGAAGGTCTGTTACAAATGAGAAGACGAGGTTTGTGGGGAACTTGTGGAAAGACTTCCCTCATGTTTTTCAAACTCCGGTGAACTGTAGGAAGGAGAACGGAGGGGAGAGGTTCAGAAAAAGGAAGGAATGTTGCCTTAACACTAGGTGGACGCTTTAGCCCTTCTGCCGAGGATTTCCCTGGAGGGGAGCAGTGGGGCCCAAGTGTTGTAGAACTGTAGCCATAGTCTGTGCTCTGTGGTGCTGTGTGCAGAGGGGAAGTGGGAGGGAGGCATAGTTTGGTGACAGTAATGTTCCCCCCACACAGCGAAATCTTGGGGTTCTGCGGTGTGAAGAAAACACCCATTAAAAAAAAAAAAGAACCCCCCCCCCCCGCCCTTTAGAGGCCTTGAAACATCAAGGGCCTCTAGGCTGTCCACAGTGCTTTTCCTGCTTATGCTACTGAATCATAAATTCCGTCATTAGACCCAGAAATCTTAAATGGGGGGTTGCCCAGCCTATGCAACCTTCTGCGTTGAGTATGTGTTGTGAAGTCTCCTCCAAAAACAGGATGGAGAAAATGCAGGTTACGGACCAGCTATCTTCTTCCTGGCTGGTTGTAGGTAGATGTGGTTTGGAGGGTTCTTGATTATCCTTGTTGTTGTCAATGCCGACTTGTGTTGCCCTGGAGCATCTGTGGGGTGCTGCCCTGCTCAGTCCCAACCCTGGGCTAGAGAGTGTGATTGGGAAATGGGATGCCTTTCTTCATGTGGTGCAGGGGAAGCCAGACACCTGTGAATCAGAATCCAGGCCCCAGCTTTGTGACCTGCAGCGAGTCACAGAACCCCTGGGAGCTCCAGTATTCTCATGTGGGAGATGAACTTAGTAAGACCTACCCCCCCAGCACGGCAAGGGCAAATGCAAGGTCACGAAGGCCCAAACACACAGTTCCCGAGACATGGGCATTAGGCTGTTGTACCATTGCCCACAGTCTTAACTCCAGTTTCTAGTAACTCCGCAGTGGTGGTGCCAAGATGCTGACCAGGGCCATGTAGGGAAGCGCGAGGGACGTCCCCCCCCCTTCCCCTGGCTCCTCAGGATGCCGTCATATCTCAGGAGTGTTGTAAAGATAACCTGGCTTTGATAAGAGAAATGAAATGTTCTGTTATATCCTTGGACACAAGGTTTGTCATAAAAAAGTGTGTAGGAGAGAGGGCTGTGACGCTCATGTCAACTTTTCTGTCATTATTAACATTTAAAACTCAGCACACTCCGTGAGAGTTAAGGTTAAAACTCACATTTTATCTGGGCCTGTTGCATGCTAAGGAGCTTATGAAACTATACAGTCATATTATAAACTCCTGCAGTATGAATAATCAGAAGTTGTTTATGAGTGTCTAATGTGGATGACTTCAAATTTCCATGTCCTGGAGGAAGTTATGGATATGTATATGTAGAAAGACTTTCTTCATAATATTCTTTTCCCTTGTAACTTAATGGCATTTAAAATAGCTAAAGCTGTGGTCAGAGTTCATATTGTTCTTGCTGTTTTTAATGGATGCACAGAGTAGTGTAGTGTAGTGGCGGGGGGGGCGGGGGAGAGACCTAGATTTTTAAAATTTTCAGAATCTTAAATGCAAGCTCCCCATTAATTAGTATGATTTTTTGAGCAGGTCGTTTATGTCTTGTTTTCTGCTTCCTCATCTGTAAACTGGACGTAATCACCCTTGCTGACCTCTTAGAGCTGTCTTGAGGGTGAGGTGAAGCTTGCACGCTTTATAGCTGGTGGAGTGGCCCCCTGACTGTAAGTTGTCATCCAAGGGACTTCCCTGTGGTTCTGTGGCACTCAGGCCATCCCTTTAGGACAGGGGTGGATCTTTGAAGGCAGAGGAGACAGAGAACAGACGGTTAGGGAAAATCAGCTGCAGCATCCTTTAGATTCCTGCCGAAGTGAGAACATGTTACTCTGCGCTCGTGGAAAGGAGGCATCTTGAAGTAGTAAAGTGTCACACTTAAGAGTTAACCCGGGTTAGCCCGTCGACCTAGGAGGGCTTCCATATTCTTTTTTTTTTTTTAAGATTTTATTTATTTATTTGATAGAGAGAGACAGAAAGAGAGGGAACCACAAGCAGGGGGATTGGGAGAGGGAGAAGCAGGCTTCCGGCTGAGCAGGGAGCCCCATGCGGGGCTCGATCCCAGGACCCTGGG
This sequence comes from Callorhinus ursinus, assembly GCF_003265705.2. Lineage (NCBI taxonomy): Eukaryota > Metazoa > Chordata > Mammalia > Carnivora > Otariidae > Callorhinus > Callorhinus ursinus. The sequence goes on from NW_027397098.1 coordinate 2,779,854, forward strand.
ATCATGACTGGAGCCAAAGGCAGACGCTTAACGACTGAGCCACCCAGGCGCCCCGGGCTTCCATATTCTTATCTGTGAAATATAATAACAGTAAACATAACATTATTTTTATTATTACCAACTTACAGTTCTCGAGGACTTCCTACCTGGCAGGCATTGTGCTAAGTGCTTTATGAGATTTCTTCATCCAGTATGTATTTAATGAATTTTCCTCTCTGCCAGGCTCTGTGCCAGACTCTGGGGTCCGTGGCTGGGACAGTGGGCAGGACTGACGAAATCCCTGCCTGCGTGGAGTTTTCATTCTGCAGGAAGACAGACAGTATGTGATTCCAGGGAGCGTCAGTGCTATAAAGAAACCAATCAGGGAAAGGGGCTGGAGTCTAGTAGGGGAGGAAGTGGTGTTTTTCACAGGGGCAAGGCCCATCTGGGGAGGCGAATTTGAGATCTCAAGGAAGGAAGGGATGAGCCTCGCCCCCATCTGGCTGTGTAAGGGCAGGTGCAAATAACAGCCCAGAAGCAAGAGGAGCTTGCTCTTGGGGAAGGGCAAGAAGGCCCCGGTGGATGGAGCCAGTTTTGGGGGTGGGGGAGGAATATGAGGTGGGGTCCTGAATGGGCATCGGATCATGTGGGGCCTGCAGGCCATGGTCTGGTCAGTCGTGGGAGGGCTCTGAACAGGGATGGTAGAGCTATGTTCTCTACATACCCCTTTGGCCTGGAGTGCAGTGGTAACTGCAGAGGGGCCAGAATGGAAGTCCAGAGACTCCAGAGTGGGAGGCTTTTGTGAATCCCCAGGGATGTTGTGATGACTGGGATGGGACTGGTAAGAAGTGGTTGGGTACCTGATACAGTTTGAAGATGGAGCCATCGGGACTCACTAATGGATTGGAGCTAATATCCGAGAGGGAGAGGAGTCATGAGGGACACCCACACTTTTAGCCTCAGCAGCTGCAGGAAGGGTGGCGCCCTTTATTGATATGGGAAACCCGGAGGGGCCAAGGGAGGGTGATGTAACGCTCACGGTAGCCTCTGAGAGTAATACTGTGGTGATTCCCCTTTCACAGATATGGAAACTGGCACTTAGAGAAGTGAAGAGTTTGCCCTGAAGCGAACGAAGCTGGGTCAGGATTGAGATCCAAGTCTGATCCTTGCCCAAGCTCGCATACTCTACCATTTCTGCTGTACTCTGTAAAATACCTGAATTCGCTATTATCATGGAGTGGTATGAAAATGCCTGTGTGAACACTCTGGAAACACATCTCTTTTATATGTCAGTGTGGCTTTCTTTATTGAGGTGTAATTTCCATTCCCACAATTCACCCATTGGCAGTGTGCGGTTCTCTAGTCTTTAGTAGATTTATGCAGTTGAACAACTGTCACCCCAGTCCTGTTGGAGATTTTGCGGTCGTTTCCTGTTCCTATCCCCAGTCTTAGGCAACCACTCATCTTTTGTCTCTAGAATTTTGCTTTTTCTAGAAATTTCACCCTCAGAGAATCATACAAGATGTGACCTTTTGTGTCCGGCTTTGTCCGTTTTAACAGAATGTGTTTGTGGTTCACCCACTGTTGTGCCATGCATCTGCTTTTGAGGAATGTGTTTTTCCTTTTGTCAGGAAGAGGTGCTCTGTGCTGATGAGAATGATTTCCACTGAGATGGGTCAATAATATTGCCTGGCATTTGCTGAGCATTTACTCTTATGCCGGGCGTGGCAGTGTTCATTGTCTTCTCTGATCTTCCAAGGGATTCTTTGAGGCAGGTAGCGTTATTAGTGTTGGACAAATGAGACACTAAAGCACAGAGAGATTAAAAAGCTTGCCCAAGGTTATGATAAAAGCCAGGATCACACTTGGGCCTTCGCCCTCAGAACCATGTCTGTGTTCCCTGTGTTGATAACGTGTTTGGCTTCTTAACTTCAGAAGGGGTTTGGGAGTAATGCAATTGCCAGGTAAATCCAAAATTACAGTTTTCAGAATATTTGTACTGCGTTTTTATCTTCGGCTTTACCCTATGGAAATTATAGCGTCTTAAAGTGATTCATTTTTTTTTTTTAAGTGATTCATTTGTGACGTAGCTTTCTTTTAGGCATCACGTAAGGATGGTGCCAAATTAAAATCACATAATTATGTCATGAGGCAGAGCTTGTGTATTTGAGTAGTTTTAATTATTATGTTTACCAGAAATGCCATTTTTGTACAAACTATCCCAAGGCTATTGCCTTATTAATGGATGGAATTTAATTAGGCATGATGCATTTTTCAATGTTTATATAATTATACATTAATACATTTTTCCCTCTTTGTAACAATTCTGTATTCAAGCAGTATTTTTTCCTATTCACACATAATCCATGTTGGGAGGTTTCATATTCCCTATTGAAGAGGAATTCTTTGTGTATCCCCAATATTCTGAAAACTTTCAAAACATTTTAAACACCTCCTCTGTGTTTTTCTGTTTACCTTTTTTTTTTTTTAAAGATTATCAAGTAGCTTGGTAAGAGCTGGTTATATAATAACTTTACACCAGGATTCTGCCCTTTGTTTCTCGTGAGACACTTTACCAGCCTCACAGCTTCCTGACTTTCTAAAACAGAATTATGGCATCGTTAAACTAACTCTGTAAGTGTGGCACATCTTTCATTTTTTAGGGATTTTTAATTACGGTCCCAGTTTACTAGTTCAAAATAGCAAATGAAAAAAAAAGCTGCTCTTTATTTTAGAGTACCTGGTTTGAAGAGTCAAGAAATTAACAATTTTGCGTTATGATCTACAAAGGTCTCCTTCAGTTAAAAAGTCTATACGGTTGGAACCTCAGGGAAGTCTGCTGTGTTTTTAAAAGAAGATTAACCAGTGACATGGCACGTCTTCGAAACTGGTGAAAGGAGACAAACACCGTTCCACAGCCATTGGGGCAGTTTGGGGAGCGGCGGGTGAAAAGCCCTAGGACTTGAGCTAGAAGCTGTGGGCAAGTCCGATTAGGGGACAGAGTTCAAGACCCGCAGGGGGCAGTAAAAGAGCCGTATCTTCAGTCACCATCGCCCTCTGTTCACGTTGACGGTTTGCACCCTGGCTGGACAGCACGTTTCAGCTGCAGAGCCCACCAGCATGCAGAGTGTGGACATTGGAAACAGGCCCCAACCTGTTTCTTTTCCCATTCCAGGCGTGCTTCCGACTGGCCCCACTCGCCTTGAGGAGAGGGGCTGTTAGATTGGAAAGACAAATCAAATACAATTAAAATTGTAGGGAGTGAAAAGCAGTGGACGCTGTACGTGTGAGATATGTGCCCTTTCCATTATGTACGTTATTACCTCTGTTAGATATGTTTTAAAAAAAGCAAGACAGGAAACAAAAAGAAACTCAGCCAAATTCCGGGGAATAAAGGCGGGCGGTGGGAGTGTCGCTCAAGAAGGCAAAAGTGAAGTTGCCACTTGTGTGTTGCTCGCCTCTTTTCTCCCGTTGCACAGGTAACTTGCTTGCTTCAGAGGCTGATTTTCCTGCTCGGAGCAGTGATTTTATGCTCTTGAGGTGAATGGGTTTCAGATGAAGCTGGGGCCTGCTGGAAACCTATTGGCAAATTTGTTAGCAGGGGAACCTGTAAATTTCCTCTCTAGGTCACCCCAGGACCTAACTGCCTCTTGTTCTACCAGCGGTGAATCTTCTGAATCTTCTTACCTGAGTTTCCCCTTTCTGTGCGGGGCTGGCTGGGGCCCCGCCGCCCAGACCCCCGTTTCTGCTGATGGGCCCTGCCCTTTCATTGTGGGGTGGCTGAATGCAAGGTTCCAGAACATTAGACGGCAAGGTCTGGAGGAGGGCAGGGGTCTGTAGAACTCCCGTCAACCCAGCATTGACTTCGCTCCCATTAGGTTTCTTCAAACTGGCATGGGAACAAAGCCCACACTTAACTGTCTGATTGTTACGCTTCCTGAAGCTTTTTAACTCTGGAGCAGCTCTTCTTCTTCCCAACCCTTTTCTCCAGAGCTGTTGATTTGTGGAAGAATCGGGTCAGTTGTCTTAGAGAGTGGCCCACATTCTCAACTTGGCAGATAGTTTAAACCTGTTCCACTAGTCTCTGTAAGGTCTGTAAACTGGAAGTTAGCCCTAAAGCTCGATTAGATCCAGTTGTTTGGGTAAGATCAGTCTTTGGTGGTGGTGTGTACTTCACGTTGCGTCATCTGAGGAAAGTGTCTGGGTGTCTCCCTTGTGGTGATACTGAGATGGCTCCCTGAGTTCACGGGGTGGCCGCTCGATCCTTTCATTGTGAATTTCCTCATCCTCCTTCCCTTAATGTCTGTTGGCGTCCCCTGAGGACTGTTACCCAAACTAAGGGTCTCCGGAGAGGTTGTTGATTCTTCTTTCTTCAGGAACATGGTTAGTGAGAGTGAGGTGGAGTTTAAACTGGCCAGGGGTCCGGGAAAACCAGCGATGTTGATGCAGCTTAGGGACATCTAGAGTGTTAATAGAGAAGTAAAGACTGGTCTGGTTCTCTCCAGATATCACGAATGCTTCCTATCATTAGAGCTAATTACCACTTGCACAGTCTTTTATGACTGTTAACTGCGTCAGGTTAATTTTGTTGTAAGCCTGGCTTAGCAGCAGCAGCATTAAATTCTCTCCTGTTGTTTACATAACTCAGGTGCCTGGCCACCACCTAAATTAGGAGATTATGACGTGGGTTTATGAGATTGAATCCGGTGTGATGGTGCGCACCATGACAGATTATCTTTTTCAATAATCATTTTAAATTTGACAAGTAAGGACATTAAAGCCCTGTCTCTCCTTAGAAATGGTGTCACTGATGAGTTTAAAACAATGGGAGTGAGAATTATAAATCTGAAAAAGTTTCTGTTCCGCCCGGATTTAAGAGCAGTGGACCTTTAGTGGCAGCTTTTCGACTTCATCGTTAAGCTGGAAAGGATAGATTCTTGCCTTGTTTCCAGCAGGAAGTAATTGAGAGCTCCTTTAATAAAGGAGGGTGGTTACAGCAAATGAATTTAATTTACATATGCTCCTTCCTTGCCAAGCCTCACCTGGATCTATTACACCAGCATCCTGATTTGGGGACAGCCTCAACCTTTGAAAGCCACTGAAAGGGAAATATACTGAGTCCTCCTATCACAGGCAGGCCTTCCTTTTACACATCGTGCCACTTGTGAGAGGGATCACCACAAAGCAGGTTCTAGGATTCCCATAAGCACAGTCTCACGATGAGGAGTTGTGTTTGTGACCACACAATTGGTATCAAATCATGGCTGTGACCAGTAAATCCTAAAAGAGAAAGGTGTGGGTACTAGAGGCCTAAAGGAGTTTGAAATTGTAAGCCACATGACGTTGTCAGAGAGGGGTTGAGCTTGGACAAGCCGTAGAGATCAAGAGATCATCTAACCCAGACTCCTCATTTTTTAGTGAATAATCCGATGCTCAGACCTGGTATCTAGCTGGCCTCAGACCACCACAGCTAATCACTGGTGGAGTTGGAACTGAACTTGGTCCAGAAGGGAGGGTCACTAATACTTAATGCATTTCTTGTGCACATGCTGAATGCTTTATGTGCGTCATTTTTTTGATCCTCATCCAATCCCATGACTGTATTTTACCAAAGAGAACACTGGTCTATAGAGACCTTCAATAACTAATCCAAGATCACACAGAACTCTATACACTTGCTACAGAGAACGTGTGCTTGTCCTCCTTGGGGCACTGTCTTTCTCTTCACCCCTTCTTTCTTTTCCTCCTTCCTTCCTTTTTATTATTTTTTAAACTTTGTTATTTTTTACTAAAGGGTTGCCCTGTTCCTTATGCCCCATGAACATGGCCATTCTAGGACCTTCCGTATACTCTAAAAACTATATTAAAAATCTGTAAGCTCTAATTTATTGTGACTATGGTAAATGGAAAATGAAGCACTCACCATAAGAAGTATTTAAATAATTAATTTGTTTATTTAACAAGTAGTTCTACTTGGCTTCTTAGCATGTTGAGCTCTTAGGTGATAGATGGTTCAGAACTCTTAAAAAGAGGTCTAGGTAGGTTTGAACGGATGGCCTTTTTCTTTTGATAAATACCCTGTACCCAGCCAAAGCTTGAAAGACATAATTCCCTTGATCATTACTGAAAACAAATTGCCCCCTCATCCTTTAATTACTGGGAAACATGCCCGAGGCCCTGGCTGGTGGTGGGGTCTGGGAAGCAGAAGTTTCTGGGATGAGCGCCTCATTCTCTTCTGCTTCTCCTCCTGTTTCTCTTCTTCTTTAGTCACACCCTGGGAGTCCTATGGCACAGATTTCATCAAGAGCAAGTCTTGTGGGAGCCAGTGGGCCGAGGGGTGGTGGGCGGAGGGCAATGGAGGTGAGTCGTCAGGCCTCTGGAAGCGGGAGATGGTGTTTGGTGTTGGTTTTTTGAGCATTAGCTTCTTGCTTCTTAGGACTGGAAGACTCAGCTTTTTCTCTGTCCACGCTGTCTCCACAGAGCGTGGTGTGGGTGCAACAGGGGCATTTATTAGACCAGTTGGTCTGTGTCACGTGAGTACACAGGGAGGGGAAATGTGGAGACCCTGGGAGTGTCCAGGGAAATGTCCACTTGGATGTCTCTTGTACTCTGCTCTGTTGGGGACTTTAAACAATTTGTGATAAAACAAAAACAGTCAGCTTTGCAGCTGTCCATATATATATGCCCAGACTAGGTCTTTTTTTTTTTTGTTTTGTTTGATTTAAATGCTTCTAAATTGCCTTTTTCATGAGCTTCCTGTTTGATTTGTACAGCTGAAGTCTGTAATGATTGGATCTACCAAGACTGTTTTTTTGTGTTTTTTTTTCCTTTCTCCATTTGCGCTAGAAACAAACAGCTTACAAATAGAGTCTGGAACATGCTGTATCCATGTGCGTCTCCATGCGCCTGATCACATAGCTGACTAACTTCATATACTCCTATTTATAGCCTCTTCAGAGTAAGTGTAAAACGTTAGATGTTCCCTCTACGAACCTCATGTCGATTAACACGACTCTTTAAATGGAAATAAATGAATTTTTACTCACGGATGAGTCACTTGATAATCTCCTTTGAATGCACACCCACTGTTTCTCGGGAGCGGGTCGCTCCAGTCACGAGCCCGAACTGTCACAGGAGTGATGGGGTGGGGGAGGCCTCACAGCGTGGGTGCTCTCGCTCGGCATTGCTGACTAGACCAGCATCTCCCAGCTCCTTCGTGCATGTGCAGGACTAGAATTCTCTTCCCTCCATCCCTAATTCAGTACCGGTTCCTTTGCTCTCACCCTGCCTACAAGTGTCCTGGCAGCGGCCGCCCCAGAGGAATGTGAACAAAAACCAGATTCAAAACTTCCGAGTCACAGGGATGATGGTGACACTTTCATTGCAGAAAAAGAATAATGTTAGGAAAAAAGCCGCTCACGCCATCTGTCATTGTAAAAAAACTGCCTTTTTTTTTTTGGATGAGCGGGTTCTTCGTTCTTGTTCATACTAATAGAAAGTCTTAAAAACCTTAAAAGTAGTTACTCATAACACCAACGAAAGCCTAGGGATTCATTTGAATGTGTGAGAACTATCTTTGCTGACTCTCGTCTGTTCACATTTTGACTTTTAGTGCAAGCAGCTTCCTATGAGTGAATACATATGTGATTTCTTTCTAAATAAATATATAAGAATATATTTTGGTAAAGAAATATATGAGAATACAGTTCTCTAAGAACAAGTGTTATGAGTTCTTCCCATGATTGTGGAAGGATGCTCTTCACCTTACCATTCCCTGCAGGGCTTTTTAAACTGTTGGTTATCATTTATTCCAGGAACTGGCATACTAGAAAGAACGTGTGCCTTATTTTAGGTAGCCCTGGTGGCATGTAGTAGTAAGTTCTTTTCAACTCTGTGAGCTCCAGTTTCTCATCTCTGCGATGTGAATATTAGGCAGGTAATGCAGGTTAAGCCCCAGACGTCATGCCTGCATGTAGGTGTTAACAAATGTTAGGGTTCTTCCTTTTCGTGCTCCCCCCAAGCTGGTGTCTGCATATGACATTAAACGTGATTGTTTTCACTCACCCAGTGGAATAAAACTGTTCAGCTCCACTGGACCTACTTAGAGTCTGCCCAAGGTTTGGGATGAGTGCCATCCTGGTGGGCCTTCTATACCTGAAGTGCTGAGCCAGTTTTATAAATAGTGGCAGAATAGAGGGATGCGTTAGGGAGCTCTGGGTGAGGGGTCAAACCTGGGACTTCGGGGCCTTATGAGAGAGTGGAAGAGAAAACAATGGACCCAATATGGATATGGTATTTCTCGTAGTTCTGGAGGCTAGAAGTCCCAAGATCAAGGTGCTGACAGATTTGGTGTCTGGTGAGGGCCCTCTTCCTGGTTTGCAGATGGCGTTCTTGCTCACAGGGTATCCTCGCATCACGGAGAGAGAGGTCGTCTCTCTTGTGTCTCCTCTTCTAAGGGCACTCACTAATCCCATTCACGAGGGCGCTACCCTTGTGACCTAATCACCTCCCAAAGGCCCCACCTCCAGATACCATCACATTGGGCATTAGGGCTTCAACGTAAGAATGTTGGGGAGGTGTAAACAGGCAGCCCCTACCAATGGCCAGTGTGGACAGAGGTTTAAAATCTGTGGACAGGCAAGGTTCTTAGAGACAAAGACATGTTCTGCACAGAAGGTCGGATTTCGGTGGCCCGGCGTGGAAATGGAAGTAAGGAGGATGTGATGAGTGAGTCAGGAATCCCAGCCAGAGGAGAAAATCAGGTCAGTAGGTCACCAGTACCCGGGAGTTGCAGTGATGGCAAGTAAGGGTTCTTGCCTGGTTCATTTGTGGGTCATGGGCTCCTGTAAACACAGGGACTGACTGTTAGGTGAGTGGTCCAGGGTCAGTGCTTAAAGGCAGGAGAGCAGCCCACCAGGTACCTCATGGACAGGGATGAGGTACCTTCTGTTTACTCTGGGATAAGCTTGCTGTGTGTCTTTTATGTCATGAGTAATTATTAGTAGAGCCTTCATCCGGTCTCCACAGTGACCTGGTATCACTGACAAATAATTTAGCTTTCCTCGGTACATATCCTTGGTTGCAGATACCTGTTTCTTGTGTGTTTGAATAAAGGTCCTTGATCAAAGGTTTGACTGACATGAGGTTCTTTGGGAAGCCCCAGGCTTCCTGCTTCATTGTGGGGAGCTTGGCTACCATCTCTTTGCCTGCTTATTATTTGCATTCTGAAAAACATTCTGCACGGCATTTTTCAGCGTTCTTTTCTCTCTCAGTGTATGTTTTCAGTGACTCTCGGTTTTGGCCGTGACCCACGAGTGCTGCACCCTGTAATCCAGTCACACCTAGCAGTTACCCTAATTGCGCTTCCTCGCCTGGACCTCCTTAGGAGGCTGTGCTTTCCGTGGGGCTCCCTGCAGGGCATAAGCTCCACCTAATGCCTCAGTGGCAGGACTAGTGAGAGGCAGAGAGGAGGAAGAGAGGAGGGAGAGGATGCTTGGCCTTCTTTTACTGGTCAGCCTGATTAGAAGGGCTTTGGGAAGTCTTGGCTGCCTGGCAATCGAGGCGTGAGGGAGTGGCGGGAGCGGGTGGGGTAAGCGGGGCTCCGGGCCATCTTGGTCTATTGATAATGCACCCTGTGTTTCTTGTTCCCCTTGGCATGGGCTCTCTGTCCCTTCTGGTGAGAGCTTCATTCCCCAGAAGAAGAGTTGACGTTCTTCCTTGAAGTTCCATGAGCACTAGTAGAGCACACAGCATTCTGTCCTGTTTTGAGACTGCTCGGTGGGTGATGAAGTGGAGTGAAAGGCTCCACGCCGCTGGGATGAAAGTGCAGAACTCACCTGCACATCGTCCCCCGCCGAGAAGTGCCTTTCCTCATTTGGGTTTCTCTGTGGTCACTTGATCACAGATTGCATTTTTCCGTCTCTGATCCAAAACTCGGAGGATGGAGATCTTGACCTCCAGAGTGCTTCTTCCTAAGTTCTGCTGCCGCTCTGGGTCAGACTCCGATGGACGGGATTCAGACTGTGAGGAAGCTGGGCTGGCTTCAGTCCTGCCGTTCAAAAAGCGCATGAAGAGTGTGCGGCCTCTTTCTTCAGCCTGTTTCAGACTCAGTGTGTGTCAGCATCAAGATCTGCACAAGTCCGAGGAGTTCCTTTTCAAAGGGATCCGTTTACATCTGGTTTTGTATCATTTTAGTCCCATATTGCCTGAGCTTAAAAGCCTCCTTCTAAGGACTTGCCTTGAAACCCACCCCTGTTTCCCCAACACCACAACCACCTCCAACAGATCCTTTTAGGGGAAAACGCGGTCCTGTACTTGAGGCTGTGTCCCCAGGCCCCGGATCTCAAGAAGTGGCCTTGTGATAATACTGCACAGTGTCCCAACCACATAGAAACACAGATGGTTGATCCTCCTAGTGAGTGGACGATGTGTGTCTGTGTGTTCGCCTTCCCTTTGCTTCGGTTGCTTGCTTCCGTTATGAACTCTTCCCCATCCTTTGTGGCAGCTGGTGTTGGCAACTGAAGGTGCCGGTTGGTGGGGCTGAGCCTCTACTTCTTCCTCCATCCCCACTTACCCTATCTTCGTGATCTGGGGTGGGGTGGTGCGTCAGTCCACAACTTCCGTGACCCCTTGTGGGGAAAAAAAAAAAGAAGAGATCTACACAGCAAGCTTGTGGGTGGGTGGCTGCATGCCCAGGAAGGTGAGCTTGCATCCTGTTTTGGGAGGTCTGTAAGTCCATACTGCGATTCTGCATTTCATGTCACTTGTCACTAATGAGCAGGAGATTTTTTCTCTTCTTTCTCTGTAGTTAGTTCTGGGTTACGTAGATCTCCCTAAAGAGTCCTGACTCTGGATCTTAAATAAGACACACACAGTCTTTTTAGCTGAATGGAAAAGGACATGTCCTCCCCTCCCTCCCTGGGTAGCTATCGCCCAATGAGTCCTTTTTCACCGTACAGTTTCTTCAAAGAGAGGCAGTGTGATTTGGCATCCTCCGGGATCAGACTGCTTGGGCCCACCCTCTGGGTCTTTGGTTTGCGAGCTTTCTCGTAAAGTGGGGATAATAATAGTGTACACTCGAGAGAGTTCCACAGAAATACAACCAGTGCATGAGCTGCATGCCTGCATGTAGTAAACACTCAGGCAAATGTGAGAAAACATGGCTATGTTCTTAGTAATGCATCCTTCACCATTCGGGTGTCCTCGAGGTAGGGCCAACTATCTGTTCTCTCATCATGACCAGAGTAAACTGTTTTGAGAACAAGGCATGCCTTTCTGGGGACGACAGGGGAGAGTATTTGAGGTTGGGAGTGTCCCAGAAAATCCCATCTCTTTGGTAACCTGGGGCAGATGGGATGACGATGACGTACTTTATGACCGAAGACAGGGTTTTTTTCTAACGCGCCATAAGCTGGAGTTTCAGCTGCTGTCACAGAGAGCCAGCTCTGAAACTCTCCACCAGGGCGGGGAGCCTACACAGTCTCCAGCATTAATCCTGAGCGCCCTGCTGTGTGTCTGCTTCTGGGAACTGGGCCTTGGTTGCACAGCTGCCACAGGTGAAGCCACAGTGAGACAGTGCCTGGAACCCTCCCGATGGCTTCATAAGGTTGGGGCAGCGCATCGCTGTAAGCATCGGCCAGTTGATTTCCCGTGCATTCGGTGGCATAGGACTCTGACTCCTGAATCAACCATTTCTCCAAGTGTTGGAATGAATCAGAAGCTGGTCTGGCCCCTGCCACCTCCCTGACCTAGTTTCCAACCACTTTCCTCTTTCCCTTGCTCCAGCCACATTGGCTTCTTTTCTGTTTTTCCTAAACAAGCCAAGCACACGCTTGCCCAGGGCCTGTGGGGCTCTCCAGATCGGCTCTCTGGAAAGTTCATCTTAGGTATTCGGAGGCCTCTCCATCGCCCCTTATGAAATCAGCCCTTTGACCTTCTGCACCCGCTTACCCTGGTTTATTTGTCCATCTAACACTTCACCGACATTGCAGATGCCTTGTAGGCTCTGTTTCTTGCCTGTCTTCCCCTCCCCTTGCACCACCAGTAGAACATAAAATCTGTGACATGAGTGTTTCCAGCAACAGGGACTCTGCTTTGTTCCTGGTTTGCTCTAACCCCAGGTGTCCTTCCACTGGATGCGACGCCTTCTCATGCTGCCGGAGGAACACAGGGTAAGAGGTCCTTAGGTTTTAATCACTGAGTATAACTAAGTCATTTGTCTTCTCAGCAAGGAAGGAAATATTTGGGTAGAAAATTCTGCAGAATACATTACTTTAAGTTCATCTTGGTATGAAGTCAGGATCTTGGGAGGCCAAGTATGAGGATCACGTTAGCATTTCCTTTGGTAAATTAAGATGAATTAAAGGCCAGTGAATTAAAGGCCAAAGGCATAATCCTATGCCTTTGGCCTTTAACAGTTTTTGTTTTTTTTTTAATAGAAAAGAGCCATGTGTTCCGCGTGCTTTTTTTTTTTGTCTGTGTGGGTAAATGAATGAGGGATATTGTTGACATTGTTGTTCATTGTTCATACTTTTGCTGTTTCTTTTTTTTAATTTTTATTTATTTATTTGACAGAGACACAGTGAGAGAGGGAAGACAAGCAGGGGGAGTGGGAGAGGGAGAAGCAGGCTTCCTGTGGAGCAGAGAGCCCTATGTGGGGCTTGATCCCAGGGCCCTGGAACCATGACCTGAGCCGAAGGCAGACGCTTAACGACTGAGCCACCCAGGCGCCCCACTTTTGCTGTTTCTTCTGTAGTGTGGCCTTGACTTTTAAATTCTGTGTATTTAGTTGCACGTAGGACTTACTTTGAGGTACCCCATATGTCTGAAAGAAACTAGGGGATGACAAAACAATTTTATACCTGTCTTATCTCCTACTGAGAGGTATTGAGTAGCCAACTTGGTTTTGGAGATTCTGTTGCCTCTGTGTGTTTTTACACGGGCAATGCTGCTAACACAAATTCCTGTGTTTGCTTAGGTAGTTTCCATTTCTTTGGCTGATAAACTCAGGGAAGCAATTTTAGGGTGGTGGCCAGCCAGGTAGGGAGGTAGGAATTTGTAAATAATCAGAGTAGGGTTTTGAGGTGAATCTCTCACTGGTTTTATCTGGTTTATTCCAGTTGCAAGATTTTGGTTACTTTGCAGTTAGAAGGCTTTAAAAGGAGTATGCACTATCATAGGGAAAACAGGTAACTGGCTTGTGAATATTAAAATACAGTTCCTTAGGCATTGCTGTTTCCAGAGGATTTGAGTCTTTTTATTCAGTAACTTTGTGTCTTCTGTGTTCAAAGGTTTACGCTAATCACCTTTGGTGGCTGTTTACAGGTGGTGCTTAATAGCAGAAGCTACTTCTGAGAAGCGTACATTCTAATAAATTAGTTTTCCAAAATTGGTGTGTCAAATCGGTAACCATTTCATAAGCTATTAAGGAAATATCTTCCCTCTTAGAAAAGTTACTGCCTTGAGCTTTATGCATCAAAGAGTGAGTCTTTGCCTGGTGTTTGGTACCAGAGTTTTCCTGAGACGCCTATAGAAAGTGAATGCGTTTTTTGTTTTGTTTTGTTTTGTTTGCTTTGTTATAATTTTGGTAAAGTCTTAAAGGTTGTGAACAAGGCTGTCCTTTTTAGCTCCCATCTGAACAAAAACATTTTCACCTTTGTGGAGAGCGTGATTGGAAAAGGCACTTAGGAGGGTGGTAAATCACGGGTGAATTAAATCCCTGCATTCTTGGAGTTGACGTGTGGTTCTGCCAGTGTTAGTTATCATCCCTGATTTGTCAGGCATGATGTGCATTTTTCTCTTCTGCCCCTCCCTCATCCGAATCTTTTCTAAGATCGCTGTCTTTGTCTTGCGCTTAACAGGAGTTCCCAATACTTTGTTCTGGTGACTGAGGTGCAGTTCGGGTTTTCTTGCCTTATCAATGGCCCTTAGTTGCTCCCTGACAATGGGATACAGATCTGAAATGAGGAATCCGATTATTTATAGCGTGGACCAAAAAGTGAACAATTTGGCAAGATCCCATCTCTTACCATGTTTGAGATGGATTCGTTTTCCCCCAAGTAAAGACCGGTCATATTTATAAGCTGGTGGTATTCTTTCAGAATCTTCAAAGGAAATGTGTAGCCATGTTAGTGAAGGAACTTGTTTATTTTAGATTTTTCTTCTGTATATTTCTAATCTTGAGAAAAATCACTCAGATTTGGTAAAGTAAGGAGAGATGAATAAAAGTGAATTGTTTGTGGAGTGTATTAATTAAACTTACGTTTATTAAACTCCTAATGGAAGACCCAGTGTCCTGGGCAGAGATAAGTATGTAGGATATTTACCCTTGGGGAGTTTGCATCTAGTTTGGGCCTGTACTTAAGGTTAACAAATATGTTACACAAAGTAGTTGCTCATTGGAAGTGAAGTTGGTACCGTGTTGCTTATTGAACTTTCCTGATTAGAAGGCTTTGTACATACATGCACTTGGCCTACTTGGCCTACAGATGGAGAGCCTGTGAAGCCCTTTTTAGACATAAAAGCAGGACTGAGTTCATTTGGGAAGAACTGAGGAAAGGAGCCACCATTCTTAGGTATGATTAATGATAGTACCGTTCATAAAACTTGTTTAACTCATTGTATCTCCTGGCCCACTGCAGCTATCAAAATATTAATCACCCGAAAATGCTTATTTGGGGGGGGGAAGGCTTTAATCGTGGAGTCATATGTGAATAGAAACCTGTGGATTATAATTATGTACATATGTTTATTTATATTTGTGGAAAAAACAGGGGGTCTCCTTATCCAGAGTTCCCTCTGTGGACGTGTGGTGTCGTGTTATAAATGTAGTTTTATAGATCTGAGTTTAAAGGGCTTGGCTTTTGAGGACACTGGATGTGAAATTGGGGTAAGAGAACAAGGCGCCTTCTACGATTTTTGAGAGCTGCAATCCTCAGCTCTCAACTTAGAAAGCAAGGGCAAACACTGTGATAGTAATCAGCATGTCTTTGAAATAAAAGTTTTTTTTTTATAAAGATTTTATTTATTTATTTGACAGAGAGACACAGCGAGAGAGGGAACACAAGCAGGGGGAGTGGGAGAGGGAGAAGCAGGCTTCCCGCCGAGCAGGGAGCCCGATGCGGGGCTCGATCCCAGGACCCCGGGATCATGACCTGAGCCGAAGGCAGACGCTTAACGACTGAGCCACCCAGGTGCCCTGAAATAAAAGGAGTTTTTAAAAAGAAACAATCTTTTGATCAAAAAAGGCCTTGCAATGATTATAATCCTTTTAAACTGCTTGAAATCGGTGTTTATTCTTTTTCCTGCTTTTTAATAGAAGTGACTCATTATTGATCCCGAAATACTTTGGGAAGATTTAGTCTAATAAAATACCCTTTCTCTATTCAGTGATATGATAATTTCTATTTTTCTTAACTAAATTTTCATAGCGTTCTCAACTTTTCATCAACAAACTTTTTTTGAGCATCGCAACTCTCTTTAATTTAGTAGTAAACACCCTTATTCCTTTTTTATAGTTAGAAGAAACTAAGGCTTCTCAATAGTGTAAGTGGAATACAGTGTTAGGATTCTAGCTGTTTTAGGGGGAAAAAAAAAACCAACTAAAACCCAGCCCAGCTTCTCTTCCTGTGGTTGTCCTTTATTCTGACACACTGCTGGTGTACTCAACACTTTTCATACCGTGTGTGTGGGAGTTTGTCCCTACCAAGCATTTCTCTGTGACACCAGCTGGGTGCCCTGCAATTTAACTCCATTCTGACACTTTCTACCTGGATGTAGTCTCACGTGACTGTTGTTAGAATGGCTCACAGAACTCGGGGAAACACTTTTTGCCAGTTGATTGAAGGATATGATGAAGGATACAGATGAAAACCCAGATGAAGAAATACACAGGGCAAGGTCTGGGAGGGTCCTGCGTGCAGGAGCTTCTGTCCCCGTGGATTTGGGGGTGCATTACCCCCCCTGGCATATTGGATGTGTTCGCCAGCCCAGAAGCTCCCTGAAGCGCGTGTGGTGGGGATTTTTATGGAGGCTTCCTCATACAGACATGATCAATTATTAACTTTCTAAGAACTGAGGGGTGGGGCTGAAAATTCCAGGCTTCTAATCATGGCTTGGTCTTTTTGGTGACCAGCCCCCATCCAGGAGCCCACCTCAGAGTCGCCATGTTAGAACAAAAGCCTGATGCTCTTACCACTTTAGGAATTTACAAGGGTTTCAGGAGCCCTGTTCAGGATGGGGTCAAAGGCCAACTAACTATTAGAATGAGAGATGCTCCTAGTGTTCTTTTTTAGGAATGCTGTGTCAGGAACCAGGGGCAGAGACCTATATATATATATGTATATATATATATGTATATATATATATAATCTCACACTAAATGCTACAGAATACTACTGGAAGTATTATTTCCCAGATGTGCCAATTTCATTAATACCACATAGCATAGAAGGCTGTCATTCTTTAGGGGAGTTTCTCAGTTGTTGACTGCTTTCTAACTCATTGGTTATTTTTTGTTTTTTATTGTGGTAAATTATACACAACATAAACTTTGCCATTTTTAATATCGTTTTTTAATTTTGAGTATAGTTGACACACAATTTTAACCATTTTTAAGCTACAGGTCGTTGGCATCAGGTACATCACAATGTCATGCCACCATCACTACTGTCCATCTCCAGAACTTTCTCATCTTCCCAAATGGAAACTCTGTCTTCATAAAACACTTAATTCCCCGTTCTTTCCTACCCCCCAGCCCTGGCAGCCCCCATTCTACTCTCTGTCTCTATAAATTTGAGTATTGTAGATACCGCCTGTAAGTGGAATGATACAGTATTCATCTTTTTGTGTCTGGCTGATTGCACTCAGCAGAATGTCATCAGGGTTGATCCCTGTTGTAGCAGGTGTCAGTTTCCTTCCTTTTAAAGGCTGAATAATACTCCACCGTATGTTTATACCACATTTTGCATACACATCCATCCTTTGATGGATCTAACTCTGTTTTATACTGTGGGTCACAATTAGTACTTTCATAACATAAAACATAATAGGAACTGTGTGCCATATTAGGTATGATTACCATTTTGTGAAACGTGTGTGTGTGTGTTACACTAAACCTTGTTGGTTTTCCGTGTTTTTCACGGTGGAGTGGAGCTGAACTCTTAAGCATCTACCAGGTCTTATGACATGGGGAGGTGTGCAGTGTTTCCTGCGTTATGGGCGGGGGCAGAGAGAAAGATCAGGAAGAGCAGACTGACTCATGTCCACAGTGATGCAGTTGGAAGGAATTCTAGCGAATCAGATATGAGCCAAGCAGCATGGTTTGTAAACAGTTTTCAGGGTCGTCCATGGGGCCTCTCTCTGTCCTGCCTCTCGGGTTCTTTCTGTTTCACCGCTGTGTGTCGGGCTCGGTGCAGGAGCAAGGGTACCGTGGGCCAGTACTGAAGTTAGCTTACTACATGTGTCTCGTGGGTGCCTCTGCAATTAAATTTCACACCCTGTGCCTTGGTCTAGATTTGATATTTCCTAATAACAACAACCTAGACCTAGGAGGAAACTTCTTTGGTTTAGAGAGGTGGACCCTTCCCAGACCAGAGTTTCATGTAGGTAGTTGGACAGAATTGGGACCAGAGCTCAAGGCCCTTCTTCCCCTGGTTGTGGTTTTCCCATTATATGAAACACTTCCCCAACAAATAGAAATTTCCCAACATATTTCATAAATGGACCATAATGTCCTGAATTATGATCGTTAGGAGTGCAAGTTTTAGTTGTCTTAAAGCTTCTATGCCGTAAGTATGGCGATGGCGTCATGTTGATATTAAAGCCCAACCTCTTGTAGTTGGAGAGGGTATTTATAAGCCTTTGGAAAGGTGACTTGAGCCTGATTTAAGGTGTGTGTGTTGGCCTGGGGAAGGTGCACAGACGTTGACTTGTTTATATATGTGTATGTCACAGCACCCAGAGAGGGCGCTGATTCATAGGTGGCAGTGTTTGCTTTTGTTACTTGATTTCAGGGAACTGGAATAGAGGGTATTTGCCTTCAAGCAGAGGAGCTGATCTTTTATGCACATTCTGCTTCCATTGGTCTGGAAGGTCAGTAACTGGTACCAGACTTGGAACAGTTTGTTTTGCATTGTTTACTCTTGTTTCTATGCCTCGTGAGGTCATCCATTTGCACACAGATGGATACGCCAACTTTCCTGCTTTCTGGATTTACTGCAGCATCTCCCTTTGAAGCTGAACTTCGTCTTTTTTGAGTTCCAGAGAGAGGGCCAAGGCACTGCCACTGTCGAGTTTAGCATTCATTCTCAATAACCTTTTGTTGCTTATGCCTTGATTTTGTGGGGCAATTTCCTGGGCAAACTTTGTCTTACCTAGAGGTTGATTTTTCAAAGCTTTGAATGATCCTGGGTAAAGCATAAACAAGAAAATGTGTATCGGAGGTAAAAATAAACCTTGAGATCTCCCCATGGGCCACTGAACAATCTAGTCCTTCAACTGTATGAACTTTGACTTGTGGATTTAACACAACAGCAGACCTGTATGGTACAAGATCAAATAAAAAATCACATCTTGTTAGAGTTTTGGACATCATGTCTTTGTCAGGGGGAGAGCTCCGTAAGTGGCTGTCTCTCTTATAGTTATAAACTTTTTCCCCTAAGATTTCTTCAAATGTCCAGCCATCTCTGTCATACTCTGGATGAGTTGTACTTTGCTTGCCTTTTCAGAATACCTTTTTTGTGTCCAGTAAGTTTTATCTTCATGTATTTATTTATCCATCCTCTAGTCTACATTTGGGATCCTGAGGATTAAATTGTACAATTTCTTTGAAGATACACACTTCTGGTAAAAATGTGACTATCCAATGAAAATTATAGGACTGATAAGCATTTTGAAGTATTTCATTTTAGCAAAATAGTGCTTCATTTGAAATTGTTTTGCTCATTGCCTTCACCTTCTCCCTAGTAGTTGTGGATATAAAAAACACAAGTGAGCAACAACAAAACATGCTGATGTGCTCTGAGTTTCATTTGCTTCTTATTCCTAGTTGGGATTGGGAAAGATGGTTTCTGGGGTGTCCATTATGAAGCCGTATTATAAGAAAAGGGATGTAAGTGCTCTCCTTCATCGTGGTGTAATTTTCACAGTGGCTTTGACTTGTCTTGCTACCTTGTGTCTTTCACCACATTCCTGCCTGCCATAGGTGTGCACAAACATTTGGTGACAACATAATGTTGGTAGAGACTCACAGATCTCTCTCCCACACACACCCCCCACACACATGGTTTTTCTCTTTGTTTGTTTTTGTTTTTTTGGATAGGTGCATTTGCAGTGTCTTTTCATTTGAAAGAAACAATATGGGCGACCCTAATTAACATAGGATTGTCATCTGCCTTGGGCACATTCATATTTATTTATATATAAATTAAATTTTGAATACCAGAGATAAATGCCAGCTTAAGTAATACTGACTTAACTTTTGAAAGCTTTCATTTATAAAAGAATTCTCTTTCTGTAGCTAACGAAAATGATTTAGAAGTACTTATTTACTGGTAACTGCATTTGTAGGCAATGGATCTAGTTGGTGGGGGTTTTTGCTCCAGTGTCTGTGTTCGGGTTTTTGATGAGCTCTGGCCTGTGGTTGGGGCTGGGCTGAGGCTGTCTTGGGAAACTGTAGCTGTAAACTTGTGAGGCATGAGAGTAAAGTCCCGCTTCCCTCATGAAGCCTGGCCTTGAATTGAGAGAGCGAGCGAGCTTGTTTGTGGGCTATATGTGAGGGAGGAGGCAAAGGGCCCTTGGTTTCCTTCCCGGGCCCTACCTGTTGAGTAACCATCGTATTTCCTGGCACCTGTGAGCTCACTGTACTGTTTTGTTTGGTTAGCACCCTCCTCCCAAAGGCCTGGATGAACTCTGTCTTGTCCAGAACTTGAAAGCAAGGTTAGACTGAACAGAAGTACTTGAGTTGTTCCTGAGTTGAGGGAATTTTTCTGCATATATATTTTTGTAAACAATGCTAGAAAGTTTTTGCTGAAACGGTGTTTTATTGAGTCTTTCTGAACTTGCATAGGACTTAGATCTCCAGGTGGTATACTCTTAACACTGATTCATGCATGGATGTGTGCATACACACACACACACACACGCACGCACGCTCACGCTCACTGAAAAACACAACTCTCCATGATACAACACAACACCATGCAGCACATACCTTCTCCTTCATTCTTTGGTGATGTGATAACTTTGGCATTTGATTGTCAAGAAATATATTCTGTACTCTATTTCTATTAATTATTGGCATCTACATCAGTTAAATCTGTAAGGATTTTCTGGATTCAGGTAACACACAAGTTATTAGTGAAATGTGAGAGATTTAAGGAGAATCTCAGGGTTGGGTGAAGGTTTGGATATCAGAACAAAGATGGTTATTTGTGAAACAGACATCGGAGAATTGAGTCCCAAGAGGAAAGGACTTTCGGACCTGGACCAGAGGAACCCATTCTGGAACTTCAAAAATTCTAATCTCTTTTCTTCAGGATAAATGTGTATCTTTATATCAAATAGCAGCCTCACTGTGTTAAAGTACATCTGTGCTTATGTCCCACAGACTCTGGGGCACCAGCTTCTTTGGAGTGCCATTCAGGATGTCACCAGCCAGCCACCCCACAGACCACATGGGGTTACCTCCCACCCCCATTCCCTTTCTCCCTGCAGTTACGGCTGTGGGCTCCGGCAGCCCTGGGCCTCCAGGGACTTTCCTCTGAGGACTGCTCTGACCTTCCCTTTCTGACCCTAGATTTCCACAATTTCCACATGCTGTGACTCTTAATTCATGACTAGCCAGTTTCTCCCCCAGAAGTCTTTACTCCTGGTCCTCGTTGAACCCGACTCTTGGAGTTTGCTGCCGTCTCTCGCGCCCTTGCGGGTGGAGATTGCACCTTCTCGCACACCCCAGGATAGGGCCTCGGCTCCTCGGGGCTACCTTCCCATCCTTGCTCTTTTCCTCCCTATCCTTTTAGGCTCCTGACAGTCATTGTCCCCTGCTCTCAGTGCTGTCATTTGCTAGTTACAGCTCCTCATCCACGGAAGATTTTGGCCCCTGGGTGGCAATCTTCTGCTCCAAGTTTCAGGAGTTGTTAGAGCTCACCAGGTGATCCCAGTGGCAGCCATGGTGGGTGACCAGCAGGCCTGCTTTGCCTGGGACCGGAGGCTGGGGCTTTCTTCAGTGGCGGACTCTCAGTTTTAGAACCATCCCAGTTTCCCCAGACGCGGGACTCTCAGCGCTCAAAATGGAACAAGGGGCTCGCCCTCGAAGAGTCACTGTCCTAGATCTTGCTAATACTGGGAGCTGCTTCTGATCTGAAATTCACAGGTTCCACTTGCTGGCTAGAACTTCCTATGCCGTTCATCTGACAGACTGTCCTAGGTAACATCAGAGATTCACCTTTCCAGGTCTAGTTCCAGCCCCTCGCCTCTGTTTCCACCCTGAGAGTTCATCGTGGTGCCTCTGTCTGATTTCGTGGCCGGCGTCAGTTCTCAGTACACTTCTGCGCACTTAATACACCAAATTCCCTTCTACCTGCTCTGTTGGCACATCCCAACCCTGGAGGATCAGGCAGCCCGCTGGACTGTCTGGACTGCCAGATCCTTCCAGAACAAGTCACAAATGCCACTATAAGATGCTGGTCCCCCACCTTCACCAGGGACTCAGCACGGCCAGGAAGTTAAGCTCTCGCTCTCCACAGTGACTATATTGAACCTTCTCAACATGTAAATCTCCAATTGTAAAGTCAGCCACATCCCTCCTACTTACACTTCTCTCTCAGCAGATCATCTTCCCACCACTAAGAAAATAGTCATGTGAAGGCCATGCTCTCTTCTTCCCACTGCCCCTCTGCACGTCTGCTCTTTTCTGGATCCTTTTCTTTTTTTTTCCGTTTATAGTGCAAGAAGTATCCCCTTCACTTTCTGGAAATCAGTTTCTCCACCACCACTCTCTCCCACCTTCTGTTTCAACCTCCATCCTGGTGTTCCTTTCTCATAAGGATTTTTGAATATTCAAGTCTCTTCCATCTTAAAAGCAAAACAGAGAGGTTCCTGGGTGGCTCAGTTGGTTAAGTGTCTCCCTTCGGCTCAGGTTATGATCCCCAAATCCTGGGATCGAGCCCTGCGTCATGCTCCCTGATTAACAGAGAGTCTGCTTCTCCCACTCCCTCTACCCCCACTTATGCTCTCTTTCTCAGATAACTAAAATCTTAAAAAAACAAAAACAAAAACAGAACAAACACCATGAAACCCATGCCTTCCCTGGTGTCGTCCTCTTTTGGCTACTTCTTTCTCTCTCCTTCCCTTTGATTAAACTTCTTGAGAGGATGGTCTCCTTTCTGGTTTGTACTAGTTATCTACTGCTGCATAACAAATTATCATAAACTTTAGTGGGCTTAAAATAACATGCATTTATCATCTCACCATTGCTGTGGGTCAGGAATCCAGGCACAGCTTATCTGGGTTCTGTGCTTCAGGCTCTCACCAGACTGCAGTCCATGTGTGCATAGGGCTGTGGTCTCATCAGAGGCTCAATTGGGGAAGGATTGCTTCTAAGCTCCGTGAGGTTGTTGGCAGAATTCATTTCCTTGCGGTTGTGGGACTTAAGTTGCCCTGTGATCCTAGGGGTCTCTTGCCCTTGCATGTTACATGGGGTTCCACTGACTTCATGGCAGCTCCCCACAGCTGGCAAGAGAGGGACGCCAGCAAGATGTAATCGAATGATATCGCATCACCTTTGCCCTGTTCTGTTGGTTAGAGGTGAGTCACAGGTCCTGTCCCCACTCAGAGGTAGGGGATTATTAGAGGGGATGAGAGGTGGGAGACGAGGTTAGTCTGTCCATCACACACCACATGTCTCACTGCCCAGGTGAGTTTTGAATTCTCTCTCTCTCTCTCTCTCTCTCTCTCTCTCTATATATATATATATATATACACACATCCCTGCTTTCACCGATCCCCTTCTTCCTTTTTCTGATTAATCTTAGACTTATGCTCAAGGTCTGTACTGCCACATGCCCACAGAGGGCTGGCTGCTGGGCCTGTATTTCATCCCGATGATCATCCTGATGGATGTCTGCAGCCTGGTCTCAGGGTTTCCTGGGCCGCTTCTCATAAAACCCAACGCACCTCATTGCTGCTGGTTCGTTAGTTAGCATAGTAACCTCATGAGAGCCAGAGTTTGTTTTGTCTTTGCTTTATCCTTGGTGTTGAAATGTGCTGGGCATCTGCTACATACTCGATAAATATTCTAATGAAAGACTTTTTTATATTCAACCTGATTTTTTAAAGTGCGATCACTTTGTTTCTTTGTAGAACCTGAATGTTATGGAAGACCGGGACGATGGCATAGTAGTATTGCTGTTCTCGGGGTACTAGGAATAGCTGTAACGCTATAAGAGTTTTGGGGCTTTGGATTGTTGTTGATTAGAAAGTAACATTGTAACAGGAATTAAGTGGATGTTTTCTTATTTCCGTGGAGTTCTGGGTGCTGTTGGTTGGAAGGGGGTATGTGTGTATAATTTAGTCTGTAGAATTCACAGAATTGCTTTTGTAATTTTGGTAAGAGGAAGTAAAAACAGATGATAACAGTGTGTTATCAGGTACCATCATTTGAATCACTCTGTTCTTACCCCAGATGTATTTTGATAATTTTTTTTGTTTTGTTTTATTGTGTTTAACCAGCAAGTGGAAGGTAATTGTCGTTAGAGATCTACATCTCTGATTCTCTGGGGTCCTGTTTTCTTTGCACTATCTGCTTTAAGAAAGTGTTTGGCAATAAAATGCTGAAATAGATTAAGTATTTGGGAGCCTAGTTATTTAGATACTCAGCGTGGGCCAGGAGAGGAAGAATTCCACCCAACTCAGACACGATGAATCTCTCAAAGGTCTTGGAGCGATCTCATTTTAAGCAGAAATCAGTCACAAGCAAACAAAATAATACATGGGCTTATTTGTTAAAGAGTCTTTATTCTGCAGCCCAGGATTCTTAAACTTTTGATCTCGGGACCCTTTTGCACTGTTAAAAGGTGTTTGAGGATGCCCAAAGAACTTTTTCTGTTGTAATTTGTATTGATATTTACTGTGTTAGGACTTAAAACTCAAAAAAATAAAAAATGTACTTAAAAATGACAAAGAACAATATACTCATTTCATTTAACAAAAAGACCATTTGTAATGAAAATAACTTTTCTGAAACAAAAAAATGTAGTGACATGAATGACATTGTTTTACATTTGTGTGAGTCTCTTTAACGATTACGTTTAATGAAAAATAACTATTTTCGAACCCCCCAAAAAAATTTAGTGAGAAGAATGGCACTGTTTCACATTGTCTGCAATCTGTTTCATAACCAGCTTTAATAGAAAGTAGCTGGGTTCTCTTGTCTACTTTGCCCTGCAGTGTGTTGACAGGTTGGGTCAAAGTGTGCAGAAAATCTAGCCTTGCACAGATGTGTGATTGTGAAAGGTAGAAGCATTGAAATAACCTTTTCAGATAATTGTGGGTATTTTTCTTTGATACTACATTAAAACATGACTAGTGGTAGTTTTTTAAAGGTTAGGCACAATGTAGATTCCGAAACCATAACATAGATCTTTACTGAGCCTGTTACTTTAAAATTCATTAATTTATCTTGCATCCTGAATAGGACAGAAGAGGGATGGTTAAATCAGTTACCAGACATCTGTGTAATGGAATATTATGCAACCATATCTAAACAGTATTTTATCACAGATGAAATGGTTACCATTGTAATAAATTGTCTAATGATCCTAGTTTTGCTAAAGAATAAAGAGGTGTGTGTATTAATTGAAAGGAAAATATAGCAAAATATAGATATGTTTAATGATGCATTCATGGATAATATTTCATTTTCTTTATACTTTTCTATATTTTCCAAATTTTCTACAATCCGTGCATTGCTTCTAAAACCAGGGAAAAATAAGTTGTTGTTGTTGTTTTTAATAGAGAATAAATATGTCTGTTAAACTGTTTCCCTCATCCCAGAGCCACCTTTTACAAGAGCCCCAATAATTCCAGCTGGAGTGGTAGCAAGATCCATTTTTTCCCCCTTAAATTTTTGTTTAACAGACTAATGTAACCTTTCTTTGGCTGTTTTAAGCCTAAGAACTTTTCCTCTTTTTTTCAGTGGCAGTTAATTGGTTTATTAGAGAAACTTTATTCAGGAATTATTCAAGAAAAGTATTAGTTGTTGAACTTTATAGCAGGGACATAATTTGCTTTTTCTCATTTCTGTTACACCTCAGGCAAAGGCTATTTCTTATCTAAGTAGAATGGCAAAAGGATTCTTGTCTAGGTGATGGAGCTTCTCTCACAGTTGAGAAATACCCTGGAAATCAGCATGTAATTAACCTCTCATTTACTGCCTCTGAGTAGTTTGTCAATGTTGTGTTTATCGCCTATTTGTCTTTATGGTTTTATGGCTAAAAGTTGAAGTGGCTCCAGAGGAATACGGAGGGCAGCCCGCATCTGGAGATTAGTTCCCTGCTTGCCCCTGGATTTAGAAAGGATGTTTGCTTACTGTTATGTCCCTGACATTGTATTGTCCTAAAATATTGCTGCTTTAAGGCTTTTTGTCCTCAGTCTGTGGACAGCAATCCAAATCTGCTGATGGCCTGTTTTTCTGAAAATGGAGGACCCCATCCTGTTGGCATTTTTTTGGTTTTGTTTTATGTTCCTTATGATATAATTAAGTGATTATTAAGATGTCTCCAGAAGCTACCATGCATCCACAAAGCAGGAAATTACAGTTTTGCATCCTCCACTTATCATCTTAAAGATGAGAACATCCCTTTGATATTTCCAGCTGAGCATACAGTTCTGTGGCTTTAGTTAATATGTTAGTGACGTGCAGTGTTTGCAGTCTCTCCCAAGACTGTTTACTAAGGCACAGCTCGCTTTGAAGTGTAAACTGTGATAGGGAACTACCTAATTGCCTATTCTAATACTGTTTTACATTAAAAGACCATTCTATCCTCTGCCTAAAAAGGTGGAGAATATTCTACTTGGGGGCATCCCTGATGGTTAAAGCCATCACTAAGTTTGGAAATATTCTGATTTCCATCAGATTTTATGAGTTGAACATTTTGGAGGCTAGGGAATACTCTCCAAATATATGGAGCGCTTTCTTCACTTTATTATTGAAGCCACTCTTTGCATTGAATTTATTTTTTTCGGATCTGTCCTGATCTTTTGTGTAATAGACCAGACTTGGAAGGATCTGCAGATTCTCAGTAAGGAAGGAGGACTGTTATTATCACCGTATTACCATAACCATAAACTTCCTAAACTGCAGGGGCACTTTACCCCTGCCTACCTGTGGTATGTTGCTATACTCTCTTTCCTGACTGCTTTCTCATCTCGCTTCGCGCCTGCTCCCGCTCCCGCTCCCAGTGCAGAAGCTCCCCAGGCTTCCTGGCTGTCTGCTCTCAGCTTCTGCACCTGCCCATGGCTCTGCCTGGAGTGGAACTCTTTCCCCACATAGCAGCCTGGCTGGCTCCCTCACTTCATTCAGCTCTTTGCTCAAATACCACTCAGGTGTCCGCTCTCTCCTTGGTGCAGTCTTCCCCAAATACCCACAATAGCACCGCCTGTTTCCTTACCTGTGTGCGTGTTCCATAGTACTCACTTCCTGTCTGACAAATACATACCTTTTTGTTTGCTTGCTCACTGCCTGCCCCCCCCCAACCCCATGTCGGCTTCATTAGGGCAGGGGCTTTATTTCCTTTGCTGCTACTTCCACACCGTTTGGAATAGCGTCTGGCGCTTAATACCCACGAAATAAATACTTGACAAATTAATGGAGGAATGAACTCACCAGCTTCTCTGTTGTGGGCTGCTGAGAACAGATTGTATTTGCTTTCCAGGTGTCATACCTCCTTTGAAAGACGGAATGAAAGGCTTGCTGTGTTACACCTTGGTTCAAACTGCGCCCAACACCATGCCTGACAGACAGTTAATGGTCACATGTTATGGAACAAAATTCCACATGGACAGCCAGATAGTTGTTTATGCTCATGTCTGCCCGTGGCTCGCAGACACCAGCGTGCCCTGCAAATGGTGAGGATGGAGCATGAAAAAGCCCGGGAGGTTGGTGGGAAGCATTTTTTATTTTCTCATGTGTAAATATTTCGACTTTGGCACTCTTCGACTTGATTTTTTTCATGGTAGGAATGGGAGCATTATGAACCACTTTGATGAGGTTCTTGTTGAAAATAATTGGTGTGTCAGATATTTATTATAGGCTGAGTCAGAGTTAAAGACCGCTGTTTTCTCCGTGAGCCTAAAACAGTTTCCATCTGAGCCGTACTCCTCCTCTTGGGGGTCGTGCCACACCTGTCTTACAGTGTCCTAGGGGAACCCCATCTGGACGCAGAGCCCCGTGTTAAGCTGTCCCTCCTACCTTCTTTCCTGCCACTTATCTGATGAGTCCTCCTTGATTCAGTCAGGCTGGTGTGTCCCCATTATTTCTCTGCTGTCTGGGCTCTTGGTGCTCCTTAAAATATCCTGCTTGGTCATTGCTGACTCTGCCTGGCCAAACCCTTCTTCGAGGGCTCGCTTCAGTGGAGTGCGCACAC
Organism: Callorhinus ursinus; assembly: GCF_003265705.2. Lineage (NCBI taxonomy): Eukaryota > Metazoa > Chordata > Mammalia > Carnivora > Otariidae > Callorhinus > Callorhinus ursinus. The sequence continues at coordinate 2,807,474 of NW_027397098.1, forward strand.
TCTGACTAATCTGTGTTCCCTCCTCCTGTACAGTTTAGTTCTGAATCAGTATGTGATATTAATATGTTATATATCTTGGTTTAGTTTTTACAGAAGAGACTAAACACTCTTAAAAGGGACTCCTGTAGATCTTTTATATCCCCCAAGCCTAGGATAGGCAATGAAAAAAAGAGAAACTATGAGACCCAGGATGTTAAAGGACAAACTTGACTTTGGAAGATTCCAGTCACCCTGTCTGAGGGTGTGGGGCACATCAGGGGCACTGAGGAAATAGTGTTTGATTGTCTGGACCCAGCCACTGAGTAGAGCAATGTGGTGGGTGGTGCCTGGTCTGCCAGCTGAAGCTCGGCACAACGCAACAAACACTTCTGAGGACTGAATGAGAAGCTGGGGGCTAAAAGGACTTCAGTAAGACCGATGGAAATTGCTTGGGGGAGCCTTTTTAGCTGCACCTCCCTTTTTAAAAATAGAGTAACTTAAATCTCCTGGTGTGATTTCACCAGAATGGAAGCTCCTTGAGGGCAGGTCTGCCAGTGTGGTCTGCCATGTGTCTCTGGCACTCAGTGCTGGTACAAGAGGTGCTCAGGGAAGGGTAGATGGATGGATGGTTGGTTCAGGTGGTTGGTCTTGGAGTTGAAAGGAGAGGAGACATGTGGACTCATTGGTTCTTGCAGTCCTGACCAGCCTTCCCTCTTAACATGGTTACGTTGTGGCCCAGACCCTGTTGTAGGTGTGGCTGATGATGGTTGATTCTCCTTTCGTGGTTCTCTACTGGAGCTAGACACTGGTATTGTGTTTTGAAGTTCCACAGGTGGTTCTGATGCGCAAGCCAGGGTCATAAACCACAGCTGTGGAGCGTTTGAAGGAAAACAGAGGTTCAGGCAGTCCACGTGGTTCACATGTAAATAAGCAACATCAGCATGTCCTGTTGGGGGATGTGTTCTTTTGCTGCTCTTTAGTTGGAGCCATACAATTCAGTAGTTGAAAGGATTTTTTTTTCCCCCTTACATCTTCATCTGCTACTTTGGGCTTTTTTTCTCATTTAGCTCTTGGCAGTTTAAGAATTCAAGCTCCTTGGGCACACTTTTATTATACCTGGCAGAACATATTATTAAGGTGTTGAAGTGGTTTTTAAAAATTCAGCAGCAAAGTGTAGGTGGTCTCCAGCTGCAAACACTGGATTTAGCATCTCCCTGCTCAGTGCCCCTCCCGTAGCCCATTTTTCCAGTCCTCCCTGTGTTCTCCCCAGAAGTACAGCTGTCATCCTGGACACTTCTTAAAAGTTCCACCTAATTTTGGTCATTTTCAGGCTGTGTAATAATTCAAACTGTACTTTGTGAACAAGTAACCTTTTATGTTATGCATTTTAGCATCTCTAGGAAGGTCAAGGAGTTATTTACCTCTTCTTATACCTCAGGATGAAATAGTTTAGGGGACTTATTTACCTTCTGACTTGTAAGAGCTAGAGAGAGCAAATTGGAGTTTGGACAGGGATTTGCATGTATGCATGTGATTGTGTGCTTAACACACACGTGTGCACAGGCTGGGGCAGAAAGTACTTATGGACTGTGTGATGAATTCCAAAGCATAGAGATGCATAAAGGGGAGGTTCAGGGAAGTAGGAGGCACTGGGAACAGGGAAGGCAAGCTGGAGGAATTAGGATGAAATTAGCTGGACTGAGGCCGGGTGGGTCAAAAGATGAATTCTTTTTTCCCTTAAAAACTTAAAAAAATAATGACTTGGTTCCAAAATGAGGAGAGACACTCCACCTTGTCCCTCTTTCCCCGAGGAGTGGATTGCTCTAGGAGGGACAGAAGATGGGGCAGTAGTGAGGGGGTCAAGCTCCGGCAGCACCCCACCCGGCTGACCCACCTCTCCCTGCTGCATGAGCTTGAGCTAGTCGCGAAGTCACTGTGCATCAGCTCCTACTCTGTCAGTAGGCGTGGGAAGACCTCTCTCATGGAACTGTCTTGGAGGTTACATGAGATGAAATAACAAACACAGTGTTGATCAGTGCCTGGAACATTTACTCAGTAAGTGCATACTGAATAAATGTTTGCTAGTAGGAGTAGTATTTCTATGGATTACCTGAGACCCAACCATCACTGATAACATAGTTTCTATTAGAAATTTCAAAATGAGGGCACCTGGGTGGCTCAGTTGGTTGGACGACTGCCTTCGGCTCAGGTCATGATCCTGGAGTCCCCCGATCGAGTCCCACATCGGGCTCCCTGCTCAGCAGGGAGTCTGTTTCTCCCTCTGACCCTCTTCCCTCGTGCTCTCCATCTCTCATTCTCTCTCTCTCAAATAAATAAATAAAATCTTTAAAAAAGAAAAAAAATTTCAAATGATTTTTTAATCCCATTTTAATCAGGAGATTGCAGTGGAGCTCAGACCCAACCAAGGGTGGGTATTTAGTAGGGAGAAATAAAGGAGAAATTAATTTAGCCCAGTACCAGTGAATACATTTTTTTTTTTTTTTTTTTGCACCACGACCAATTTAGGACAAATAAAAATGTTTATGGACTGCATCTCCATGCAAAATTTATTGAGATATTGAATCACTTTAAGAAATGATAATTGAGCATTTAGGATATTCTAAGCCCTGGAGATAGAGTGGTATACAAGAGAAAGGGCCCAGGCCCTCAGGGAGCTCCGTATCTAGAAGGGAGATGATCGAATAACCTGTATCCAGCAATAAAGAAAGAGTTCCAGATTGTGAGAGCGGACGCAGGCTCAGGACAGAGACTGACGGTGTGGGGCCCGGGTTCGATGGGGTGCTCTGGAAAGGTGACGTTAGGGTAGAGATGAAAAGGGCAAGAATGAGCCAGTGTAGGGAGAGGTTGAGGATGGGCTGGGAGGGAGTGCTCTGGGGTAGGGGGATGGCCTGTGCGAAGACCAGCCAGGTGAGAAATGCAGGATGGCCAGTGTGGCTGGAGTGCAGGGAGCAAGGGCAGGGGAGAGACTGGTGTGTGGGGAGTAGGCCCAGGTCCAGTCAGGTAGGGAGTGAGGGCCGCTCCAGGGGTTCAGAGAAGCTATCGTGCCAGGCACCTGACCTGATTTACATTTTAAGATAATCCCCTGGGAAGAAAGTCCATTCTTAGTGCAGGTGTCCTGCTTTGATGTTTGTCTTTTTAAAAACGAAAGCGTCCGTACTGCCTTTTTTAGCCACGGAACTGTTGGTATCTGGGTATGTCTGCGAAGTGGCAGGGCCAGAGTGGCCTCCTCAGATTTTACCCTGAAATGGCATTGCAGCCAGGGCATCCAGGCCAGTGGCTTTGGCCCAGACACAGCCTACAGAGTCCCACCGAAAAGGACACACAGTGGGTTGCTAATCAAGCTGGAGGTTCTGTACGGCTTTGTTGTGTCGAGAGCAGAACTTTCTGAGTCAGGGCTGTGAGAGAGGGGAATATGTGACCAGGCTGGTATCTGGCATGCCGAGCGCTGACTGGGTTATTTCCCTCTTCAGTCCCACTGTCCTGGCCGAGCCAGGAACAATGCAGAAACTCTGTGATCAGCGCTTGGAGATCTGTGCTTGGGAAGGAGTAATGAGGAACTCCTTGATTGTAGATCTCTGATATCAAATTACCAACCTTCAAGTCAGTTCTGATGACACGGAAGGACTCTTTAGGAAGGCCATTTTAAGTCATTGCTATTAATCAAATAGTGTTTTGTTCTTGTTTGTTTGTTTACACTGAGTATTGAGAAAGCAATGTAATGCTCTGTTACTGCAGATTGCTTTCTGTTGCTGACTGACCACCTCCGACTGTCAAAAGCCCCAAGGTGGCAATGAGGGGCTGCATTTCATACTCAAGCTTATTAATATGCATTCCTTATGGGTCATAGGTATTTTAGGGGTTACCTATTAATTGTATAATAGTTGCAGATAGGTAAAGAGCCGATTTCTCACGTTTGCCATTTTTGGGGGGATGGGAGAATGTGTGTGGCTTTGAAAGACCTGTGTCATGGAACCTGACTGGGTTGCCCAGTGCTCTGTGTGTGTGTGTGTGTGTGTGTGTGTCTTTGCGCGCGCACACAGGCGCACACCCAAGGAAGTCTCAGGTTTAGATCAGACTGTCCTATTGAGAACCTCTGATCTCCTGGTTCGGGACTCACAGATGAGGAAACTGATCCCAGGGGGCATGGTCATTTTCTGAATGCACAGAGCCTGTGGGTGACAGATTTGGGAATAGGACTTGGCATTTCTGAGGCTTGGGCCTGTGCCCTCTGACAAAGCATGTTTAGTTAATTGTAAAGGAAAGGGTCAGTAACAGATGTAACGAGGAAATAATGTCCAGTTATCCCAAGTCACAGATCTCTGCAGTGAACCATTTTAAAACAAAATTTGTTTCTTATTAATGAGGTGGAAATAAAATTTATTTTAAAACAAGCATGAAAGGCAAAATATAAACTAGATTAAAGACAGAAATAAAGTCTAGGATACTTTGTGTGTTTATTTTATAATCAGGTATTATAATTTCAGTAGGAGTGACATTAATGATTCTAAGCTCACAGTGTCATTTGGTACTTCATTTAATTAAAATAGATGTATTTGTAAACTACTTTTGTTAGATAATACTATTTAATCTGGCAGTTAGTTTCATAGTTAATTTTTTTCCAGTCTAAAAACATTGTATCTCTTGAGATTATTAAATAGCTTTATAGTAACAATGTCTTGTTTTCTGAACATTCATAAATTCAATTTATGTGATTTACACTTCTCAGTGCTTTTTTTCCAAGTCAGACTTACTGGTTGTATCCCCCCTTGGTTTAGCAAGCTAGTGATAGCTTAATACTTGGGAGGTGGTTTTTATAATAAGTACTGATAGATGTATAATGTGAAACAAAGAGGTAAATTGCTAACCACCAACCTGAGCAGGCCTTGTCTGCTGTGGCTATAACAACTACCAGTCGAGTCTGACATTCGTAGCTAACTTGTTACACCATAGGAGCATACATACTCAGCAGTTACTCTCTATTTGTTGTAAAAAATGGCCTGATTCAGTAATTGGGTGATGGTGTATTATTGGCATGTGTTTCAACAACTTGGTTCAATTAACTTGATTGCTGTATTTTGGTTAGGTCCATTGAACAGCCTGTGTGTGCCTCTGTTTACCCACTTTTTTGTGTGTGAGGAAATGGAGGGGATGGCATTTGCCAACTAATATGGACAGGAAAGAAAGGAAAAATGTAACCCTATTTTGAAAAATTCTGTGCACACTTATTAGCGACTTGGTACTGGTACTTCCTGTTTCTAAAACTGATGTTAATGCAATCCTGCTTTGCATTGTTAGGTGGTTTATTGCCCTCAGCAGAATTCCTGGCATATTTGAGGCCCTGCCCTCTTAATTTCTGCCAGATCCCGGAGCCACAACTGGCCCAGTCCGTCCCACTCCAGCATTACCCGCCTAGGCTCCCCGCTGCCTTCATTCTGTTGCTGGGAGAGACCTTCCTTGCATAACCCTGATGATTGTTCTGGCACACTCCTGCTGTGCTGAGTCCCAGCCTCTGTAGCTCTCTGCCTGTCATTGTCTTGGCTTTGAATTAAGCCTGACAACTTTGCCCTGTCTTGCAAACATTAGATACCTCCCTTCCTTCCTTGAGTAAATATACTCATGATAGGGCTTCTGTTGCTCTCCTTCCAGTACATATTTCCTTCGGTCAGTGAAAGGTATGTATGGGGGAGGTATGTTTGAGGGGTTGGGCAGTGAGAGGGGAGAAGAAAAAAAAAGATAAAGTTTGTGACTCCGACAGGTGAATTCCGCTTACCTGAGACACTGTGCCCTGAGCTGGTGGCGGGTGTGTCGCTGGATCTGGCTGGTCACGAGTCCTTACCTGACAGGCCAGAGGTGTTAATCCACATGCAGCTCTGAGAGGGAAACATAAGGAAACCAGGGCTCTGAAGGCAACCCCACAAAGGTTTGGGCTGCGTTGGGCAGTGTTTGAATTCTGGCCTTCCTATGACTAATTATATGAAATTGGACAAGCTTCCTAGTCTCTCTCTGGTCCTCAGAACCTACCTCAGAGTGTTGTGAAAATTCAGTGAGTTGGTGGGTGTGCACATTTAGGACTGTGCTCGCCCACACCTAGTATTTATTGAGTGATTATTTTAAGTGCTTTTATTGTTGGACTAAGGTCAGAGAGCTAATGTGTGGTAGAGCTGGGTTTGAGTTTCTCAGATGCTAAAGCTTAAGCTCTTCTACTGTTCCATACTACCCTCACTTTTACCTTATCTCTGTTGACCAGGAAGAAAAATAGATCAATTTTAATTTCTCCCATATATTTTTCTGCCCAGTTTCCTGTATGGTGGGGCTAAATGGCCTTTGTTGGGTCTACGTACCTGGGACTAGAACCCTTCCTCTTACTCATTGTTGACTTTAGTTCCCTGGGTGGAATTTTTGTTCTGCTTCTTAAAAGATTATGCAAATAGAATTATTTTGGTATTAAGAAACATTATCTGAGTTGTTCCGTCATTTTTTTAAAAAACAGGCAAATACCATTCAAGTTAGTTTTAAATATTGATGTACTATATAATTTTATTTGTGGATAGAGAAATTATGGAAACTGCTTTTTAAAAATATTTTAAGAAGGGGAGGGGTGCCTGGGTGGCTCAGTCGGTTAAGCATCTGCCTTTGGCTCGAGTCATTATCTCAGGGTCCTGGGATTGAGCCCCACGTCAGGCTCTTTGCTCAACTGGAAGTCTGCTTTTCCCTCTCCCTCTCTGCCCCTCCCCTCACTCATGTGCATCCCCCCTCAAATAAATAAAATCTTAAAAAAATAATAAAGTCTATAAAAATATTTTAAGGGGAGAAAATACAATACTTCCTAGGTCATCTCTATTCCCCACATTCTGTCTTAAGAAGGGAAAAAGACTTACCTATCAACAGAATTCTCTAGGTAATCTTTAATTTGTATTCCTTTACTTATTCACATAGCTAGAAGGATTTGAGGTTATTCTTTAGTGACTGGAGTAAGGATAGTTTAAAGATTAGGTGGAAGAGAGGTAATGACTTTAGTATCAGCAATACTAGCCCAAATAAAACTTTTAAAAGGTAATGGATTTTAAGTGTTTTCTCTTTGGAAGGGATGATGACAGTTGGCATGCAGCAGTTTATCCAATTTACATTTTTTTCTGTTGGAAGTTTTCTGGTGCCTTCTCTCGTCTTCAGATTGCTGCTAAGTTACTGTGGCAAGTTTAAATAAATGAATCAGGGCAGGATTTCTCAAGCTGCGTCCATTAGTGGGTCATGGAATCAATTCAGTGGGTCACAGCCAGCATTACAAAAAAATGAGACAATGCAAATATCAGAGCGTACAGCAAATAGTAAAGATGGCTTATTGCTTCTGGAAGCTTCTGCTTCAGCTAATTTTAGTTCGGGTGTTTATCGGGTCACTGAGTGTAAAGAGGATTACAGCCAGAAGTTTGAAAGCCATTGATCTGAGGTATTTTAGAAAGTTTATCAACTTTAGAGCAAGTCTGATGGTTCATAGAAGGAAAGTGCTTATAATCATCTTTAACATTGTTGTATATTGCTATTGGATATAAGGAAATTTAGGAATGTTAACAGATCTTTCCTAGAACTAATATATTTTATAAAGCGGAAAGAAAGTTTGGGACTTCATTCTGAAGATTCACAGATGAAATTAGGAAAATAAAGTTGTTAGTGGCCTTCCTAATTACTGTCACAGGCACCATTGTGTTTGTAGATTTTGTACTATAAACTGAATTTTTAAATCTGAGATAAATTTCACTCTCAAATACTTGGAATCTTGTTTAATTTGACATTTGTAAGATTACATACTAAAGAGTATTTATTTCTATATTTTGTTCTTTGAGCCCTGAATTGCCTTGAAAATTTATTTAAAGAATTATCATTTTTCATGGCCCTTTGGCTGCATTTAACTTTGAAGACTTAATATAAGTAGGTAAAACGGTCCTATTCTTATTAAGCTTTTCAGATTAGTTTTTTTTAAAGTCATAAGGGAAACAGCTATCATGGTACATCTGTAGTTTCTTGTTAGAGAGTGATTTTATAATTGTTCTTCTGGAAGCAATTAATGATTTCCTTTATAACCAGCTGTAAGTAAAAGACAACTTTTGATTATGAATGTGTTGACATGTCATTTGTCCTTACCCTTTTCATTTAATTAAATTACAGTAGCTACTATTTGGATTTTAAAACAGATACTGTTAAAGTTATGAACTTTTTGACAGGAACTGTGAGAGAAGTCAAAGCTGATGGGAAGTTTCTGGATGTTGAGTTCTTGAGCAATGAATCGTCTTGCAACAAGAGAAATGAAAACTTTTAAAACTTGGGTAACTGGCTAACTGGCAGGGAGAGAGAAGCAGGTTCTCCATTTTATATGGAACTAGTGTTGGGCCGAGTACTTACTGTTACCATCCTGCCCTGTTCTTTTACTTAATCACTATTGCTGCTGTAGGATTTAAGTGGCTTGATGGTATGGCAAGATTGGGGAAAACATCATTTGACAGTAGTATTATTAGGTAGTAATAGATTGGATTGAAATGCCAGAATGAGTAGCCTGATGGAGGATATGTTGGGACTTGGGGCCCAAGTCCTCATCCCTGGTGGCTGAGGCCATGAGGGTTATTGACAAAGTGGTGAGTGGTTTGAGTTTTACGTGTTTGCATGGGAGAAGAAGGAGTGATTCACTTTGGGAGAGAACTTACCGGTGAAAGCTACAAAGTAAATAGGAGACTGTTGCAGTCCTTATAAATTGGTCTTAAAAGCATCCTGTTTGAATGAAAATGAATGAAATTTCTCAACTTCTATGGGATCTGAATTATGACATATATCTATTCCTCACTACTAAAATTAAGTGGTTATTTCTCTAAGGCCTCTACTCCAGAAATATATGCATTTTTGAAATCTTGAATATTTTCTAAAACAGTGATCCTCCTTCCTATTCCAGTAAGAATAAAGGCCGTTACACTTTTTAGACATTGTGGCACCTCAGGTCTGCTCATTTAAATGCGGGCTACTTGTTTTTAGGCTTTCATTTTCCTGTGTTCCTCGTTTGCTAAGTAGGTGGCTGTTGCTTTTTCCCCGTTCTCATTTTGAAAGTTTCCCTCGGCCTGTTACCGTACATAGAGATAGTCAGGGCTTAGGTGTAGCCCTGGTGGGTGACTGAAGTAATGGCTTGTGGGAAGGAAGATGCTTTCTGAAGCTGGCGACACCGTTTTGTTTTCCTGTGACTCTGCAGGGCAGCTGTGGGAAATAGCAAGGTCTGGTGTCTTAGAATGACAGGAGTCCAGAGGGATCTGAATTAACATGCAGAGTTCAAGCAGAGAAAGTTACCGGAGAAGTTGACTCCCTTGTTCCAGGGCCCACACCCACTACAAATGTGTTTATATTTGAACTCTTGCCAAACTGCTGCCGGGCCCTCCCCCCACCCCCACCCCCGTTTGAAAAGGGACGTTTTGTGTAGATGGAAAAGCTAAGGATAAAAGCGTTTCATTAAAAAGTCTCCTGTCTTTGTTGCTTGTTGTGGCTTTTACTACCGATGCTGTGAGGGCTACACACGTTGAAGAAATGATTGTTGCTGGGGTTTCCCTTTCAGCTTTGGAGCGGAGGTCCAAAGTAGCTAAATGACCTCACGCGAGGGGCCCAGCGAGCCTCTTGTCAGGAGGTTGGAGTGCCTTTGAAGACAGTTGAATTGAGGATATGTCTTAGCTCGGGCTGCCATAACAAAATACCATAGTTTGGGTGTCTTTTTTTTTTTTGAGACAGAGCGTGTGAGCAGGGGGAGGGGCAGAGGGAGAGGATGGAGAGAACCCCAAGCAGGCTCCACATGGGGCTCAAAGATTGACCACAACCCTGAGATCATGACCTGAGCCAAAATCAGGCGTCTGATGCCCAACTGACTGAGCCACCCAGGAGCCCCCATAGTCTGGGGGTCTTAAACAGTAGACATTTCTCTCTCACAGTTCTAGAGGCTGGCAGTCCAACATCAGGGTACTGGCTGATTTTGGTAACCGCTGAGAACTCTTCCTGGCTTGCAAATGGCTGCCTTCTTTCTCACGTGGTGAGGGAAAGAGTGAGCTTTGGTGTCTCTTCCTCTTGCAAGGACACTGATCTCATCATGCGGTCTCACCCTTATGGCCTCATCTCATCACCTCACAACAGCCCTACCTCCAGGTGTCATTACACTGGGAGATAGGGCTTTACCATATGAATGGGGGGGGGGCACATCAGCCCCTAACAGTCTGTGTGTGACAGAAGTGACAGAATTGACTGTCTACCCGACAGCCCCTGCTCTCCGCCCTTCGCTGCCGAAGTGCCTGTTCCCATTTTCCCAGCTTCCTTTGTGTCTCTGGTGATCACATGACACAGTTCCGGCCAATCAGATGCAAGCAGGTCCCCCTGGGGGCTTCTGGGAGTGACTGCCCCCAGACAGAGGGAGAGACTTCTTAGAGGGGGGAGGTGTACCCAGCTGTCTTTCCTCTGGGAGCTGCTGTATGGGGCTGCTAAGGCAGGGCACGACAGCAAGAGCCGGGGTCCCCGATAAGACCACGGAGCTCTGAAGCAGCCCTGGACGATCTGACCTCAGGTTCTTGTGTGAGTTAAAAACAAGTGCCTGCGGTTTCAGCTGCGTCTGGTCAGGTGCGGTCACATGTGTCCCAGGGCGTCCTCACTGATGTGTGTGGTGTACAGAGAGAACCTGGAGTCGGAGGGACGTAGCCTTGAGAAGCACCCACCTCTGAGACTTCCCTCAAGGCGTGGTACCGCACTGTTGCAGTGTGGGTACTCGTCTCCCCCGCTAGCTGTGAGCTCGGGCGTCAGGGACCGCGTCTCGTTCCTCTCTGGGTCTTTAGGGCCCAAGCCGAGGCTCACCCGGAGGAGGGACAGGGCCAGTGTTTAAGGACACGAGAGGAAACGCTTGGCTCTGGCCTTGCTGGCCACCGTGGGTTTAATATTCCCGTCTTGGTTTTGGTGTCTACCAAAACAAGACCGGCTAATGCTGTTGTTCCCAGAAGGCCCATGAGGTAACCTGAAGAGAAGTGGGAAAACAGACTTTAATTGAAAGTACCTGGGCTGTGTAAATAGCTGCTCTCTGGGGTTTAGTTAGAGCCAGACAGTCCTCTGAAGAACCAGACGGAGACCTAGCCCCATTTTTATTGTGGAAGCAGAAATCAAATAAAAGTCGACTTGTATTCTTGTAATTATGAAACATTTTAACCATTCAGAAAATACACATAATTGTAACCATTGTTTTTGGCATGGTGTTCTCCCCCCCTTTTTTTTTGAGAATGAAAAACGGAAAAAAATTTCCAGACAAGCTGTATCAGTGAAAGGGTAAGCTGAGTGAGTGGAAGCCAGAGCACGTTCTTTCCTAGAAACAAATCTGTTTGACACACAATACGGCTGAAATTTAGCAGGTTTGAGATGAAAATGATAGGATTACTGGCTGTCATTTTATCAGTAAGGAAACAGACCCAGAAAGATGGGTGTCAGTTTGCGGGCTTTTTATTTGAGATTCTTGCTGCTCTGTCACATGTTACTGGTAACTTATTAAGACAAAAGTGTGTTGAATCTCATCAGCCAGCAAGCACCAGGAACAGGTGTGGTCATACCCAAGTGTGGTTCATTTAGCTTGCTGTCGTAGGTGAACGTAGCCCAGAAGAACGTTGAAATTCTCCTGGAAAGCAGAGTTCGGATTGTGCTTGAGCAGGGTGTTTTGAAGGCGGGACTGGGGGAATAGAGCCAGACCTAGGTTGGATGTTGTTGTCAGGAAGCAGGCACAGTTCATTGATGGGGTATATTAACAGTATTTATCTAGGAGGCAGGAGATGAATGTGTTGTGAGAGCTGTCACTTAGTAAAAAGTTAGCAGTCGCACCTGTTAGATCAGAAGGATGTCTTGTTTTCCTGGTGGCATTGTGGGCTCGACTGTGTCCCATTGTGAGCATTCTTTATGTTCTGGTGGCAGTATTGGGGACGGCTTGTAAGGTTGGTCATTACTTCTCTAGTTGTCAGTAGGGCTGATTTTCACCTTTCCAGTAGTTTTTTACTTAATTTTATCCTGAATCCTGATGCTTGAGGAGGGATAGGATTTAACAGAGGGACGAGATGGTGGTAAATGAGGAATCTAAAGGGGATGTCTGAAGTTACTGTGTCTGTGCAGTCACTGGCTTTTGATGTTTTTATTTGTTTGTTTTTTTAACATTGTAGTTGATCAGTGCTACTATCTCACGTTTAAAAAAGGGCGGAGGGCAGGGGCGCCTGGCTGGCTCATTCAGAAGAGCGTGCGACTCCTGATCTCAAAGGTGGTGAGTTTGAGCCCCATGTTGGGTGTAGAGATTACTGAAATAAGTAAAACTTTTTTTCAGAAAGGTCAAATCAGTAGTTTTCTTTTACCTTGAGAGGCTTTTTTTTTTTTTTTAAATCCTCAAAAGGAATTTGTACTCTTCTAGAATTTGGCAGGATATAGAAGGAGATGGCGTGTGGTGCTGCTGTTAAAGTATGCTTAAAAATTTAAACATATTAGCATCTTTAAAGATGCTATCCAGTATTGATGAAGTGGTAATGTTAATGGCGGTGCTAGAGATTGCGCCAAATGTGTAGAAAATGTAGAAAATCCACTGGGAGAATTCAGTATAGTCATCAGAAGTGACAGAGCCCGTGTGGAACGCCGTAGCGGGGAGCAGTCAGATACTGGTTCTAGTTCAGGCATTGTCCTTTCTCTGGGAACTTAGCCAAGCCATTTCCTGGGCCTCAGTTTCCTCATCCGAAGTAACACGGAAGTTGTACAAATGGCCTCTGTGCTCCTTTAAAGTTTCTGTCCCTAAGTCCTTTTAAAGATAACCTTCTCTTTTGAAAATATTTGGTTGGTTAGTTGGGCCAAGTCATAAATTTTATGAAATTATTATTCGGCTCTTGAGGACAGGAATATTTGAGGACTTTGACAGCTAGTCCAGCTGGATGTTTTTTGGAGTCTGTGTAGTTTCCTTCCTCTGAGGAATGATGAGGCCTAAATCAGTCATCTTCCCAGTGTACCCCCTTTGTGGTTTCCTGACATGAATGACTGAGGTGTTTCTTCCTAGAAAATAACACAACGAAAGTGCTGAAGGAGGCCTCTTTACTTAGGAACTTGCGGTTTGGGAATACACTCTGGTAGCCTTATTTTTCAAACCTGAATTTTGTGAATATAAAATAGTGTAACATAAAAATGTGTTGCCTGCAGATTTTGAAATAATAATAGAAACCGGAAGAGTAAAAGAAATTCATCAAAAGTTGCATCATTTAAAAAATGGTAAGCCAGGTGGTTTGTAGAATGTGTGTTTGGGACTGCCACGTGACAGCTGCATTTTAGCTGCCAGTAGACAGGCCTTCTGTGTTTAGTTGTCACGGCCCATGGTGTCTGTCACTGGTGGGCATTGAGGTTTCTGCCCAGGTGGGCTGGTGTTTAACGTACACCGAAACCTAAAGATCGTTCTATAGCCTTCAAAGATGTCAAGCAGGTGCTCATCAAGAGGTATGTCAGTGGTGGTGCCAGTGAGAGTGCCCAAACACCCCCACCCCAGTCGGTAGCTTTGTAACAGAAGTGCTAAAACACAATGAAGAAGACAAACCAATAGGTGGGTTGCATCATGCTGTTCATTTAGGGGAAAGAGCATGGAGCATACTTCCAAACATGAGTTCATCTGGAAGAGGCTCTAGAGCAAAGTGGTTAAGAGCGTGGACTGTGGAGCTAGCTGGGTGATACTGCCCACTTACTGACCTTTTAGCCCTAAGTGAATTACCCAGCTTCTCTGGGCCTCAGTGTCTCTGTGCCTCCGATAGGGTAAATTTCAGTACCTTACCTCAGAGGTTGTGTGGCACACAGTGAGCATGAAAACATAGACTGCTGGGCCTGCCCCTAGCAGTTCTGATTCAGTAGCTCTCAGGCTGGGCATTTGCATTTAGCAAGTTCCTGGTGCTGATGCTGTGCCTTGCATGATGTTTTGAATAGCTTTTGTACATGCAGACGCACATACTAGAAAGTAGGGGGCATACTGTTTTGGAACCTGGTATTTTTTTCTATTTGATACATGGTGAATATTTCCCCTTTTATTGTTTAAAAATATAATGTTTAAGGCACATTGTAACCCAATATTAGATATTTAAGTGGTTTCCTTTTTTTTTTCACTATCATAGATTGTAGACAGATGTTCTTATGCAATACATTCTTGTCTGCATCTCTGATTATCATCTTGGAGTAAATTCCTAGAAGTGAAATTACCATGTTTCAGGGTGTGTACATGTTAAAGCCTTTTCCCACAGACTGCTAGCAAATTCTTCAGAAAGGATGCGGCGAAAATTTGTCTTCTGACAAATGGTCCATGAGACTAGTTACTGATTTTCTAAATGTAAGGGAATGAGGAGAAAAAACTGTCATTAACTTCATAAAACTCACAGGTATTTGGGATTTGGTGGGAATAAGCAAGAAGAATATCTATGGATTTCTAAAGAAGACAAAGATGCATAAAGAGAAACTAGGTGGGGAGTAACAGGGTGAACTGTGGCATGATTCTGAGTGGTTTTTAGGATTCACACGAATTTATTCAATTATGGTGCAATATATACTTGATATAGGAGACTTTATGCCAAGGGGGATAAATAGTTTTTTATTTACCCTATATGGTACATGTGTGTTTTTTCACTATGATATCTAGGAGCTCCCCTGGATTTGAAGTTTTGGTTTAATAAAGTCTGGTCCATGCTCCTTTCTTAGGAGCATGTCTCTAGCTCTGGGCCAAGCAGTTGAGACTCTTTTAGGGGGACTTGGAGTGAAGGTGGCTGCATCTGGGGAAATTCAGTATCACTACCAGAAAATTTAATCACTGTAGATTTCATGTGAAGTCCATGGTGTTCTTGGGAACAGGGCTGAGTTGGAGTGGAGGCCAAGGTGGGGGTATGTGTGAAATATCAGAGGAACACCTTCTCCTGGTGCATCTGGCTCTAATGATGGGGCCAAGTTCTGCAGCCCTTGGCTCCAAGCCCCTGTGGTTGGGAGCAACCGAGAAGCTGGACTCTTCTGTATTATCAGAATGTTAGAACTGGTAAGGGATCTCAAGGGTCATCTGGTCCAG
The DNA here is from genome assembly GCF_003265705.2 of Callorhinus ursinus. NCBI lineage: Eukaryota > Metazoa > Chordata > Mammalia > Carnivora > Otariidae > Callorhinus > Callorhinus ursinus. The sequence continues at coordinate 2,822,568 of NW_027397098.1, forward strand.
CCCTCTCTTTTTACAGATAAGGAAGTTAAATAATTTATTATTTTCACTTAAACTTTACCTCATAAGTTTTTAAAATCAGATAGTCAGCCCTGGAATAGAATTGACTGGTTATTCTTCCCTTGTTCTGGAAGAATCTAAGCTTTTGAGAACTGAAGCCGCCGAATGGTAGACAATAAAGCCGATGGCAGGGGTGACTCTGGTCCTGTGGCTCAGTCCTGGGACACTGAACTGATTGAAAGTCAAACCTGCACTACCCCTGAGTCGCAGGAGCTTCACTTTGCCTTTCTTCAGATCTGTACACTCTTGTACGGTCCCCAAGGGCTTCAGAGTAACCTTGGCTATAGGGTGGCTCTCTTCTTGTACCAGCCCCATGTTTTCCGGAATTTTTTTTCTTTACACTTTTTTATTGTTATGTTAATCACCATACATTACATCATTAGTTTGTGATGTACTGTTCCATGATTCATTGTTTGTGCATAACACCCAGTGCTCCATGCAGTACGTGCCCTCTAATACCCATCACCAGGCTAACCCATCCTCCCACCCCCCCCGTTTTCCAGAATTTACACATACTAGTTTTCTTTGTGCAATTCAGAAAAGTGGTTTTCTTTTTTCTCTTTTAGTAAACACGTGTGACAAGTGCTTCTTTTTAAAAACAACAGCTGCTCTGAGCACAAACTGTGCCTACTACCACTGGGTGACACTGTTAGACCACAAAACAGTCTTCTCTGGGAAAAGCAAGGGTCCTTGAACTTCAGATCTTATCAAGCTGCTTTACGTAGGAGAGAGAGCAGCTCAGAGTCACTTAACGGTCATGTATCAAATGTTATTTGATGAGTGTAATTTATCTGTCTAAGGCAATTTTAAGGCCAGTGACTTTAAGGTAATCAATTATTAAAGAAATCTGTTAATTGACCGCATTTCAGTTGCTCATAGGTTTGTGCAGATTAATGGGCTGCATATTAATGAAATACTAATTATGGGAATTTTAATGTAAGCCAACATACTAATATTTATTTCTCACCAGACAATAATTTGAGTTATCTTTTTATGGCAAAAGACTCACTGCTTACACACAGCATTTAATGTTACAGACTTTTAGTGAATGTTTTATTGGATCATTTTGTTCAAGAGTGAGCATAATCTGCTGGGTTAGAAAAATGGACATTTGGTTCCCTGTACTGATCCGTATCAAAAGAAGAGACTTGCCTAGAACTCATTCTGGGCTCCTTCAAAATCAAATGAGGGTGGAGAATGTGTTCAAAGCAAGGGTTGACCTCCTCTCCCACCCCTCCCGTTTGCCCCCTTTTGTAAATCTGAGCTCAATACTTCACTTGACCTGCATATCACCTGGCCAGTTTTAGTTGAACAATATGTGGAAAGCACACTGAGATGTTTCTGAGGATGAGAAATAAGTAAGAATCAGGCTTTTCTTTTGTGAGCTTAATGTGATGGATAAGAAAACTTCAGATAGAGGGTTTTTTTTTTTTTTTAAAGATTTAATTATTTGAGGGGCACCTGGGTGGCTCAGTCGTTAAGCATCTGCCTTCAGCTCAGATCATGATCCCAGGGTCCTGGAATCAAGCCCTGCATTGGGCTCCCCGCTCATCAGGAAGCCTGCTTCTCCCTCTCCCTCTGCCCCTGCTTGTGTTCCCTCTCTCCTGTGTCTCTCTATGTCAAATAAATAAAGTCTTAAAAAAAAATAAAGATTTAATTATTTGAGAAAGTGAGGGAGAGAGAGTGTGTGTGTGTGCGTGTAAAAGCAAGTCAGGGGGAGGGGCAGATGGAGAGGGAGAGAGAGAATCCCAAGCAGACTCTCTGCTGAGCACCTAGCCCGATGTGGGGCTTGATCTCATGACCCTGAAATCCTGACCTGAGCCGAAACCAAGAGTTGGACACTCAACCGACTGAGTCACCCAGGCGCCCCCAAATAGTTTTAATAGAAGTAGACTTCAGTAGCCTAAGAAGAACATTAACAGTGTCCTGTTGGGCTGGAGGTGAGGGATCCCTCATGAGGAGTCAGGAAAAGCGTTGTGAAAGGAGCTCCTTTATTTGGACAGTCTAATCCTCCAGTGTTTGTTCCCGTCATTCCATACATTTTTATTGAGTGGCCGTGGTGTGACACAAGCATGATGCTGGGCACGCAGCAGGGAGTGAACCCAGATCTGTTGCTGACCCCATGGTCTGCAGCAAAGGTACAAGGAGTTGGTGGCCCCAGCTTTCTACTGGTCCTTTTGCATTATGTAGTCACTGTGTGGCTTCCTCTCCTTATGGCTTATTTTTGAGTCATTGTGCTAGAGCTGTGGGATGGTTTAAGTCAGTCAGAGGTCTCTTCCCTGCTGAAGGGATGACCATCTGTTCTTGAAGAGAGACAACATGGGTATATAGGAAAAATTAACTCATGATAAGTGTCAAATTCGTGGGTAAAGGGGGGGAGCAAGCAGAATTGTCTGCATCAGTCCAGACGAGAGGAGGATGGTTCTTGAGAAGTGGCTGTGGGAAGATTCGTGGCGAGGTCCGCTTTGAATTGGATCTTTGCGAGGGGCCTGGACTTTTCACTGGCTTTGATGACAGAATGCCACCTGGGAAGAAATCAGGAACAGAGGTGGAGTTAGGAATGTGTATGGGTTTTTTGTGTGGACTGGTTTGTCAGAGTAGATGGTTTATGCTGGAGAGTGGGAGCCAGAAGTTTGCAAAGGTGCTTGAGGGCCAGATTGTAGAGAACCTTAAGAACCAGGCAGAAAGTTAAAATTTTATCCTGGTGTGGCAGTGATACTTGGCCTGGCGGTTCTTGATCTGATTAAATAGTCAGTGCATCATCAGATTTGGCTGGGGTGCAGCTACATTAGAGAGAAGAGTGACCGGGAGTGGTGAAGGCTGGTGAAGAGCCAGCTGCTCTATCCTGAGACTATGGGATGAAAGCGTGGGCTAGGATTATAGCAGTGGCAGTGGATGATGGTCCCAAGGACATTTATCATGAGAAAGAAACGCTGACTGTTCGATTACGCATCAAGGCTGAGGCCTAGCACATGGCAGAGATAACATCAGTTTGAAAGCTGCCTGGCTGATGGCAAAATAGGAAGTTAAGGGAAGGTGACGGGATTATTTCGGACAATGGAAGAATGGTGTGTGTGGTGTCCTCTCTATTGCTATTGAAAAACAATAATTTCAACTTAAATTTGCCTGGGATGGTTTCCACTAGAATATAAGGGGTCTGCTCTCTCCTGTTTAGTGTTCTATCCTTATCTGGCCCATAGGGGGCACTCAGTGAACAAACCAGTGAGGTTGAGCTCAACTTTAAACATGTTGCTTCAGATGTGAAGTGTCCAGTTGGCACTTTGGAGTTTTTGACCCAGAGCTTGGGAGGAAGGGAACAATCTTCACCATACACCTTAGAAATGGCTCACATAGCAGAAAGGCCAAGGGCGTGTGGGTCACCAAAGGCAAGAGGATAGGGCTAAGGACCTGTTCCTGGAGAACAGTGGGAGAGAGTGGAGGGGACAGGATGCCCGGGCAGACAGGTAAGGGAGGACCAGGAGAGCATCGTCCAGAGGCTGGCTCTCACATCGAGGAGGAGATGGGCAATGGCTTTGAGTGCCAGGGAGAGGCTAAGGAGGAGCCCGAAGGAGCACCCCTGTACGTGGACTGCGGTGCAGATGGGAACCTCCTGCGGAGGCGGTAGATGATCACTGCGCAGAATTTGTTTTCCGTGATCTGTTAGTGATCCAGTGGTGGCTTTTTGTCCTTGGCTGCCTCACAGATCACCGTCCTCGTGGACAGACCTGAGGGCCGGAGCACAGGACCTCTTACCTGAAAGAACATCGGACTGAACCCGTGGCACAGTCGGCCGGGTGGATAGCCGCCGAGAAGGAGGCCCGCCTCTCAGGTTGGAATATCTCGGGATTCAAACTCGGGCCCAGCCATTTTCTTGTACTTGTCGGGTTGAGAAACCATTCTGTGCTTTTGTGCTTCAGGTAGGACTCGGTAGCTGGGACATGCAGAGCCCAGAAGCAGAGCAGGCTCTGCCATGCCCTGTGGTATGGGCTGTCGTCATGTGGCTGTGCTGCGGGTCACTACCCTTGGCGGTGACGCCAGTCACTTGGTTGTCCCTCTCCTTTCTTTCAGGTGCGTGCTGCCCTTGGTCAGGGCAGAGGAGCATTCCCTTCCCCCCACCCATCATTCACTACTCACAGAAGTAGGGTAGTACTGCAGGCCACCAGAATTCTAGAATCTGCCCTGGAGGCATGGGGAGGGAGGGAATGTGCAGAATTCAGGTCTTATCTGAAGGGCCACGGGGAGGTTAAGCAAATTGTGAGCGTCAATAAGGTTGTCTTGATGTTTGAAGAGTAACTCTTTATATCGGGCCAAACTAGGAGATGTTTTGTTTTCATAAATCCCTTATTTTTATATAATTGCTCTGTGCTCAGAATAGTTATTTGCAACAGATTTCCGAGAAGTCGGGGAGAAATGGCCACCCAGTTCTGTAGGTAAGAAGACTGAAGCATAGAGATTGGGAAATTATCTGGAGTTTCAACGCCTTGGCAGGCTCGGGCTGCAAGCTCCGCTCTTGCCTTTGGCTTTGTCTGTCAGGGATTTTCTCGTCCCCTCCACCATCTCCCCCTCCCAAGTCCCTCTCTGTCACCTAAGTCCAAATTGGAAAGATGAGCAGAGCAGAGACCATGAGTGGGTTTATCCATTAAACTTTGTCTCAACTAGTAAACTTGCAGTGCATGGCTATCCATTTTCACTTCGAGAGAATGTTAGTTAATGGAGAGGTAGATTAATTTATTAACTAATTCATTGGAACTATTTAACGGTCTAATTTATTGAGCGGCTGCTGCAGGGGCAGGTATGGTGGATGGTGGATGGTGGATGGTGGATGTTTTCGGAAAGTTTCCTTTCATGTTTACAACCACTCAGCAAATGTAGGTATGTGAGCTCTGATTCACAGTTGAGGAAATTAAGACCCAGATTAAGTAATTTATACAAAATCACCTACCTGCTGAGTGACATAATCAGGGTTCTAATTCAGGATAAATAGTCTTCAAACCTGGTCTTCTTTTCCATTTTACTGTATTACTTCTTATGGACTGAACAAGGTTTAAAATGGTTAAAATAACAAAATTCTAGTAACATAGCAGCAACCAAATGATCTCTAGATAGTAATTTTAATAGCTATTTAATAGGTACCGTATTTAACCCTAGTGTACATACAGAGAAGGGCATAAGCCAAAAACCCGTACCGATTACTGAATTTTCAGAGTGAACAAACCTGTATAACCAGGACCTTTATCAGCAAACAGAACATTATCAGCACCCCAAGATTCCTCTTTATCCCCTTCCACTCCCAGCCCACTCCCGAGATGCTCTTTATCCTGACGTCTAACACAAAGATTGGTTTTGCCTGTTTTTGAACATTATATATGTGGAATCATCCAGTATGGACTCTTTCGTGTCTGGCTTTCTTTGCTCAATACTGTATTTGTGAGATTCAGCCTTGCAGTTGCTGTCTGTTCATTCCCATTGCTGTGTAGTATTTCACTGTGTCAGTGTACCGCTATGTATTTATCCATCCTACTGATAATGGACATTTGGGTCACTTCCAACGTGGAGCTGTTAAGAATAGCACTGCCATGAACATGCTTATAAAAATCTTTGTGTGTTTTCAAGAAAATGTGTCTTTCCCGCCTTCTATCCTCACTTTAATGTGATCTTCTGCAAGATGTTTTCGGTTTGGTGTCTATAAAGCTATGATGTTAGAAAGCTTCTAAAATCTTTTCAAGAGATAGAGAAAATCATCCTGTTAAAGTGAAACGGAATTCTTCCCCCCATTATCTCAGTCCAGAAGAGTGGAGTGCTCAAAGAGCCTCCCTTTGGAATCAGACCCAAGTTCAAATCCTAGTTCCGTTCTTTAGTAGCTGTGTGACCCAGTGCAGCAATAACAGTGTTATTGTTCCTAATTGTTTCTTGTTGCCAGTGACAGTGCTAATAACAGATGACACCTGCTGAAGGTTTATGATTTCTAGTTGCTGCCTTTGGTATACATTTCACATTTACTCTTCCTAACAACCCTAGGAGATAATCTGCCGTTCTTTTTTTTTTTTTTTTTTTTTAAACTAATGAGGTAACTTGCTCAAAGACAGACTTACAGTAAATGAGAAATCTGGAATTTAGACTCAGTCCATGTGGTCTGGACTCCATGTTCTTGAAGCTGTCTGAGCCTCCTTTGTAGATCATAGGGAATAGTAACCCCCCACCTCCTAGGGCCTCATCGAGTATTAAATGATGGGGAGAAACTTAGGTACACCTTCCAGGGCAGATACATAGGGACTCTGAAGCGGATTTCTTTGTGGCATATCTCTGTGCTTTCAGTGTGTACTTCTGCTAACTGTGCTGAGGGCCGGGGCGAGAGGCGTCCCTGCTCTTCTGCCGCATGTTGTTATGAAAACGGACACCTAGTTATTTGTGGAGCTGTCGCCACCTTCTGGTTGGTGTCGCCTCAGCCCGACCAGCTTAGCTTTAATAACGGCCCCGTGTTCGGTCTTCCTGATGTTTCTTGCCTCCTTTCCCATGTTCTAAATATAAAGTATGGGCCTTTTTTATAAGAATACATTTTTAGAGAATGAAAAAACCGATGAGAAAATGAGTTTGGTATTTTCCCAAGGGCGTCACCGTCTGGCATTTGTACAGCAGCGTGTTTGCAGCCAGTTTATTGAGTTTGATGTGGCGGCAGCCGTGGGGCGGGCAAAGCTGAAAAGGCAGTGTCTCTGTGCCTGTGCACGTGGCTCTGGTTGGCCGCCATTTCTAAGCCTTAGTTTAGCTTTGTGGCCACAGAGGTCATCCCCTGGGCTCTCGTCTTAATGCCTTTGGGTACCAGATGGCCTCACTGTCCCTGATGAATTTGTAGGTTCGCTTCAGAGCCAGGCAAATCAGGAGTTTGTCAGTGAAACCCTTGGCTGTTGGGAAACAGTTCTTGCCCTATCCACTCCCTCAGCTTTCTCCTCACCGCCCGCCGCCCATCTGGGAATGGTGGGTGCCGAGGGCAGGCTTCCCATCGTCAGCTGACCCAGGCCTGGAGTTGGCCTGCCTACAATCCCAAGTGATTCTGCTCTTTCAGAATATTGTCAGAGGGCTGCTGGAATCTCTTGGAGAGAGCTCCTAAAGAATGCTTTGGAATTACTTTTAACTTGCCAGAAGTGGTTGTAGCAATTCACAAGTTTCATTGTTTTGCTTTGATTGGTTACAATACACCTGTAACCTATAGGACACATGCATACGTTGCCATGTTTCCAGTATTGTTTAAAAGGCTTTGATTATATTAAGTCAATCAGAGAAAGACATGTATCATGACCTCACTGATATGAGGAACTCTTAATCTCAGGAAATAGAAACTGAGGGTTACTGGAGTGGTGGGGGGTGGGAGGGATGGGGCGGCTGGGTGATGGACATTGGGGAGGGTATGTGCTATGGTGAGCGCTGTGAAGTATGCAGGACTGTTGAATCACAGATCTGTACCTCTGAAGAAAATAATACATTATATGTTAAAAAAAAAAAAAGATAGCAGGAGGGGAAGAACGAAGGGGGGGAATCGGAGGGGGAGACGAACCCTGAGAGACGATGGACTCTGAAAAACAAACTGAGGGTTCTAGAGGGTAGGTGGGTGGGGGGATGGGTTAGCCTGGTGATGGGTATTAAAGAGGGCACGTTCTGCGTGGAGCACTGGGTGTTATGCACAAACAATGAATCATGGAACACTGCATCAAAAACTAATGACGTAATGTATGGTGATTAACATAATAAAAAACAGTTTAAAAAAAGGCTTTGATTATTAGTGCTTCTAGGTAGAATTTGATTTTAAATATTTAGGTAAACATAAAACTTAGCATAATCTCTAAATTTGATTTTTTAAATCTCACAGGATTAGGTTTTAAATTTTATCTTTCTGATGTAGAAACATGCAGATGAACTACTAGTGCCCAAAATAGTATGATTAGGAGACTGCAATATGATGCAAGGAATATTTGTCTTGTTAGTCTTGTTGTGAGATTTTTCTGTGGGAATGGTTATTTACCTCTGGAAAGCAATCAACATAGGATGCCTGGAATAGGCATGGAGTGGGCCCAGAATCAACCTTCCATAGGGAAAACAATGAAAAGCAAGGACTCAAAATCCATCTATAGTGTTGGGATTTCTTGTCCTCTGGGATAGTAGAGTTTCCATAATGACTTCTACTGATTTGCAGATATTAAAGGCAGAATCTCACCAGGTGGTGGTTTTCAGTGCATGCTGTTTGGGCTTGTGGTCCTCCAGGCTCTTGTCTAATGCCTTTGGGTACCACATGGTGTCACTGTCTCCTCCTGGCCCAAGACCACATTTTTAGGCTTGCCTCAAATATCTAAGGTGCAATTCTGTTATTATTCAACTCCTTTTTTTTTTTTAAAGATTTTATTTATTTATTTGAGAGAGAGAGAATGAGAGAGAGAGAGCACATGAGATGGGGAGGGTCAGAGGGAGAAGCAGACTCCCCGCCAAGCAGGGAGCCTGATGCGGGGCTCGATCCCAGGACCCTGGGATCATGACCTGAGCCGAAGGCAGACAATGACTGAGCCACCCAGGCACCCCATTACTCAACTTCTTAGAGTTTTGCAGCGCGTCCCCTTCATCTCAGAGCATCCTGAAAGGTCCTTGCTGTCAGGCCTATTTCTTGCTGTGCCCTACACTCTGACTAAGCCATTTAGAACACCACGTAGCACCTTGCAGGTGTGCTAGACCTTTTTACACTTTTCAGAAGGTTCTTAATATTGGTAGCATGAATGGGTCTTAGAACCATTGAATGTCATCAGTGAGAAGGGCTGTGGGTCATTTAGTCGTACTCCTATGTTTTTGAAGAAATCAGGGCTTAGAGAGGTGAAGCTTCAATGTAAGGTTTCTCAGACCTCTAAATAAACTCTGCAATGGTGTTGGTCACATAGTTCATCTAATAATATCTTCGATTTATTCAGTTCCCATAGACATGCCAGAGACTGTACGGAGTACCGAAATCTACATTTCAACCAGTTCTTACAACACTCAATTTAACAGAGGGGAGAATGGAGGGTCGGGGAAGTTAAGCTTTTTCCAGGATGTCAAGCCAGTTTTATTTCTCCTTTATCGACTTGAAACTTTAAAAAAAAAAAAATTACACATCAGTTTATTTAATCAGGGTAGTGAATATGACAAAAATGTCTTCATGTTTATTTCTGGAAGAATGTTTCAATAATAATACCCACGTACAAAGTACTTTTCCTTCCAGCAGTTCTGCCTCATCTTCTCTGTCAGGCTTCTGGATTACCTGTTCCTCGGGGAGGAAACCCTGACTCCCACTCCACTTTCAGCTGGTACGCACACCTTGTTACTAGGACTTCAGGCAGCTCAGGGGCTCCCTCTACTGGTAGTTAAGCCAGGACTCTGTTACGTAATCTGAGTACTTTTTATTGACCCAGTCCAGGGAGTCTTTGGGGAATGTGAGTATAGAACAGATACGGTCTTCGCAGTGAAGAGATGACGATTTCTATATACATATTGCTGGAATACAAGGTGGGGATGGGTGAGCGCTAGGAAAAGGGAACAGAGAAAATTCTTTTGTTGTTGAGAAGTCGGAGTTTAATCACAGCTGGGGAATTAGGAAAGGCGGTGTGGAAGATTTGACATTTATCTGGCTCTGAATGAGTGAGACCGGGCTTTGTGGCGGTTCACAGATAGGGTGGGCGGAGGGTGAGCATCTCTGCTGGAGGGGATGGTGCTGGCCGAGGCGTGCTGGCAAGGAGGGCAGGGAAATGTGAAAAACTGGGGGGTTGGTCTCAGTTTAATTGGAGGAGAACAGGACCTGTGAAATGGGAGAGTTCCCTTAGGGTCAGGACGGCCTTTTCCAGCCTTGGTAGCGGTGAGGAAGATGGTTGGGAGAGGGAAGAAAGTTGAATAAGAGGGTCATTTAGATTCCATGTGTTGGCCACGGCTCCAGGGTGGAAAGTCGCAGAGAAGTGGCCAGAATCCAGATTCCAGATCCTTCCGCAGCCACTGCCACGAGTCCTGGAAGTTCACAGAGGTTGCTCCCTGCCAGTCCACCCCCTTCTTCCTAAGTGACGTTTTCCCAGGCTCTGGCACGGTCTGCTTCATGAAGGGCTACCAGGGCTTCTTTAGTCTGGTCCACAGGCCGGCCTCAGAGCTACACTTGACTCTCAGCCTCCCGTGTCCCCTCTCCCGGCGCCAGTTGTGAAGAAGCGCAGACCAGTGAGAAAGAACCGAAGGGAAGGGTTTGCACCTTCCTCTGTGGTACAACTCCTCCAGCCCCCACCCACCTGCTCGAGTGTCTGCCTCAGTCCAGCAGGAGACACGCTACCACCTTACTGCACTGGTCCTCTGGGAGCAGATGCACTTCCCAGATACTACATCTCAAGAGAAATCAGGAAAAAATTCCAAGCTAGAACTTGTTTTCTAGGTTTAGAACTGAAGCCTTTTCATTCCGCATACTGAAAGCTCTGCCCAAGTCTTGGCACCAAGGTCCCCAGGATGGTGCCTGTACCCGGTGCTGGCATTCAGGAAAGACTGGGCTGAGCAGCCTGTGTTGCCTCTGCTTGTGAGAAGGGTGGGATCGGAGGGGCAGAGGACGGGGGGCGCGGCGGGGCGGGGGGTGGCTGAAGTGAGAGACTGTGGAGGTCAAATCATCGAGACAGAGGAAAGAGTCACCCAGGGTTTGAGCCCTGACCGCCCTCGCCTTCTTGCTGTCACCACTTAGATGCCTGTCTGGCAAGTACCTCCGACTCTTCATGTCCCAAGCAGAACTCCTGGTCTCATCTCCTGTCCAGCCAGCTCCCCGCACAGCCTCCCTTCCCGACGGTGCCGACTTCTCGTGGCTCAGGCCAGGAACCTTGGAGTCACCCTTGATTCTCCCGTGCCTTTCACACCTCAGATCCAGTCCTTCAGGAAACCCCAGAGGCTTTCCAGTCAGTCCAGCCTGACGCGTCTGTCCTCCCACCTGCGCGGCCACCATCCTGGTCTAAACCATCTGTCACCCGCATCACGGTCAGAGCTCCCTGCCCGGGTCTTTCCCTGCCTGCCACTGCTATTCTAAACTGAATAACTAGAATGGTCCTTCAACAATAGGAGTCCGATCTTGTCACTTCTCCGCTTCAACCGCGAGTGGCTTTTGTGCTATCTCCAGAGTAAAGGCCAAGTCCTTACAGTGGCCCTCATGCGCCCACAATATCTGGCCCTCCCACCCCCATCCCCTCCCTCAGCTGCTCTGTCCCTGTCCTCACCGACACTCGCCTCCAGCCACACGTTAGTTACTCCCCATGTCGCTCAGGCACGCTCCTGCCTTGTGGCCTTCGCACGAGCTCCTCCGTCCATCTGGAGCGCTCTTCCACGTGTCCACAGGGCTCACCCTCCCCCATGTAATACTGACCTTAGGAGGCTGTAATCTGTTTTGATTTGGTGTCATGGAGATTATCCGCGGCTCAGAGCAGAGAAACAGATCCTTTTATGGAATCCTGTAGGCCTTTCTTGTCTACTGATTAACGAGAATGAAACTGCTGTTGGCTTTTAAAGACAACTGGGACTGCACAGAAGTGTGTGTGGTGCATTTCACATTTCAACCAAGGAGCACATTTTTGTGTGGGGCAGCGCATGAAGGTCAGGCTGGCTGTGATGGGTTCACTGATTCGCCATATGCAAGGTTTGTAATTCTCCGTTCAGTGACGGTTGCAGACATTCTTATTTAAAAGATCAGTGCAAATTGTGTTCAAGGAATAATTTGTTAATACATGTCTCAAAGTTCAGTAATTTTGAGCCTCAATTATGCCGTTAAACCTAAAATATATAAATGAATAACACATCTATAGTTTCTCTGTTTTAGCTGATTCATTTGTTCTTTGGGTTTTTAACCTCTTTATTTTCACATTAATCTTCAAAAGATTTTGCTATAAAAATAGCAGATTTGGTAGACAACATGGGTTTTGAGACCAGAGGACATTCATTTTAGTTTGAGGTTTACCTTACTGGTGATTATTAGTATGGAGAAGTTATTTAATGTTTGTCTCCCCAAAGTGAAAATTTTAGTCCTGCTCATTGGGTTGTTGCTAGGATCAGATGTGGTCACGTATTGGCTCTGGGTAATTGTTGGCTGCCATTTGGAATATCATTTCCCACTGGACGCGGAAGAGTACACCAGTGTTTTGGGATCGTTCAGGGTTCAGGAAAACATCTTTAATGGCTTTGAAAGCAAAACTACTGCTTATAACTGACTGCTGCAGGACCCATTTTTTGTTTCTGTTTTAAAAATTTTGGTGGAAAACACATCTTTATTCTTTCCACTGTCCACCCCACACCCCCATGCCCAGAGTCCATGGAAACCCACAGTTTGTTCTCTCCTCCCTTCGTCCAGCCCCCACACGTAAATATGCACACATTTACTTAGGTGTTTGCTCAGTGCATTGATGTGATGGGCAGAAATAAAGATGGAACTTGTCTTCCATTGAGGAGCTTATCCCTGGAGGAGCTCACCACTTTTTCAGTTTAGACCAGATTCGATTGAGTACAACTTTTATTCAGCTTCTACCATGTGCCAGACACTTTGCTGGACTTGGGGACTTGAAACTGTAAAAGAAGTGGGTCTAACTCTTGGGGAGAACAGACAGAAACCTAGGGTTGCTCTGTGTCGGGATGCATTTCGTGACAGAAGTACATGTATGCCACTGCTGGGTGGTGATTATTATCTTGATGTCCTTGGGGAAGTGGGGGAAGGTGGCAGTGCTGGGTGTGAGCCCACTCACACGTGGACCTGCTTCCCAACCGTGCCCTGTTCTGTGATCACTGTTCCATTTAGGGGCATAAAACTGGCCAGACGATTAGTTAAGTGTGTTCTCTGGACTTTGAGGAGAAAGCCCAATGTCAAATACTCTGCCGTAGTCAGGCTCTGCATCTCATTTTTTGTTTGGGAAACAAAAGCCAATACACAGGGACAGGGAAGCATAAAATGGCATGTTAATTATTTTGAAATATTGGCCAGATTTGTTTTGGAGGCAAGGGAACAGGTTGGAGGTCATGGGCAAGAGAAGAGCTAAGGGGTGGGGTGTACGGCAATTGGGTGCCAGCCAGATGGACCTGCGGGCAGTTTCCAGCATGGTGCTTAGTCAGCCTGCTTCCTCCCAGCTCTTGCCCTCCTTGTGTTCTTCTGTCTCATTAAATATCACATATATTCACAGAGTGCTCACTGTGTGCTGCACGCTGCCCCCTGATAGTTAAACAGGAGTGTATGCCCTGCTGTCCAGGCGTGTCTCTTATTGGGCAGGACACATAGATTTGAATCATAGGATCAACAACTAGAATTGAACATGGGGGAAGGGACCCTAGGGGTTGTCATCTGTTTGTTTCACTTTACTGATCCGGAGTCTGGGCCCAGAAAGGCTGTGTGACTCTGCTCAGGCATTACATCAAGTTTTCCTTCTGCTGTACTCCAGTGACTGCCTGTCCTCCCTGCCACGATCCCGTGCAGATAGGCTCCTGTTATAAGGATCCCCCCCCACCCTCCTCCCTCTTTCTTCCCTCCCTGGAACTTCCTTCCTTCCTGGCTCTGTCCTAGGGCAGCTGGAGAGGGGGTAAGACAAAAGTCTTGCCCTCAGGAGCATTTGCTTTAGAGAGCCAGTAGCAAAGAAGCAACATCTGCCGTCTAGACAAAGCAGGGAAGGGCTGGGGATGGGATTGCGGGTGTAAGCACTGTGGTGAGAGGTCAGACCTCTCTGGAGGAGGTGGCATTTGAAGAGGGAGCTGAGGAGATGTGAACAGGGTGCTCACGTAAGGGGAGGGAGACCCGGCCAGCGGCAGCATAAGGAACAGTGCTCTGTGCTCCAGAAACCTCTTGACATTGATGGAGGTCAAGGGTCTGCACACTGCCAGTGCGTATTCATTTGGGAAGGCTGAAAGAAGCAGTGAAGGACCTCAGTCTGGTGCCCGAGGTGCTTGTTATGGGCTTAAGTTGGTCTTTAGACATGTTGGTGGGAAGCATCCTGTGTGACCTGAAACTCAAGGTGTGAGGAGTAGCGACCAGAGTCAGGTTATGGGACCCCTTTGCTTTAGTCATGGGCCACCCAGAACAGCAAGGCCATTCTTCTCCCTCTTGGACTCTCCCTGTTGCTTTCACAAAACTTCAGATACTTTTCAGTGAAGTAGTGAAGTGGGCCCAGGAGAATCCCATGTTGTAACGCGCCGTACCATGTGAGACTTCTCAGCGGAAAAGCCTATAGATGATCTCGCCTTTCCGTTTCAGACGGCCCATCTGAGGGTACTGACCTTAAGGACGCCTATCTCATCCCAAGAAACATCATGGCTGAGCCAGACTACATAGAAGATGACAATCCTGAACTAATTAGGCCTCAGAAACTAGTCAATCCTGTAAAAACGTCCCGCAACCATCAGGATCTTCACAGAGAACTTCTCATGAATCAAAAAAGGTACAGTGATTTCTTGAGCTAAGTTTTCCTTTGGGGACTTTGACTTAAGAGATTTTTTTCTTTTCTTGACTGTATTTAAGGCTGCCTTATTCCTTCTAGTGTGAGCCAGGGCATCCCTCCATGAAGTCAGGTCATCTGCAGGTACAGTCGCCACTGCCGCTCTTACTCCGTGGGCTACAGAACTCTGTCCCCTTCTCAAGTGGACATGTGTTGTAGAATTTGGATGGAAGGGTGTCGATTAAGTATGAAAGAGAGTATCCTAAGTCAAAAAGAAATACATTATTTCTTGGATTTGTAAAAATTCTGAATTTGCCCCTTACATTTGGGGAAGTGTGGGAATCCAAGGTAAATACTGCCGGCTTTGGCATTTTTGAGTGGCAGGGAGAAGTGTCTAGAACTACCTCAACTTAATAATAGACAAGAGCTCTCTCTCTCTTTTTTTTAAGTAACATTTAAAATTATTACTATGATCATTTTTATTATTTTTTTGGAGGGGAGAAAACATTTACCTTTTTATCTTCTTTGTAGACCATTTGTTGGTGCCCATAAACATGTTTATCTGTTGGGTTGATAGAGTCTGCTTTTTAAGTAATTTTGGGCAGGGCCAGTTGACTAGGAGAGCTCGGGACACAAAGTTACTTATATTATTTAAGACCTATTGAGCTCCCCTGAGAGCTCTTCCCATTTCTTCAGAATGAAGCTATTGATCTGAATTGTTGGACTACAGGTCGATCATACCCCCCCTCTTTGCCAAGCCCTCGTTAGCTCTCATTGAACTGAAGGGTATATAGACCAAGTTAAGCGGTAGGGTCATGTTTTAGAGGGGAGGCCTAATTTAAATATAAAAGTAAAAACATTTAAAGAGGTGATGAGGGAGCAGTCCTCCTTCCCTAGTGCACCCCTGGATAACTCATAACTCCTGTTGAGGAATTCAATGTGAATCCGTCGTTCCTCCAGGCCGGGAATGTGCCTTACTGCCTTTTTGTTACCAGCATGCACTAGTATGCTGTTGGATTCATGCTGATTAAATTGGATGCAAGTTTGATCCCTTCTGAACAAGTGCTTAGCTTCTAACTGTCTTTGTGACATAAAAGAAAAAAAAATACATAGATTTGGTATCATCATGCCCAAAGCAAAACAGGAACATGTATGTTCCTAAATAGGGCCACAGAATTTGGAGGCAGTCTTGCCTGGGAAATGATGCCTGCATTTTGGTAGGAGGATCAGAAGTTTGATGTAGGGGCCCCTGGGTGGCTCAGTCAGTTAAGTGTCTGCCTTCGGCTCAGGTCATGATCTCAGGGTCCTGGGATCGAGCCCTGTGTCGGGCTCCCTGCTCAGCAGGGAGCCTGCTTCTCCCTCTGCCTGTAGCTCCCCCTGCTTGTGCTCTCTCTCTCCCTTTGACAATGAGTAAATAAAATCTTTAAAAAAAGTTTGTACTCCAAAAGAGTAGCAGTCGCCACTAACTAGCTTTCTGATTGTCTTCCTTCTTGCACCTCCATTCCCTTATCTGTAAAATGGGAGTAGGGGGCATCTCTGAGGGACATTCTAGCTCAAACTGGGTTTTGTTTTTCTGTTATATCTCTGAAAAGGCTCCAAGTCAGAATAGAGGCAAAGGTGAAACCAAAATGGGCAGAAAACTGTACTCTGAATTATAGGCTACAAATTATTCCACAAAAATATATTTAGCACCCTGGGTTATATCTCTAAAACATACAGGTTTGTATAATTGAATCTGTTGCCAGATTTTCTAGAATAGGCACTTTCTGTGAAAATGGACCTCCCTTCTGTCTGATTTTCTCTGGCCCATGATTTCTTTTCCTTATTACACAGCTGACTCTTCAGTCAGGCCCAGCTCAAGTAATTTGGGAGAATGCTGTGTTCCCTCGAGTACCATAGTGCAGAGAGGATGTCCTTTGAGCTTAGAGGGAAATCATCTAAGTCCTGGTTTGCCGTTTATCTTGACCTACCTTTATGACCTTGGACAAGGTCCCCCTTCCTGAGATACGTGTCTTCATCTATAAAGTGGGAGATGAAAATACTCTTCTTCTAAAACTTAAATAATAACATGTATGAGTACCTACTAAAATGACTGCTGTATAATAAATGCTCAATTAGTCCCATCCATGTTCCACTTCCCGTGGAGCATCATCAGAAGATTCCTATTGCTTTTCCCCATTTTTCCCTGAAGGGTGCTGGCCTGGCTTTTGAAGTACATCAAGAGGAGAAAAAAATAAGAAAGAAAAGGCAGGAAGAAGGCAGGTTTCAAAATCAAATGAATATATCTCATCCTATGTTTTGGGGTTTTCAAGATAAGGTCTTAGTTTAGTGGGGTCCTCTCATTAGAAATACAGCTGGTTTGTGGAGTGAAACCTCTCAAGCAGTTTTTTTTTTCTTTTATTCATCTTCCATTGTACATACTTGCTAGAGACTGTGGGGTTTTTATTTCTAAATTTTCATGCCAAAGGACAGGAAGTTTCACATGGATAATATGTATGTTTGGTTAAAGGATAATTGTACTTGATTACTGGTTTGTATCGTAACAAAAGTCTGCTTGTTTTTTTTTTTTTTTGTAATTTGTAAAGGGCCGTCCTGTATTTTATCTTATCCAGTGATCTTTCCAGTAATCCAGTGTGTGTTATCTTGGGGTCACCCTTATTTGACATGTAAATAAGAGAAAACTCAGAGAATAAACATAAAATTCAAGGTAGTTCATACAAATAAATCAAGCAGAGTAATAATATCAGTCAGAAACAAAGCAGAGAAGAGAGAGGGAGACAGCAGCGAGATCCACATGAAGCAAGTGTTCTGTGGAGCCCTGTACCTTTGCTCTACAGAGGCACGAATTTGGCTCAAAGCCCTGGAGCAGTTGGTTCACAGAGCTTCTCAGGTTACATTTTATTTTTTATTATTTTATTTTTATTTTTTTTATTACATTCAACTAGCCAGCATATAGTACATCATTAGTTTTTTTTTTTTTTAAGATTTATTTATTTATTTATTTGAGAGAGAGAGAATGAGAGAGAGAGAGCACGAGAGGGAAGAGGGTCACAGGGAGAAGCAGACTCCCCGCTGAGCAGGGAGCCCGATGCGGGACTCGATCCCGGGACTCCAGGATCATGACCTGAGCCGAAGGCAGTCGCTTAACCAACTGAGCCACCCAGGCGCCCACATCATTAGTTTTTGATGTCATGTTCAGCCATTCATTAGTTGCGTATAACACCCAGTGCTCATCACCACACGTGCCCTCCTTAATGTCCGTCACCCAGTTACCCCGTCCCCCCACCCCCTCCCTTCTGTAACCCGCAGTTTGGTTCCCGGAGTGCAGAGTCTCTCCTGGTTTGTGTCCCTCTCTGATTTCTTCCCACTCAATTTTCCCTCCCTTCCTGCCCCTGTGGTCGTCCATGCTATTTTAGAGATCATAAGATAAAAGCAGAGTCACTGCTTAGGAGAACAAATACTCATAGGTATTTTAACTCCGAAACCTACACACTTTGAAGGATATAACTCTGCTCCTCTACTTAGCATCTTTTGGACCTAGCCAAGTTTCAGATTAAAAGTCTACATTTTGAGCTGGTTACAGTCTGCCATTAGGTGTGATTATGAGGACCGTTGGTCAGGTTCTCCAGTTCTGTAGGTGCTCCCAGGGGCATTATTTCAAGAGACATTATTTTTTGTAGTTGCAAGATGAGCATTCAAGAGGTTTTAAAAATATAGGGATATTTCTGATATAACTTAGAGAGATTCTGTCTTCTCTACAAAGAGTTCTTTTGGCCACAAATAGAGAATACCCAGTCACTTAAACACATCCCTAAAATTAGTTCTTTGGCTTATACCTTCCAGTCAGTGATTTCCACTTCCCTGTGTTTTTAGTTGCTCTTCATTGTATATGCTTTGCTAGACATAGAGTTCTTCAATAATGTACTTGTTGCTCTACCATGTGGGGAAAAATACGGGAAGCTGAGTTAGAAGTATTTGCATTTAGAATCCCTGCAGGTAGAAATGGCTCAAGCCAAAAATGTAGATAAGACAGGCCATAACAGAAGATTCCAAGATTAAAGAAAGGGCTGGAAATCCAAAGGCAACCCTCCCCCTCCACCCTAAGAAAAAAATTGGGCCAGAAGATGTTTGGCTGGGTGGGTGGGGAGCTGTTCTTAGGGTGGAGGCGGAGGGAACGTAGACCCTTCTTTCACCTTTGTGGGCCTGATGCATCTGGCGTGGAGGCGGAGTGAATGTAGACCCTTCCAGGCGGCCGCTGGGTGTATTCACTGGTTTCTGTGAAAGGTAAAATGTAACTTTAAAAGTTGTCTGGGGGCGCCTGGGTGGCTCAGTCGGTTAAGCGTCTGCCTTCGGCTCAGGTCATGATCCCAGGGTCCTGGGATTGAGTCCCACATCGGGCTCCCTGCTCAGTGGGGAGCCTGCTTCTCCCTCTGCCTGCCGCTCCCCCTGCTTGTGCTCTTTCTGTCTCTTCTCTCTCAGACAAATAAATAAATAAAATCTTTTAAAAAAAAATAAAAAAAATAAAAGTTGTCTGTACATTTCCTCACTGGTGGTGGAAATATAAATTGTTGCAGGCTTTTTTGGAGGGCAGTTTGGCAATACCCATCAAAATATAAAATGTGTAGAAGCTTAGCCAGCAGTTCGACTTCTGTGAATCTAGCCAACAGAAATACTTACATAAAAGTGTAAGTGTACATGTACAAGGAAGTTCATTGCCTCATTGCTTTTAATAAGGAACGATTGGAAACAACCTAGATGTCTGTCAGAGGAGCGGGAAGATTATGGCACTTCTGTACTGTGAGGTCTTGGGCAGTTGTTGGGAAGAATGGGGACGAGCTCTGCAAGGGCTGTAGAAGGTTTGGAAGAGCATAGACCAAACTCTTAGTTATCTCTGGGTATGGGAATGGGAAGCATCCACATAGAATACAGTGTAGGTGGTGCTCCCAAGATCTGTTTAACAGGAGGAGTTTGGGTGTGCTTTACCTTTTATTTTACATATACGTATATGTCACCTAACCTGTTATTTTGTAAAGAGCACATATTAATTTTTTTAAATTTATTTTAGAGAAGGGGGAGGGGCAGAGGGAGAGGGAAAGAGAAACTTAAGCGGACTCCATGCTGAGCAGGGATCCTGACGTGGGGCTCGATCCCACGACCCCGACGATCTGAGCCAAAACCAAGAGTCAGACGCTTGACCAGCTGCTCCGCCCAGGCACCTCTGGAGCATGTATTAATTTTTAAAATTGTCTTGGCCTTCTGATTTAACAGTTACTCAGATGACTCCTAGATGCTGAAACACATTGGTTGATTGACATAGTTTAGGGAACAAACCACTCATCAGGCCACAACCACAGGAAGCCGACTCAGAAATAACTGTTGGTGTTGAGTGGTTCAAAGCCACTAGGACTTGAGCGCCTGTCAGTCATAAAGGAGTTGAAATACTTGTTAATTATATATGTCACAATTGATTAATGCGAATCAGCTGTTAACCACACATAGAATGACACTGTAGTCTTTATGAGATTTGGAGAGGCTCATTTCTGTCTTTGGTCACTCTTTGTAATCTGATCCAGTTTTTGACTCAGAATCATATGGGTAGTGCTTGACTTTTTCCATTCAGCACAGAAAGTGAAGTGATCTGTTGTGATAAAATATTAACTAAATTTGTATGACTTTTTGACTGCTGTTAAGTGCAGAACATTTATCAGATAAGCACCATTTTCCTGAGCCTTCTGTGACTAAATATTTTATCTTACTGCCACCATTGTGTAAAATCTTTGACTAGAAAATGAATACTGGATATTAGTTAAACCCATTCATAGGCTGCAACAGAGTGTCAGCTTAGTGTTCATACATCAAAGTTTGTTCAACAGCCTTTGCATAATCCAGAAGAATTTAATAACCGTTGAGGTTAATTTTGTCAGTGAAATAAAGGGAAAGGAAAATGTTTGAAGTTTAAATTATGCAGGTAGCTAAATTCTTAATCCTAAAATTTAAATCCCTTAATTCTGTCTGTGCTATCGTACTGAGGCATTTTAATAATCATGAAACAGAGCAGGTCTTTACTCAGATTATTTACAAACAAATTTTCCTACATTTGTTGTGAGCAAAGTACCATAAGCAGTTTTTATTGCACATGATATTTAATTTCCAAGATCGTCTGTCCATATTTCTGTTGACATCATAAGAGCTTAGTAACTGCAAAACAACCTGTAACTAAATTATAAAAGTTACACATGTCTTTTGCTTCTTTTATTTTGGCTGAATTTTAATATTTTTCTTTCTTTTTTATCAAAAGTTCTAATGAAAATTGGGAAAGTGGAGACATATATTATTTTGACTATCCTTTATCTGTAGTGATGGAATATACTGATCTTTGGTCTGTAAACAACAACTTTGAAAAATTTGTGATTTAAAAAAAATGTAGATAGAAGAGATGCCAGAATTTTGTAAAAATTATAGTTAGATAAATGAAGAAGTGTGAAATTGCGGATTCATTCACAGATGTCATAGTGTGAGCTTGAAAGAACATTGAGATGAGTGTGTTGTTGAGTTTCTTACAACCAGAGCACACACTTTGGAAATTGTTGTTAGATTTAACAGTTACTCAGATGACTCCTAGATGCTGAGACACATTGGTTGATTTGACATAGTTTAGGGAACAACCACTCATCAGGAACGTCTGATTTATAGACTAGCAGTCACCATCAGCAGGACCAGAAGGTGCATGGGAAGGTGCCTGGGCCAGTCTCAGTCCTGGGTGGATTCAGCAGGGCCCTTCCTGCTGCCCAGAAAAGCCTGGTCCCTGTGGGGTCAAGTATGCACGTGTATGGATGCATGAGACTGAATATGCCCACCATCGCTTAATGCCCTGTGTTGCCTGCCAAAAAACTGACAGTGTTCTTCCTGTTTTGTGGTTCCATTTTTATTTTAAATGCTCTTAGTAAATGTTAATACCAAATTGAGATGATTTAAGAGCTAGGAGAGACTTGTCACAGAGAAAGGGACGACAGGAGGAGATAGGCTGGCAAAGCCAGCACCTTGAAAGCCTGGACTGGAGAAATCTTAAGGAAATGGTAGAAAACTAGAGACAAGGAGAGTCCTAGCTAACAGTTAAACATGACATTCCATCCAAGGAGATGCCTTTGACTTACTTCAGAGATTTTGGGTGGAGGGTTGCTAGTGAATGGTCTAAGTTTTGGCTTTGTTTCTCCCCATCTCCAGAGATGGCAGCCTAATTTCTCTCTCAGAAATGTAGAACTTCCTTGCGGCCTGACGGCCGTGCATGGTCAGCAGTAAAGAGCACATCTGAAGGGATTCCACCGCGAGGGGCACTGGCAGTCTCCGGAGCAGCGTTCCCCGTGGGCCATGTGCCCCCAGGGGTTGGTGACATCTCAGACGTACTGTACATACTCAAGAGCCCTCCGACAAATCTGAGAATTTTGGAAGAGGAGTCCACGGCCATTATGCTGTTTAAATTTCTGTACTAGCCTGTCTCTGGCTACTTTTACACATGGGATCAGGGGCTCCATGTTGGGAGGCTTCCCCTAAAACTTCAAGTGGAGGCGCCTCGTACTCTGCTCATCGCCATCATCTCCACCTCCGCCGTCTTCTTCTCCATCTCCACCATCATCAGCATGAGCGACCATAATACCCATTGAACGAGCATGCTGTTCCGACCTTCCCCACCCAAACCATTCTCACTAACCTCTGTATAGGCCAGTATCTGGCACATAGTAGGTGCTCGACACATTTTTATTGAGTGAGTGGATTTTGCGTACTCTTGGAAGGTGTTCTTGCCCTTTCTTTCATGCTCGTGAATTTCTGATACCACCTGTGTTGACTCACTGGTGGTAGGCATCACAGTAATGCTAATTTAGTAGTCTCGTTTTCTGTGGCTGATACCTTAAATTTCTGTTTATGAAGGATGTGTCCATTAGATTAAAACTTTGTTTTCTTCTCCCTTTTTTTTTTTTTAGTTTGAGACATTCTAATTTTGTTCTTATTTATCTGTTTTTTTTTGCAGGGGTCTTGCCCCTCAGAACAAGCCAGAATTGCAAAAAGTGATGGAAAAGAGAAAACGAGATCAAGTAATAAAGCAGAAAGAAGAAGAAGCACAAAAGAAGAAATCTGACTTGGAAATAGAACTATTAAAACGGCAGCAGAAGCTGGAGCAGGTAAGAGTGATGGGGATGAAAGTTGTCTTTTTCCTTTATTGAGATATATTTGACATTCAGTATTGTGTAAGTTGAAGGCGAACAATGTGTTGGCTTGGTACATTTTTACTGAGGTATGTTTGGCCCTGAGGCTTAGCTAGCACCTCTGTCACATCACAGAGTTACATTTCTTCTGGTTCTGGGAACAGTGAAGATCTAGTCACTTAGCAAGTTGAACGTCCATAGTATAGCTTCGTTGACTGTAACAACTGTCCTGTGTATTAGGTCTCCAGGACTTCTGTATCTACTGGCTGCAAGTACATACACTTAAACAGCATCTCTCCCATTTCCCCAGCCCCTGGGAGCCACCATTTTACTCTCTGCTTTTACAATTTTGGGGCTTTTTTAGATTCCACATACGAGAGAGATCATGCAGTATTTGTCTTTCTCTGTTTGACTCAACTCAAAAGTTACCTTTTCTGTCCTGAGAAATAAGGATGTTGGAACAAGCAGAATTTGCCAGACCTATCAGATGTAAGTGTTTATTGTACAAAAGGAAAATAAGAGACAGGGTGTCAGCAAATGGGCTAAAATACATTCAAGGTAAAGACAAGGATTCTACTGAGGACTCAGAAAAGATTCAGGAGGCAAAGCCCAAACTGGGGAGTATCCCTGAACTCACTGCAGAGTGTTGGGAGCACAAGCAATTGAGTGAAATTCAACTTCACTGAAACTGCATGCAGAGCCGACTATGCATTGGTCTCAGGATCTTGTTTCCTTGGCCTTGATTTTGGGCTCTCATCGTCTGTGCTGTTGCTGGTAGTACCGACCAGGGGGTTGCTGCCCCTGTACAGGACGGCCACACGGCCCGTACGCATATGCACATGTGTACACGTAAGATGGAGACCAGGAGCGAATGTCTTCCCCTGGGGGATAGAAGGTGTTAGGGACTTTGGAAAGTGAAGGAATGTTTTGGAAAGCCTCTCAGTATGTAAATAATTTTCCTGTTTCTGAATTTCATTTAGCTTGAACTTGAGAAACAGAAATTGCAAGAAGAACAAGAAAATGCCCCAGAGTTTGTGAAGGTTAAAGGCAATCTCAGGAGAACAGGCCAAGAAGTGGCCCAAGCGCAGGAGTCGTAGGCCCTGGCGACAGAGACCGCGCGCCCAGCCCACCACGCGGGGAAGCTGCGAGCAGGCGCCTCCTCAACCAATGCTTGATCTCAGGGCCAAAGCCCCTGGAGAGAACCCCAGCCAGCAGAGAATTGTTACTTTAAAAAGGATTTGGTTTTGGTTTTCCTACAATCCGGGTGGATAAATGATCTGTGACAGTTGCAATTCCTATTCGCCAAACGAAGGATGTTGACCAGCACTTAAGTTGGCATAAGTGAACCTGTGTTCAAAGACTTTAAAAAAAAAAAAAAAAAAAAAACCCACAACAGCAAAAAAGAAAGAGGACACTGGAATAAATTCTAGAGAGTTGCACTACTTGGTTTTCCTTCCAGGCCAAGTTTAATGGGGCACAGAGCCTTTTTTCTTCTAAAATCTAAAGAAAATGTGTTTTGTTTCTTCCTTTAGTTATCTATTAGATAATTTAGATCACATAGGACGTTGTTTGACCTGTTAACATCCAGCATTTGTAAAATCCTTTTTGAGAATCTAGAATTTTCTTGTTCCATTTTACTTTCACCTGTGTTATATTGACACCCAAGAGCGTTAATGTTGAACACAGCTGTTACCTTTTTTGACATTAAGATTCAGAAATAGGGTGAGAAGGTTTAAAAATATGGGAAAAAAATACATGTAAAAGATAAAGAAAAACACGTAAGTGTTCATCTTGATCTTATTTTAGTTCCTTTTGGTTCTCTGATATTAGAATGTGCTATGGTGACATTCCAGTTCGGAGAAGGCACATCATACAAATCCACCTATTGCTTTGATAACTGTTAGAATTTTGTTTTGTTTGGTTTTTGAATTTCTTGCTGAGCTAATCCTTTTATATGAAACAGTCTCCCAGTCCTTCGGAGAAGAAAAACTAGTCCATATTACCCAACTTCAGTGTCGAAAGTAGAGGGTGCAAATCTTTGAGAGCAGTCTGGGGAATGTTCCCAAACTCCTCCAAAGAACAAGGAGGAGTTCTTTGGGTATTTTAATGTGAAACAAACATAGGTTGGTCTCCAGGAGGCCTAGCTGGAAGGTTGGTAGTATTTGTACATTTTGAGAGAATCCAAGTTTTGGAAAATTTCAGATGAAGGATCACATACTGCTTCGTTTCTTTTCTTGTGAAGAAAGATTGTTCCCCCGCTCTGTTGGAGGTGATGACTACTGTACAGCATCTCAGGAAGCACCGAGGTGAAGGGAGAGACTGCCCCGCTTCCGCACGCTAGCCAGCTTGCTCCCCAAAGTGAAGTCCTAGTCGAACAGCAAAATCCTGATGCAAAATGCATTTGATTACTGCTGGTACGGGCAGGGGTATATTCTACTTAGGGTGATCTGGAAGAATTTATGTGGATTCAGTATGTTCTCCATCAAGATGATTCAGCCAGTCATTTCTACAGTGAAGAGTCTTCTTAAACTTCCTTTACAGGCTCATAGAAAACTGGATCCCAGGCTGTTAATCCTAATAAGCATAGTAGAAATTAGCTTTCTATGGGAATGCTTTATGTTTTCATAGTTGACAGGCTCATATTCAATCCTCATGTGAACAACATAAAGGTAAACACAATGACAATATACTGCTAGTCAGAGGACCATGTCGGTTACACCTAAAATGGGTGATTTCTCATCAGTAAGTATTAATGAATAAAATATGAGATGCTTAAGATAAAATGTTGCTCTATAATAGTTTGCTTTTGAAGGATGGAGTGGTAGCTGTTTTTTTCCCATCCTAGCTTTTGAGAGAAGAAAGTATGTTAAATGATCATCTTGAAAGTACCTTTCTGATCACACATTGATTGGAGTGCTTTTTTTGTGTATATGGGCTGATGATGAAATTTGCAAAATGAAGATTCATGACTGGCTCATAGCTTCTCACCTAACTGGATGTTGGATCTTAAGTCCTGTGCCCTTGAAGCAATTCTGCCACTTGATAAAATTCTCAAGGGCCCTGATAGGCCCCGTTAGCAGGACTGATTCTGTTCCTAGAACTTACCTAGAATTCATTCTTCACTGGGAAGAAAAATTACAAAAGCATTTCCCTCCCAATCGCACTCACCAGTCTGCACAATGACATGTAGTGAGTAGTACAAAGTCTGGCCAAAAGACTTGTAAATAGTGTGAAGTGATGTCTTATGACCAAATGGTGGAATGTACAGGTAGAGAA
The DNA here is from genome assembly GCF_003265705.2 of Callorhinus ursinus. Lineage (NCBI taxonomy): Eukaryota > Metazoa > Chordata > Mammalia > Carnivora > Otariidae > Callorhinus > Callorhinus ursinus. Next base: position 2,848,528 of record NW_027397098.1, read on the forward strand.
GCTCTCTGACGTTGTCAGATCAGCTCGGCTCACAAGCCTGAGTTTCAAAGGGCGCCCGTCTCTCCTCCACACATTAATACTGTACAGTCCAAACTCCTAGGACTCAACGAACATCCGAGCAGTTTTGTGCTTTGAGCCACTTTTTGACAAGAATGGCTCCATTTTTCCACTCTGTGGTTTTCTTAAACTAGTTCAGTGTTTTATAGTCTCCCGGTAGTAAAGTAGTGTTGCTTTCTAAGCTACAATAAACGGTTGACTTTATTCTTCTACTCTGAAAAATCTTGACTTGTTTGAGTGTATATAGTATATATAAAGGGAGCCTTAATGGATTTGTTTTCATAATTTAATATTTTTTGTATTTGCTCTTGTACAATTGTTTTTAATGGAAAGTATTACAGAATTGAGGGTGGAATTCTTAGAACCAAAGTTATTCTTAATAAAAATCACCACACGCTTGGACCATGAAGCTGTGTCTGTCTAATCTGTTGGAGATGGATGTCTGCACTGAAGGTGGGGGCTCTGTGTTCAGCTCAAGGAGTAGAAGGTGGTTTTCGGGACTCCTTTGGTGACTGTCCTCTTTGACAGCCCCCCACCCCGCCTCAAATTAGTTATGTCTTCTGCCTTGTGTCAGTCAGGCTGACAATTCACTGTGTCAAGCAAATTCATGCCAAGAGATCATGCTACTTTTTGTACAATGTGGTATGTTAGCAGTCGCGGTCAGTCCTTCAGATCAAAGTATTCTGATTTTAGGTTGCTTGGTAGGACTGTGGGAGGTATATTTTGGTAAGGGCCACTTTTTAATGCTGTGAGCTAGTACGTATCTGAAGTGCGACCATGAAATTATTCTACTTATTCAGCTAAGTTAACGTAATCCTCAAAAGGTTACTTTGGGAAACTCTACATGTGATGACATTGTACTATTTGAAATAGTTAATGGAGATTCTGGTCTCTTTGTGCCTTTATTTTCCAGCCCCCAATTATTACTCAGCTTGATGACCCAACTGCTAGTGTCTTTGGACTCTATTTTGAAAATCAGATCTCCTCAGGGCAGTGCAGATTTCCTGCCTCTAAGGGTATACTGTGAGTTCTAAGGGCCAGTGCAGAAGATGGGCTCCAAAATGATTTGTGTGGTAGCTTTTATTCTTGGAATGCAAGCAGGCAGCTTCCCAAGGGGGCAGTTCCAAGGCGGTACTCCATTTTCTGGAGCCACTCTATGCTTGTTTGTTTCTTAGTTAATAGTAATAGATTTGAAAAAAGACAGGGCAATTAAAAAGTGTTTGATAACATTTGAAATGCCAAGTGCACCTAAAAAGTATTAGAATAAAACTGCCAGGCTTGCATTTACTAGTATAATGAGAAATGGAGTGTTTTCTTTCTGTGGTCTTAGGGTAAATAAAATCTTTATGAGGAAGCCTCACAATTACAGTTTCTTCCTTTTTGTTTCCTCTTGAGAAGATGCAGTCTGATTATCAACTGGGGATGTTTTCAACGTCTTCCCACTTGTTCCTAGATATCCTAGCAAGATGATAATTGCCAACCAGAGTTCGGTAAAAAGGACACTTGGTTATTTATTGAGAGTATGCTGATTGCTGCTTGGGTGTTGTTGCTCCCAGGCCCCTCAAGGTTGGGGAATATATCTGTATGTCCATGTAAATATATATTTACACATCTGCATTGATACTTATTTTTATATCTCTAGTTATTTAAAATCATGAGTTCATATTAATACTCTCAAATCTAACCTAATAGTACCTTCTAGCTTTCCTGTTTCCATATTTGTAGCTCCTTTCTCTAGCAGCGAATGCCTCCTCCATGTACTTATTCATTTCCACAACCACCCCCCCCATACCTAACCCACCTCCTGCCTTCGCTCAGTACCATCCCCACTCTGGTCCTGTCTAGTGGCTTTGTGGCTGAATTATCAAGGAAGGAAAGAAGCAAACATGTTTTTCTTGGACATTTAAGCATTTATTGTGAATTTAAACTAATTAAATTCTCTCAAACCTCTTAAACTGCAGATTTAGTATGCCTGACTATTTTGTACCTTTCAAAACTCAAATGGTACGTGAACCATGCTGGATGTGTCAGTTCAGGTTCTCTGGAGAAACAGAGCCAAGAAGAAAGAAGAAAGGTTTAGTGAAAGATACGATTGATTGATAGGTAGACAGACAGACTTAGGAGGAATTGGCTCATGCAGTTATGGAGGCCCACCATCTGCTGTCTGCATCCTGAAGACCCAGGAGAGCCAGCCAGTGGTGTGATTAAGCTTGAGTCTGAAGGTGTTAAGTCTGAGAGCAGGAGACCCCTGTTCCAGCTCAGAAGTCAGGCAGAGAAAGAGAAAGCGAAACCTTTCCTTCCCCTTTTCTGTTCACACAGGCCCTCCGTGAATTGGTTGAGGCGCCCCCCCCCGCCCCTGCTGGGGAGGGCAGCCTACTGAGCCCCTGATCCAAATGCCAGTCTCTCTGGAAACACTCACATGGACACACGCGGAAATAATGTTTAATCTGGGTACACTGTGGCCCAGTCAGGTTGACGCATAAAATTAGCCATCATACTCAAATACAATGGTTAACACAGTATTAGAAATAACTTACATAAACCTATTTTACAAGTCAACTTTTGAGCTTTATGTCCCAAAATTTTTTACTTCAAAAATACTTTTCTATTTATTATGGCTGTATTTATTTTCATATCATCCTAGGGGTTCAGTCATATCTCACTCTTATTTTCTGGGCTTGTAGTAATCTTCTACCAAGCCTAAAAGAAAAGGAATTCCTCAGAATGAGAGCGCCATCGAAGGACAGGGAGCCTGGCCCCACAGTGCAAAGCCGATTGAACCATGAGCCACAGGCCTTGGATTAAGTCTTTTTATAATTACTTCTTACTTGCTTTGTCATGGGATTTGTAATATCTCATTATATATATTACTTTAATTTTTTGGAACTTGGTGTCTTTTCCCAGAAATGAAGTATTCTTTAATTTTGCACGGTCGGCATTGCCTAACTCGTCCTGCCTTTATGATACATTGATCTTGTCTATTAGCATTATTGAAAATTAGATGTGCCTTATCGATATCCTGTAGGATCAGTAGGATTATAATGAGGTTAATTAGTAGGATCATGTTGAGATTTTTGTCTGTAAAGAATCATCAGGTATGTGTGGTGAATTCTTTGAGACATTTGGCTATTATCTTGGGCATACTATTCTATTTAAATTTGTTACTGGGTCTCATCAGTGACTCCTTTTCTACTTGGTTATTATATGTGACATGTGACCGCTGATGACAATCAGTCTTCCTTCTTCTTGTACTACTTTTTCGAGTTTCCTCTATTCTTTCCTGTATAGATAGATAGAAATAAGCACATGCCTGTGCTTTATGAAAATATGTATTCTTAGAACAAAATACTCTCATATATAATATCCATCCTTAGTTTGTATTAAGATTCATTTTTCTCTTTTGGGTATCATGAATCTGGCCTTTTGTAGATTCAGCTTCTTAGAATTTTTATCTCCCTTTTTTTTTTGGATGCTCAGAATTTTGTAACTTGGCTAGTGGCAGCCCCTCAAGGTTATTCCTATGTTTTCTGAGTTTTATAAAATATTGCTTCTGATAAGAAAGCATCCTTACTTTGTTACAACAGTAGGATGTTTCAGACCATCTTAATTTCTTTTTCCTGACATGAGACATACATGTGCCTTTCAAGGAGTCCTGGTTCCTCTTGATGCAGAATGGAACATGGGGATCACCATCTGGCATGAGGGGTGCACAGGAGAGTTAGTGGACAAAAGTGCTACTGCACTTTTAGTAGTGATAGATCTAGAGGATGTGAAGTCACCCTGGGTTTTCCATTTTAACCCTTTAGGTGGTTCTATCATTTTTCTTAACAGTATGAGTCTCCTTGAACCAAAAACCTTTCCATTACACTTAGATTTACAGAGATATTTTCCTTTAAGAATTAAGAAAGCGGGGGGCCTGGGTGGCTCAGTTGGTTAAGTGTCTGCCTTTGGCTCAGGTCATGATCCCGGGGTCCTGGGATCGAGCCCTGCATCTGGCTCCCTGCTCTGCAGGGAGTCAGCTTCTCCCTCTGCCCCTCCCCCCACCTGGTCATGCTCTCACGCTCTCTCTCAAATAAAATCATTTAAAAAAAATAATTATGAAAGGGGACTTGCCTGCCTAAATGTCAAAACACACTTTTAAGCAACAGTAATTTGGGCAGATACTGCCCCAGAGCAGACAGATAGATCAATGGAACAGAATAGAAAGCCTAAAAGGAGACTCATTTACATACTGAAGTTTACTTTATGATTGAGGCAGAATTTTATTTCAAATCAGTTAGGAAAAGATAAACAATTCAGTGAAAAGTGTTGGGGCCATTGGAACCAAACAAATACGTATTCCTCTATCTAACACCATATGTAAGACTGATGGCCAAATTTATTAAGGTGTTCACATAAAAATAAAACTAGAATTCTGAGAATAGGAGGGGCTTTCCTAATCAAGACATCTAACCCAAAATCTATAATCAAGAAAACTGGCAAATACAGCTGGTGAAAATGAAACATTTTTGTACAAAAAAATATTTTTAAGGGTCAAAAGGCAAGTAACTCAGATATACTGCATGTACAGCAGCAAATGAATAATGCCTGTGTTACATACATGTCTGCAAATGTCAATCCAATAAAAAATGAACAAATAGGTAACAGTTAATAAGAGAAATACGAATGGCCCATCAACATATGGAGAGATGCTCTAGTGTCACTAGAATCAGCAAAAGGCAAATTAAAATGAGACAGTTTTATATAAATACAAAGCAAAACTCAAATAGATTAATAATCGCTATTATTGGTGAGGGTGTGGAGCAATAGGTGCTATTAAGTAGACACCTTTGGTGGGAGCACAAATTGGTAAAGCCAACTTTAAGACACACATGCCTTCACACCCTCTAGAATGAAGATAATCAAAAAGACAGGTGTTGACTAGGATTCTGGTGAGAACATAACACTGTGCAGCCACTTTGGAAAAGTCTGGGAGTTTCTGAGAATGTCAAACATAGGTCTATCATGACACAGCAATTCTGCTTCTAAGTATATGCCCCAAAAAACAAAGTCTTGCACACAAATGTTCATAGCAGCATTATTCATAGTGGCTAAAAAGCAGAAATGACCCAAATGTCTAGCAACTGGTTGGTGGATAAGCAACTGGTTGGTGTATCCCTATAGTGGAATATTACTGAGCAATAAAAAGGAAGAAAGTACTGATACATGGATAAACCTCAAAAACATCACGCTAAGTGAAAAAAGGCAAACACGAAGGACCATACAGTGTATGGTTACATTTATATGCAATATCCATAATAGATACAGGAAGTACCATAATGATTGCCTAGGGCAGGGGGTGGGTATGGTGGGAATGGGGAGTAACTGCAAATGGGCATAGGGTGTTTTGGGGTGATGGAAAGATTTAAAATAAAATCATGGTGCTGGTGGCACAATTCTTTATACTAATAATCATGTTAATATAAATATACTAATACCCACCTAAAACTTTTATGGCATGTGAGTAATACATCAGTAAATCTTTTTAATACACGCATATCCTGTGACATACCATTATGTGTCTAGGAATTTGGCCTTTAGGAATATCTATGTGCGCAAAGGTCAAAGATACAGCCGCAGCATTTCTCAGGAGAACAACCCAACTGTATAATAGTAGCTTACCAAATTAAGTAGAATACATCCGTATTTGCTATTATGGACTATTATATTACCTGTTATATAAGAAAAGCAAGCTTGTAGAACAATACATAGTATAATCTCATTGACATGAAAAAATTAAAAGTACATATATATATAGCCATATGTGTATTTAATGCTTACAAATAGGACTGGAAATTTATTGATCATGTCAACAGTGGGAAAGGGAAGGGAATTGGGGTCAGAAATAAAAGGGAGCTGCCATGTTTTATCTGTATATTTTTGTATTTAAAAATTTATGTACAAGAAGAATGTGTTCATAAGTCCCTAGTATTTAAAAAGGCATAAGCAGGGGCACCTGGGTGTTGCAGTAAGTTAAGTGCCCGACTCTTGGTTTCGACTCACGTCGTACGTGACCTCAGGGTCATGAGATTAAGCCCCGCGTTGGGTTCTGTGCTTAGCACAGAGTCTGCTTGAGATTCTCTCTCCCTCTCCCTCTGCCCCTCCTGCTCATGCTCGCTCTCTCTCTAAAATAAATAAATAAATAAATCTTTAAAAAAATAAAAGGTCATAAGAAGCAAAGAAGAAAGTTGGAAAATATTTCTGCTTCATACAAGATTATCTCTTAGAATTTAAACACTATTCATTTCGTGATTATTTGCATGTAGAGCGCAGGTATGGTGAGAAATCACAACAGAATGATTTCAGTGTTCCAAAATCGCAGAGTAAAAGTGAATCTGTTGTAAGAAACTGTCAAGAATCCAATTATTTTAAGCACACAGACTTATAATTGATGTACAGTCAAAGAGAAAAAGGGTCCAGGGAAGTCATAACGAGAAGCTTGGGCTCCAGGATGACGGACGAGGAAGGTTTCAGCTCTTTGTTGGCCCCATAATGACGGAACAGAGACCTGAGCCAGGGCTCCTTGGAAGGGATCCAGCTGTAGGCTTCACCATGAAAACAACTCCGCCCTTTAAATTTCTGCCCTGCCACCGGAATTTCAGGTGATGTGGTTACAGGACTAACTACATTTTTCCTCCTATTATTTTTATTGGCCGAGGCCAAGGTACCTGGCAGTGTGAGGAAATGCAGTTCGGCAATGAACTTTTGGCGCCCTGTGCACACAGGACCTTGGGGGAACTCCCGGTTAACAAATCAAGGCCCTCCTGGCACACATTCTATCTTGGATGATAGTGAAACTTGTGTTCACCTTCTTCCCTGATTCCAGATGGGGCCTTCATCATATTGCTAAGAATACTTTCATTTCTTCTTCTGCTCCTGGATGATGCTTAAGATTTAAGCTTGGAAAGGGATCTAGCCAAGGACTGAGGAATGATGACTCTTGGCCTTTTGTGAAGACCTAGGAGAAGCTGGGATAGAGGTGGGCTGAGGATGGACCTCATCACGGAGAACATAAGTGGCAGCGTTACCCGCTCTGACGTGACCACTGAGGCTTGAGGTGCACTCCCCTGGGTACCTCCTTGGTCATCTGCAGATGGCTATTCATTTGAGAGATTCCAGGAAATCCCTGCACCTGTGTCAGCCAAGTGCGAATGGGGAGGGAAGCAGCATGATTAAAACATCTACTGTTAACCAAGAGACCAGAATCTTGCACGAGGAACTGTGAGCCAGTACCAGTCTTCAGAGGTAGACTCTCCGGAGTTAACAGCCATCCCAGGGCCTTATCTAGGAGAACATTCTCTGTGTAAACTCAAATGAGCGAAGGTGATTTTCTGGCTACTGTAAATTGGCTTTAATTTGATGAGTTGGTGCCCTTGTTATCTGCAGAGGGCTGTTCCTGTGTGTGCTCTTTCTTTTCATTCCCCTTTCCTTCCTTAATTTCCATGTTTCCCAAGGATAAGCAGCCAGATCAATCAACTAAAATTACTTACCAAATACACGTACCAGCTACCTCGAGAGGAGCTTGTTCCAGCCCTGGAGGTGTTTATAATCTTGTTCAGAGGTAAGACATTGCATAAGACGTAATAAATAATAACAAACACTAAATAAAATGACACATCAACACCTATAAGATGCGAACCACAGGAGCAAATTAAGAAAAGAAAAGAAACACACTAAATCCAGTGGTTCCAGTGCTGCATTAGATGGTCACATAAATGTTCTCTGAGGGAGGACGTGGAAATTAACAGTTGGGATAATGTTTGGAATTAAATGTGAATCTTATTTGTCCTTGATCTTCCTCTCTGCTTCACAGACTCTTCCTTCTAAAACTAAGACGGGACAGTTTGAGACCCCTGTTTCTTGTGAATGAATACCAGCAGTGGGAGAGAGATTGTATGTTGGGGGGGGCGGCGGGGGGATGGCGATCAGCCCATAGCCTCCCCCCCATGATGGTGGTGTTGCCAGGTGACATCTGTCCTTGCTGATTTCCACAGACCCTCCTGCGGTGCTTGAGGTCGGCTGTGGGCGAGTTGAGGTTTACTGTCCTGTGGCAGGCTGTCCCCCGCTCCTGAAGTGGGCGGGCACACAGGCGTGAATGGGCTTCTGGCGAAGTGGGCGTTTCCGCCCGGGCTGTTGGTCCACACTTTATCACAGTGCTCAGTGCTGGGGATACAATGCTGAGCACAATCATATTCGGTCCCTGCCTTTTTGGAGGCTTAAAATCTAGTGAGGAGGCAACTATTTCTCAAGGAATCACACAAACGAATAGAAATGACAGCCGTGGTGAGTGCTCCGAAGCACCCCCTCCAAAAAGGAGGAGCCCAGAAAATGCGAGTGAACCCACAGGGCAGGTCATGCCAACAGGTGGAGCCAACTAGAAACCCAGGACAGTCAGGAAGGCCACGGGCAGGTCTGACCAGTACAAGATGGAAGGCAATAGGCGCCCTTGCTCTCCCACACTGTATTTTTCAGACAAGGGGATTGAATCTATAATCAAGACCTGGATAAATTCAAATGGAAGCTTTTTGTTTACCTTTACTGGTAAACTGTGAGTCTTCAAAAATCAGTCTCCTCTCCTCTTTCTCAATACAAGTCATTGTCTTTCCCACTCTCTTTCCTGACTCTCCCTTCAATCTTAAGAGATAACTGCTGATCATAAATTACTAGGCAGGTGAGTTCTTTTTTGCGAACCTGGAACCTCAGGGCTCTAATGAATCAACATTTCTTTACCTGATTTTCTATAATGGCCTATGTTTCTTATACACAGATCTGGAGGCATCTTGCCAATGTCCTATTTATCCAAGCTGTGTTGGCTTTTTCTGCAGTGCTGTTTAATTTTCCTCCTATCTTACTTTATACATGGTGGCTTTTGGCGGTGGTATGTGTCCTCACGCCCCCCACCCCCTATTCTGTGCCAGAGCAGTGAGAGGGGCCTCCCGCGGAGCCGCAGAAATGCCGGGTAAGGGAATGGCGGGTGAGGGAATGGTGGGGTTGGAGGGCAGCCAGCCCAGGCAGTGAGAGTGGCCAGAATCCAGAGAAGACTCATTCTTTCCTGAGCCCACTCTCTCCTCTCCCTACTGTGTGCTCACACTTTATTTTGTGTCCACTAACATTTACTGAGCTCCCACTGTGTGTGCTAGTCAGCATGAAGAAGATAAAACGGGACTAGAACAGGGTCCCCATTCTTGAGCTGATATTCTTGGCAAGCCTCTGCCAGTAAATAAGCATCCCCCACATGCAAGGAGCCTCCCATATATTGACCTTGACAAAGGTGGATATGGAAAGTGTAGGAGCTATGAAAATATATATATTTTTTTCTATGTATGAAGCAAGTTCAAATTCAGGTGTCACAAGGAAGCACCATGGTCTTGTCTGTGTCCCCATATGAACATAATGATAGGCTCACACACACTTTTTTTAAGAGTTTATTTATTTGAGAGTGCGCGTGCCAAGGAAGGGGGGGGCAGGGAGAGAGGCAGACTCCCCGCGGAGCAGGGAACCTGATTTGGGACGCAATCCCAGGACTCTGGGATCGTGACCTGAGCCGAAGGCAGACGCTTAACCCCTTAACCCCTTTCCATGCACGGGGTTCACAGTAAGAAGATTGGTGACATTAGGCTTTTGCAACTCGGATTAGCTCCTTTTTGCTAGGATATTTTAATCTTTAGTATTGAGTAGTTGAGCAGCTTAAATAAACTACATTCAAGCCCTTGCCTCCGTCTACACCGTCACTCCAGGGAGCGCGCAGTTGCTGCCCTTTCTGTCCTGGAAACGATGCGAGATGCTGCCACCTAGTGTGCATTAGCAGGACTTTTAAAACTTTTTAATTACAATTGTAATTCGTTATATTGTTACTATTATTATCATCATTTCCTCTGTCGGCCTTAAGTTTTTTTTCAGTACCCTAATCTTCCGTTCTTGGTCTCAGGTGAACCAGTGTTAACCCACCCCCCCACTCCCACCCCACCTCATCCCCCCACTCCCACCCCACCCCCCATTTGATATGCCGGCTTCTCCGGCTCCAGGGCCGCCTCTTCCTGCGGCGCAGCAGGTCACTGAGCCGCCTGACGATCAGTTTTCCTCCTCCGGGAAATGGGCAAACCCTACGCCGCCTGTATTGTGAGGCTCACAGTTCCACCCATTCGTTCAGCCAGCCAGCAATCCGCCGAGCAAGCGGCTCCCTTCGAGCTCCGGATCCCCAGGTGAGTGAGAAAGTGGGGGCCCTGCAGCCAGGGAGCCCGGCATATATAGATATAAAGAGAGAGAGAGAGAGAGAGAAACCCGCTGTCTCCCCGCACGGCCGGTGCGCATGCCTTCCGGCTGCCACCTGCGGAAATCTCCTGACTGCTCATGACCCCGTTCTATTACCCTGCCCACCAGGCAGCTCGTCACAGCCACACTCTGCTCCTGCTCTGCGCAGAGGGGTCCCGCGTGTGTCATGCTCTGTCATGCACGACAGAGGTGGTACGTGCGTTTCCGTCCCTTGACACAGTGCAAGCATCTTGAAGACATCAGCAACAGTCTGAACTAAAGGCAGTTTTGCTGATTTGGAGTAAGTGAACAGCACGGGAGAAAGCACTCCGTAAACGGTAAAATGCCATAGAAACCTAAGTCAGCAGATGATTTGAAAATGTCTTTATAAAATGCAAATGGATTTAGAATATAAAATATTCATTTGTTTCCGAGCACGCTCTTTTTGATTTTAGCCCACTTTCTATACCAACAAAGGATTACTTCCACCCTTCTAACCAGGGGTTACTACATGGGGAAATAGTCCTTACTGAGTAGTCTGAAGTAGCAGTAGTACCAAAATAGTCTCCTTACTGAGAAAGAGATTTGAACCGGTTCCTATACAGACTTTACACAAAAGCAAGCCTGGGGGCACGTGGGTGGCTCAGTCGGTTAAAGGTGGGACTCTTGGTTTTGGCTCAGGTCTTGATCTCAGGGTCCTCAGGGTCAGAGATGGAGCCCCGTGTTGGGCTCAGCACTCAGCAGGGAGTCTGCTGGAGATTCTCTCTCCCCCTCCCTCTGCCCCTCCTCCACGCTCTCTCTGTCTCTCTCAAATAAAATAAATAAATAAAATCTTAAAAAAAAAAAAAAAAAAGCGAGCCTGACCTTCCCTGCCTTCAAGAGGCTTCAGGGAAGTGACTCCAACTGGGGGAAAACCTTGCCAGGAAATGGAAGGGACCTGGCCTTGGCTCAGGTACTTGGTTCTGCCTGGGGCTCTGCCTCTCAGTGAGGCAGAATTTCATTAACCTTCTCAGCAGAACAAAGGAGCCTCAAAATCATTTCTGAGGTCCCTTCCAGCCCTCGGGTTCTTAGATTCAGATCTTGGCTCTGTAGCCTCATTACTGAGAGTTTCTTAATTGATTTGGGAAATCAATTTCCTTGCCTATAAATTAGAGCTGGTCTAACTCATTGGAAAATTGTGGGCAGTGCAGAGAAATATGAATGTGAATTGCCCACGCAATTTAGGATCTAATAAATGCAGGGAAGAATGGAGGAGCACAGTGTTGCCAGAGGAAAGTCAAAAGGGATGGTTCCCTAACAGTGGCTGTTTTCTCTGTTGGGAAGATGAATTAGGTAGATGACACCTGAAACCTTTTTTCTTTGGAATGATAAACAGATATACATAATCTGCGACATCAGAAACTGTGTCTCTTGTTCTCTAAGAAAGAATGTCTTCCTCCTTCTGTTGTCTCCTCTCAGACTCGTCTGCCCTTCCTGTGCAACAGTCCCAGACTCAAAGGTGATCAAGCTCAAGGCCTTCTTCTGCCTGTGCTTTTGGTTGCTAATAAAAATTGCTTTATATGAAATAATTTGGAAGTGGGGGGAAAATATTACATTAAAAGACCAAAATACTCTTAAATAATACTACATGCTTAAAAAACACCGAACAGTGATCAAAAAGTCCTTAAAGTCCCTAGATAGCTTCAATGGCAAGTTTTACTAGATAGTTAAGAAAAAATAATTCCAGTTTTACAGAAACTATGCTTGAGCACAGCAAAGGATAAAATCTATATTAGAAAACCCAAAACCAAACCAAACAAAAATCTGGCCACAGCAATCATTATTAATGGTGAGAATATTGCTTTTGAGGTAAGTAATGATCAAAGGGCTGTCACAACCTTTAGTCATCTTTGTACTGGAGGTCTTAGAAAGTACAGTAAGGCAAGAAAAATCAATAGAAGTATAAGGATAATAAAGGAAGAAATGAAATGGTTATTTACAGAAATCGTGATTGTATATATGGGGAATCCTAAAGAGTCTATGAAAAGTTTACTAGATTAAATAAAAAGTTGTCAAAATTGTAGATGTAATATTAATATACAAAAACATTATATTTTTGTATACTGGCAAGAAAAATTTAGAAAATGAAAGGGATGTTATTTATTTTTGCTGTGAACCTAAAGCTGCTCTAAAAAATAAAATTTGTCAGGGCACCTGGGTGGCTCAGTCGTTAGGCTTCTGCCTTCAGCTTGGGTCATGATCCCGGGGTCCTGGGATCGAGCCCCGCATCGGGCTCCCTGCTCTGCGGGAAGCCTGCTTCTCCCTCTCCCACTCCCCCTGCTTGTGTTCCCTCTCTCACTGTATCTCTCTCTGTCAAATAAATAAATAAAATCTTAAAAAATAAATAACTAAAATTTGTTAATTTTTAAAAGTTGCTATTTAGAATAGCACTATGTATATATTGCTATATATATATTTTTATATATATATAAAGTTGCTATTTAGAATAGCAATATATACATCATATATTTTATATAAAAGTTGCTATTTAGAATAGCACTATATATATATAGCTACATATATATAGCAATGTATAGATATTTTATACCTATAAAAAGTTGCTATTTAGAATAGTTGTGTGTGTATATATATATATGTATATATATATATATTTATATGGTAATCTCTACACCCAACCTGGGGCTCGAACTCACAACCCTGAGATCAAGAGTCAGGCACCCCTAGAAGAGCAGAAACATTTTAAAAATTCTAAGTATTTATTGAAAAATATCAAAGCAGTTAAATCAATGGAGAAATATACTATGCTCATGGATTAGAAGATACTCTTTCCAAACTGATTTATATTCTCAAAGCAATCTCAGTAGGTTTTTGTGTGTGTGTTCACAGGCACACGTGTGTGTTTGTATAATTCAATATAAGCAGATTCTAAATTTATATGGAAGTATAAAGGGCCAAGTATAACCAAGGAGAAGAGATCAGCCTAAGAAGGCTAGCCCTACCAGATATCAAGACATAGTATAAACTAGACAATTGCCCCATGAACAACATGGGTTTGAACTGTGCAGGTTCACTTATATGTGGATTTTTTTTTTCGATAAATACAGGACAGAACTGTAAATGTATTTTCTCTTCCTAATGATTTTCTTAATGGCATTTTCTTTTCTCTAGTTGGCTTTATTATAAGTATGCAGTACACAGTACATATCATGCAAAATATGTGTTAATTGACTGATTATGTGATCAGTAAGGATTCCAGCCAACAGTAGGCTATTAATAGTTACGTTTTGGGGGGGAAAAGTTACACGTGGATTTTTGACCATGCCCCTAATCCCTGCATTGTTCAAAAGTCAAATGTAATAAGATTGTGTGGTATGGATGTAGAAATAAAAAAAAAAAAATAGAACAAGAGAACTCAATAGTCTCCAAAGAACAGATCTGCACAGATATTGTTGGTTATACAACATAGCTGATATTACAGATCTGGAGGGAGGAGGATTGACATTTTAATAAATGTTGCTGAAACAATCATTTATCCAGGTGGGAAAAATGAAATTGGATTCTACATCATACCCTACACAAAAATCAATTCCAGGTGGACTAAAGAACCTAAATATGAAAGCAAAAGTCGAAAGCATTTAGAAAGGAATATTTTCCAGGCTTTGGAATAGTGACGCATTTCTTAAGACAAAAATCGTAAGGAAGGTATTAGCAATATAATAATCAACAAAGGGCTCCCATCCAGAATCTATAAGGAAATCTTATAAATTAATAAGAGGAGACAAAGAACTCAACAGAGAATTGCATTAAAGATATGAACAAATATTGCACAAAAGAAAGATCATTCAATGGCCAGAAAGCATATGAAGGACAGCCAGCCTCATTAGTGATTGTCAAATGCAAATTGAGACCGTAGAGTGATGCCATTACACGCACACTAGATTTGGAATTTTAAAGGACTGACAATATCGTGTTTTGGCAGGAATATGGAGCAACTAGAACTACTGCACCCTGGGGTGAGAGTGAATATTGCTGCAACTTTTTGGAAAGCAGCCAGAATTCCTTTGTAACAGCAAGCATGTGCTCACACTCTAGGACCTTAGCACTTCACTGGTACGGATGCTGTATTCATTTTCTAGTGCTGCGTAACAAAAACCACCACAAATACAGCAGCTGAAAATATCACACACTCTTAGCTCACAGCTCTATAGGTCAAAAGTCTGATGGGCTGCACTGGGTTCTCTGCTTCAAGCTCGCCCAAGGCCAAAGTCAAGGTGTCAGCTGGGCTGGGCTCTTGTCTTCAAGCTCATTCAGGTTGTTGACAGGAGTCAGTTCCCTGTGCTTGTAACACTGAGGTCTTGTTTCCTGTTTGCCATCAGTGGTGAGGGAGACCACTCACAGGACCTGGAGGTCTCTCTTTGGCCAGCAAGACCACACCATGTCCTTCTCCTACTTTGCATTTCTCGGACTTCTTCAGCAAGCAGTCAGAGAAAACTTGGCTTTAAGCCCTGTAAAGGTTCCTTTGATTAGTTTAGGCACCCTGGCATGATCTGCCTTTTTGATTAACGCAGAGACAATGGATTATTAATCTTAATTACATATGCTGAATCTCTTTTGCTATGTAACTTAACATAATCATGGGTGTATGACCTCCTGACTGTCACAGTCCCAGGGAAAAGGGTGGGAAATCTGGGAGGTATTTCAGTTTCCCCTGCCCCATACATATCTATGAGATACTATTCCACATGTGTACGAAGAGCCAAACATAAGAATGTTCATAACCCCCAAATGAATACTTGCCAATGTTTATTGCCATTAGATGAATAAATGATGATATAATCAGAAGATAAAATTCTGTAGAGCAGTAGAAATAAGGGAACTGCAACCACATTCATCAACAGGGTGAACCTCACAAACGATGTTAAGCAAAAGAAATTGTTTGCAAAAGAATGCGTAGTTTGGCTCCTTTCATATAAAGTACGGAGAGAGGCAAAAGGAGACTATTTTGTGGCAAAATCTAGTGAATAGTGATTACCTAAAATGTGGTAAAACTATTAAGGGAATGAGAGTATTCTTAGAAAAATCAGGATGCAGTTACTTCACATACCTCTCAGTTTGGGAAGGAGGATGCATCAGGGTGAAGAATGAAAGAAGTTTCTAAGTTACTCCGATGTTCTACTTCGTAACCTGGGTCATGGTTGTGTGTGTTTGCTTTATAATTATTTATAGTGTAGGCGTATGTTTTATACACTCTCCTATAGTATGAAAATATTTCACATTACATTTTTTTAAAGGGCAAATTTTCTTTTTTTCTTTTTTTTTTAGAGGTGGGGGAGGGACAGAGGGAGAAGAGAGAGAGGGTCCATGCTCAGTGCAGAACCCGACACAGGGCTCAATCTCACGACCCTGAGATCATGACCTGAGCCAAAATCAAGAGTTGGATACTTAACCAGCTGAGCCACCCAGGTGCCCCTAAAGGGTGACTTTTCAATGAAATGTTACAAAACCAGGAGACTTTCACAAAACAACGGTCCCAAAGGAGAGGATCTCCAGCTTCACCTCAGAGCCGGGCGCTCTCCCCTGCTTGGCGACCGTATCTGGCCTGTCCACCAACACTCCCAGTGGGCTCTGGCCAGTGCCCGTACTCAGTGGCGGAAATACAGTTTTACTGTTCCAGGAGAAAAGGGGAGACAGTGGGGGTGCCCTAATATGGCAGCAAAGAATTTTAGATTAGATTTGCTTTACCTTTTCGTTTTTTTTAAAATCAGTCCCACTGGCAACAATTGTAATAAATCTGTAGCAAGTATACTGGCCTTCCCTGTTTGTCATTGCAAACCTAAGACCCCCTCCTCTTCATCTCTTTTTACTGGCTCCCTATCATGAGGCTGAGAGAGAGTGCAAGCATCTCCTTATAGGAAATTTCTTTTTTTATATATATTTTTTATTTATTCATTTGAGAGAGAGAAACTGACAGAGAATGAGCAGGGGGAGGGGCAGAGGGAGAAGCAGACGCCCCGCTGAGCAGGGAGCCTGAGGCGGGGCTCAATCCCAGGAGCCTGGGATCACGACCTGAGCCGAAGGCAGACGCTTAACGACTGAGCCACCCAGGCGCCCCTCCTTATAGGAAACTTCATCTATATTTTCCTTGAAACACCAGATCTCTCTAAAAATGAAACAAACAGAAGTGAAGGGGAGGAGGGCCGTGCCTAACCGTCGCTCATTACAGTCACTTAATCTGTTGTAATTTCTTTTGGCTCTAACCTCTATTTCCATGTCTCAGGTAAGCGCCCAGGAGACTTTTCTGCCTATGAAGTCTCTGAGGCACTGGACCTTGTGGCCATTCAAAGTTGGAACCTCCTTTGTTCTCTGAGGGTGCACTTTGGATGCTCCTACTAGAAATTTGGCAAAGGGCGCTCAGTGTATACCATTTGGGGAGATAAAATCCATGCAACAATGTCTTAATTCAGTCATTTCCTTGTATCAAGGGTTTCGCCGTTATTTTATGGAATGAATGTGTTGCTTTGAAAAGAGTGCCATGTGAGGAAATGAATAACTATCCAGTAAGTAAAATCTAAATTCATTCTAGTAACAGACTTTATCAGTTATTTCCCCCCAGACACTGGACAAGCATCCTGCAGTGTGGCGCCCCGGTGCCTGACCCAGCAGCTAGCAGGGACTCGTTGGGTCACGGCCGAGCATTAGGCCAAGGATCCAGGCTTTGATTAGTGCTTTGTCCAGACCACACTTTCAGGATCACTGGATCAAGAGACTTGTTTTCTAGCATGTTATTTTGTGAATTTTGAATGAAAAAAAGTAACAATTTTTTTTTTATTAATTACGTTCAATTAGCCAACATATAGTAGTACATCGTTAGTTTTTGATGTAGTGTTCATTGGTTCATTAGTTGCATATAACACCCAGTGCTCATCACAACACGTGCCCTCCTTAATATCCATCACCGGGTTACCCTGCCCCCCCACCCCCCACCCTTCTGTAACCCTCAGTTGTCCACTGTACCAAGCAGGAAGGCCATAGAGCCCCGAGGCTTGAGTTTATGGTATTAAGATCTTAAAGACTCAAGATTCTGTTTGTATTAGAAATGAAAAGTTGAGTTGTGCTAGTCAATGTGGAACAGCACAGCACATATCTTTTCCCATAAAATGAGTTTATTAAATGAAATGTAGATACACTGGGTGACGTGGGATGGCCCATCGCACTAATTAAAAGAGATAGCCTGTACTATTAGGCTCCAGAACCTTGTGTTAGGCCTGAAGGGGGTATTAAAACCACAAAACTTCCCCTTGATGGTTGTAAGAGCAAATTCCTGTGTCATGAGTTAAAAACAAACAAACAAGCTGTCTGTAGTGGTCGCTCCTCATATTTTTAACCACAGGTTTCCATAAGATAAAAAGAGGAGAATCAGAATTTAAGGCAACGTGTAGTCAGTGGTTTGTTGTTTTTTTTTTTTTTGGTCTTTTTGTTCAGTTTCTTGTTCCGAAATGAGTCTGCTGGCCTCCCAGGCCCACGGGTCTGGCGCAGCCCAGCACAGATTCTCCCCTCAGAAGCACAGGTGAAGGGTCTGGCTCCTGCCTCCTGCTGAGGGTTGTAGTTACTCCTGGGCTGCCCTAGAACCTCCTTGGCCCCCCGACATCCAACTGCCCAGGAACCAATACCTGTGCTGCTCCACAGCACCCGTGGGACCAAGACCCAATTGCATCAGTGAGTAAACTTCCTAGAGAATCTAGAAAGTGAGGCTTCTTCCCTGCCCTCCTTCTTCTCTCTCTTTTTTAAGTAGGCTCAGCACCCAGTGTGGGGCTTGAACTCACGACCCTGCGATCAGGAGTCTCACACTCCACCAACTAAGCCAGCCCAGTGCCCCATTGCGTGCTCCTGCTTCAATTCATAAAGACAAGAGTGTTGTGGCTGAATCTTCTGAATCTTTTTATCAGAAAAATGGCTTCCAGCCAGCTAGCAGCTACGGGGTCATGCGGCAGGGAATGTGACCACGCGAGGGCATCCCACGCGGGAGGGAAGAGGCGTGGGGCCTGCAGGCTGTTGGAGGTCATGCTGTTCCAGGTAAGCAGATCTAGACTTAATCCTGCTTCATTTATGCATCCACTCAATGAACATCTGAGTGCCTACCACGGGCCAGGTTCTGTTCTAGGCATTCATGTTATATCCGGAGACAGATAATTCCTTGACTTTGCAGAGCTTGCAAATAAGCGGAGGGAGCATGTTCTAGACAAAGCGAGTAAGTTCCCGGATTTTGTGTTTGTTGATTCTGGGAAGTACCGCGTTTCACTTTAGCCACTCTGAAGTGGAGATGCCTTCCATGATCACTGGAGTGCTCCAATTTCTGTTGGCTGGGCAGCTGCCTCGAACTCTTCATCATTGCCCATCAGTCTGCAAGCCTGCGCAGAGCTATTCATACCATTGCTACTTCAGTTCAGTTACGCACGGTGTTGGTAGAGGTGGGACTTAATTCACCACTTAGCATGTCTTCACAAAAGAGTCCATGATGACTTGGCACTAAAATGAAAAGTTATCATGTCCCCAGAAAAGCGTGAAAGCCAAGAAGCAAATATTCATTCCTGAAAGAAGGACCACAATTCCATATTTCCTAACAAACAACCAGCAGTGCTTCCACACCGTAGGAAAGGAGGGTGGTGCCCCCAAGTGAGGAGAAGCTGTGTCATGTCTTATTAGTGAGCTATAATTGCAGAAGGATTGACTATCACATGCCAAGGAATGCAACGGAAGGCAGGAAAAGTCTCTTAAAACCTCTGAATTGCTAAAGGAAACTTGAGAGGCTTGACCTCACGGGAAGGCCATGACTCACTGGCAAGTCTCAGTGACACATGACATCATGGTGTGCCTTAAAATTCATGCTGCCTTAGCTGAAATCAGATATTTTGAGTGTCATTTGTGTCGTGCAGGAGAATGCAACAGGGGTGAAGTCGGGAGGGGGTACGGTTTTCAATGGTGTGGGTGTGTGCGTGTGCTCACTGAGAAGGTGGCGTTTGAGCTAAGACGTGGAGGAGCTCAAAACAGCCTTGCTTCCTTCCAGGGGAGGACTGTTCTGGGAAGAGCAACTGGAAAAGAATATTTACTTAAGGCTGTCCTGCAGCCAACCTCAAAATAATTTAAAGCCGTCACTGGGATGTAAGCTCCACTGAAGACAGAGATTTTGTCTCCTTGTTACTCCTAGATCTCCATGCAGGGCACATACTAGGCACTCGCTCTGAGTTTGTGAGTTAAGTGAATAAACTCAACAAAGGGAAAGAAATACAGTGAGCAGTGAAACTATTAATACTTGAAGTTACATTTAAATGATTGCTGTCATTGTTGTGGTCTGAATATTTGTATCTCCCCGGATTCATATAGTGGAATCCCAATGCCCGAGGTGGTGGGATTAGCAGGTGGGGCCATCAGGAGTACTCATGGGTGGGATTCGTGCCCTTACACAGAAACCCCAGGAGCTCTCCATGCTCTTCTGCCATGGGAGGATACAATAAGAAGTCTGCGACCCAGAAGAGGGCCCTCACTTGGC
Source organism: Callorhinus ursinus (assembly GCF_003265705.2). Classification (NCBI taxonomy): domain Eukaryota; kingdom Metazoa; phylum Chordata; class Mammalia; order Carnivora; family Otariidae; genus Callorhinus; species Callorhinus ursinus. The sequence continues at coordinate 2,868,422 of NW_027397098.1, forward strand.
ATGCTGCTGCCCTCATCTCGGACTTCCAGTAGGTGAATGGATACATTATCTGTGGTACATCGCTGCAGTGGAATATTATGTAATGCTGAAAGGAAATGAGCTATCAAACCATGAAAAGCCATGGAGGAAACTCACATGCATATCACTAAGTGAAGGAAGCTGTCTGAGAAGGCCACCTACTTGATCATTCCAACTATAGCACATTCTGGAAAAGGCAAACTGTGGAGACAGTGAAGGATCAGTATTTGCCAGAGGTTGGCAGGGGTCAGGAGGGGTGAACGGGCAGAGCACAGAGGATTTTTAAGGCAGTGAAATTACTCTATAGGACCCTCAATGGTGGATCCATGTTGTTAGACATTTGTCCAAATCCATAGAGTATGAAACACCAAGAGGGCCCTTGAGGTCAACTAATGATGTGTCCCACTCTGGTGGGGGGTTGTTGGTAGTGGGGGAGGCTGTGCGTGTGGGGGGTCAGGAGGCAGATGGGAAATCTCTGTACTTACCCCTCAATTTTGCTGTGAACCTAAAACTGCTCTAAACAATAAAGTCTATTAGCAGGAAAAGAAAAAAGCAGTATGATAAAGGCCCTACCAATAATAATTATAATCTTAAAACTAAAAATCTACAGTATTCCAACAAAGCCTAAGGGCCAGGGGCCATTAAGAAGAGGAGCGGTTATAAGAAGTTGTGAAATCTCATCTGGTTTGACTTGGAGAAGTTACAAATACTATTTAATTATTGATGTTGCTAGGAAAATGTAGTTTGAGTTAATTAAAAGTTGAAGTAAAACTAGTAGACTAGAAATAGAATGTAGAACTTCAAAAAGAGTACAGAAAAGAACAACAACAAAAAATCCTAATGAATCCAGTATACGTTAGGAAAGGAAAAGAAAAACACTGGGAAAATAGAAAACATAAATGTGTGCGCCTGGGTGGCTCAGTCGGTGAAACGTCTGCCTTCGGCTCAGGTCATGATCTCAGGGTCCTGGGATCGAGTCCCGCATCGGGCTCCCTGCTCAGTGGGGAGCCTGCTTCTCCCTCTGCCCCCGCCCCGCCAGTCATGCACACACTCTCTCTCTCTCTCATTGTCTCTCTCAAATAAATAAATAGAAAATCTTGAAAAAAAAAACACACAAACATAAACGGAGCTGGAAAGAAGAGCATGACACCTAGCAGAGCAAAGGTGGATTCCCCTGATCAGGGGCTGCCTGGTTCTGGGTGTGGGGAGAGAGGAGGAGGGGGCTGCACAGGTTGTACTTTCGGGCCTCCTGGAGTGGGGTAGGTACTGGCAGGGGATGCTCTGGGGGCCAGCCCCCTTCATCCGAGGAAGCTCGAAGAAAAGGAAGGGAGTTTGCAAAACCTGGTTCATTCCTCCCCAGCCACCTGTCTGCTTGGGGGTCTCCAGATGTTGCTAGTGGCGGGAAATCGGGAGGGCGTTAACACAGAAGCAAAGACTTAATCCGTCACCTTTCCCTCTTCTGCAAGCTTTGGGGCACGTGGCTCCTCGAGGCTCACACTGTCTGGCTCACTGGCCCCCCATCGATGTTGGGAGACCGTAGGGCAAATCCTCCCCTCCCCGGCCAGCTGTGCGCCCTGCAGGAAGCTGAGGGTGTGGACACGGCGCCTGTGCAGTCTCCGCCGTTGTTTCTGTTTCTCGTCCACTCAGTGCCCCTTTGGCCCAGTCTCGTCTCCAGGCAGCTGGGAGCTCGAGGATTTGGCAGGACCGTGTTGGGAAAGCGCTTCTGCTCCTCCACGAGGCCGTCTTTCTGTCCCGCCCCAGCCGCTGCACGCCGTCCGCTGCACTCTCTACGTTTCTGGCCTGCTGATGGTCCTCTTTGCTATCTCCCAGCATTCTTTCCTTTGCGCGTTTTTATGTTCTGTGTTATTTCGGTGGAAGTTTGAGAGGAAGGGGATGTGAAGGGCAACCTGAAGATGCAAGTTGCTGTTGCAAAATGGCAACCTTGTTATAACGAGTGTACTCTGCTTACTTTGAGGGTCAAAACACTCACCTGGGGGTACCAAATCAGTTATAATGTTTGTCAAGAAACAAAGCCCATTCTTTTGAGCACAATTGTGCTTCCCCAGGGCCTTTGCGTGACTCTTCCCACTGCTGGGCTGGCCCTTCCCTCAGATGCTCAGGTAGCTTTGATCCTCTTCACTCTTCTCTACTCAGATGTCTCCTCCTCAGAGGAACAGTTCCTGAGTACCTTTCCCTTCTCTCTCCTTCCTTGCTTTATTTCTTAGCACTTGTCACTCCTTGACTTTGTATTACGTATTCATCTGTTTGCTTTTTGCCTTTCCTCTCAATAGGTAAAAACTCCAAAAGGACAGGGCCTTTGCCAACATCTCTCCCTAGCACCTAGAACCGTGCCTGACACGCAGACCTACTCTATTGGTATTTGTGAATATAAGGATCTGTGATCGTGGAGAAGGGCGACCGGTCCAGCTGGGTTGGCTGAACCCCGGTCCTCACTTCCCTTTCTGTAATGTCAGATTCACACAACAGCTTGCCTTATAGTTCTAGTCGTTTTTCATATCTGGATTAAAAAAAAAATCTCGCATTTCATTGCGTAGTAATACATCGACATTCTGGTTAACAAAGCAGCCCTGTGTGATGTTGAGTTACGGAGTCTGGGGACGTCACCATGTCAGAAGTCTAACCCCAGCTGCCAGTCTGCTTGGGGTCGGTGGTGTCCCTCCGAGATGTCACCATGTCAGAAGTCTACCCTGGCTGCCAGTCTGCTTGGGGTCGGTGGTGTCCCCTCCCTCACAAACCTTTTGTTTGTGAGCACGTAGCTCGGATCTGCCAGCTGGACCACCACTCAGAGATAATAAGGCGGGATAGCAGTTCCCAATGGCTGTGTTTGGTTGGGTCTGTCCTCGGCTGCCATGATTTTATTAATACCAGTAATCACTCTTTACCATTCTATTATTTTCCCGTGTGATTAATGGTAAGCCTATGGATGAAAGGAGCTTTACAATAGTAAACGATTACTTAAGTCATGCTTTGACTACCTCCAGCTGCCTGTTCAAGTGGAAACCAACTGCTCAAGGAGGAAAGTAATTGCTAGATTTAGAATTTAAGTACCAAGAAGTGTTAACGTAGGAAAGAATGTTCCGAGGAGGACCGAGCATCGTGCGCACGGCCACCTGGCCTTCCAGAACAGCGGTCAGGCCGTGGCCGGGATCAGCCACCTCATTAGCAATATGCAGGTCCTAAAGTCCTCCAGGAGAGAGACATAAGCCAGGAACAATAGTTGTTGTGAGGAAGGAAGGAGGGAGCAGTGGACAGTGTGTAATTGGGATCAAAACAAAGTGGACTGTTGTGTGCCCCTCCAATCCATCTGTCATACAATCTCCAGCTTTTATTTAAACAGTGAAAATCTTACCATGTTACTTCCTGCCTCTCCTCCAGAGTTCTGAAAAAAGGTCTCTAGATGTCCACATGGGGGCCTCTGTCTTGGTCCCTCTGTAAATCCATAGTTCTCACTGGCCTTCAGGAGAGACCCCAGGCTCCTGAGCTGGATTCTGGTCAGATGGAAGCATCTTTAGTGGCGCTTGCAGACACTGGGCATCCCCAGATGAGCCGCCCCCTCCACCTCCCTCCCTGCCTTTGTCCACTTCAGGCACTGCCGTTCATCTTTAAGATACAACCCAAACACCACCTCCTCCGAATCTTTGGCTCAGGCTCAGCTAGTCACTCCCTCTGTTGTGCCCAGCCCTGGGCGTCACTCTCTGATTGCATTCATTTCATGGGATAGTGGGTAGTGGCTTTCCTGTACCCTTCCCCACTAGATTGTGAGTTTCTGAGGGGTTCAGACCATGTCTTGCTCAACTTGGAGGCCTCTGTGCGGGCCCCAGTGCCTGATCACAGAAGATGCTCAGCAAGGTAGTTGAATAAATCAACCAATGACAATCATTATCACATCAGAGATGCGGGATGCACCTCTCAGGACCAACCTTCCTTCCCACCGTGCCCTGTGGGAAAGCTGATGTCAGCCAGACCTGAGCACGGCCCATTCCTTTGTTCGCTCCAGCGTGCTCAGGATTTTCACTCCCCCAGGCCTGGAGTATCCTTCCCCTTTCACTGGCCCTTCCAGCTCCCACCCATCTTGAAGCCCTAGCTAGAAGTTGTAATGTGTCTGCTTCCCCTAATTATCTATGGACCCCTGAGGATAGACACTTTATCTTTCATCGCTGTAGTTTGGAGCCTGGTTGAGTGCCTGGAACATGGGATTTATTCCATAAATGGGTTTTGTGTGTGTGTGTGTGTGTGTGTGTGTGTGTGTGTGTGTGTGTCAATGAAAGATATATACTTAATGTTCTCGTTATTCATTTGGGACTTATTTACTCCTGGTATTTTAGTTGCCTTTTTATATCTTAGACTTCTTGAAATTCCCTTCAGTACCTATCCCAGGCCTGAAGATTTACTAGGCCCTTAACAAATATTGTTTGGATACTCAAGGCTTTCCCTAATATTGTGTGTCACCACTTATATTCTGTTATTATTAAGTTCCATAACATTATCCCAGAAGCGAAAGACAAACACTTACTTTAAACTTTAAGTCCAGGCTTTCTCAGAGAAGCAGTATTGGGATAATCCTAGATAAATAGATAAATATGTAAGTAAATAGAGTGCTTGCTGCTGGGTGGCAGAAAAGTAGCTCAGCACTAGAGGTCCCTCTCTCCATATCATCCAATGGCCCTTCGCAGGACCCTGGCCAGTTTTGGCTTGGAACAAAAAGTAAGGAGCAAAGGAAATTTGAACCAGTGAATTCTCTGTGGCATTGCAAATTAGATCTTATACATCAGGACTGCATCGCCAAGGCTCTGGCAGAACCACAAGAAAAGTACTATTTTCTGCCCCCAAATTCTAGCCCTGGTTTAATTTTATTCTATTTATATCTGGCTCTTGAATTAGCCGTGGGACTTTATTCAGCTCTTTTTATCTCATCCCCATCTGGAAGGCAATCTGGGTTTGGTTGCTAGTTTTATACTGAATTCTCACTGTGGAATATCAGCAAGGAATGGTGTTCCCCTGTCCCTCATAGTGGCATGGCAAATGGCAAAGCTGAAACAGTTCGGTAATGAGATGGATGTCTTTACTCAGGGGAAAACATGGTTAGGGGAGTAGGGTACCTCAGAAGCTGCAGAGCGCTCTTCCCGAGGGATTCTGGGCAAGAGCAAGTTTTATAGCATTGGAAGAGGCAATGTGGAAACAGGTCAGGGATTCCTTTTCAGGCTTGCAGGCCCTGCTTTCTAGGGTAGGGGGAGCTAGCTCGAGCTCTGAGGGAGTATGGTGATTGGCATTATGTTACCTTTCCTTGACAGCCGTGGCCTTAAGCCAGGCTGACTTAGGTTTAGATCTGTGATGTGGGCCAGGCCACTGGGGCAGCCTCCGTTTTGTGGGCTCCAGTATAGGAATTAACTTTATCCGTTCCCCGGCTTTGAGAGTATTGATCAAAATTTAAGATATTGTGCCATTCTGAGCTATTGCTTTTTGTTGATGCTGGAGTCAGGTTGGATCTCCAATGGAAATCATAGGTTAGGATATCAAGGTCTCGGTCCCTTAGTTGGCCTTTTTTTCATCTTGTTTTTGGCATTCTGAGGGAAGGGAGATGATCTGTCTGGTCACCAGCAACTGCCATGTGCGTTTAGAGCTTTTGAGAGAACACAGTGTACCAGGGAGGCTATTAGAACGAATGACTATAAGCAGGACAATATCCAACGTTTGGAGGATGGTTGGGAGCCGTGATCCCCATGACCCAAACTAACTTAGATCAAATAGATCAAAGAGAGACCCTGTTGAAGAAGTCACTTTTTGTAAGCCAAGTGGCTTGTCCAGTGATCTCATTTAGCTGGCTCTCAACTTTCCCAGAAGTGTTCATTTAAGTGCAGCAAGTCAGCTGCAAAGAGAGTCAAAGGCTCTCTTTGACTTATCAAGAGCAACCCTGGCCAGAGAGGGTAGGGATTTTTGTTCGACACCTATTGCTGTAGCAGGAGATTCTGTGACACTTTCAAGAGTTAAGGAGAGGTTCCTTATCATAGCCTCACGTACGCTTACTTCGAGCCAGGGTAGTAGGGATCTGCCAAAGGACGCGAATTTTGATTCCTGAATGCCTCCTGACAATTCCCATTTGAGCCTGGGATTTCGGTTGAGAGGGGCAGCCTGCCATGAAGGTTTGGTTGTGGACAGCCAGGTGTGCTGAGGCAGCCCAGACCATGGCTCCCAACCATTTCCCATCTATTTAAACATCGAACCGCCCATCAGTGAGGGGGTACAAGTCCTCAGCAGATAAAGAAAAGCCCAGGAGGAGCACAGCGGCATTGCTAAAAGTGATGTCCCATGTGGACGCTGTTGGAACAGTGGAGTGCATGGCGACCAGCCAAGGCTCTGACCTGGAAAGATGATAGGCCTGGAGGCAAGTCAGACTGAAGAATCTAGAGACCACAAGAGGATATTATACCGATTTCTTTTTCTGTTGGGCATTGAGTTGCAGGCTCAGGGTTAGGGAGTCTGACGCTATAGAGAGGGGGCTTAGTGTGGACAAGGCAATCAGGCAGTGGAAAGAAGCAGAGAAAAGTTTGTAACTGGGAGAACTATAGGATCCCCAGCCTCATGGACTGACCGGGGTGTTTGATGGCAAACCCATCAATCAGATAGGTTTCTCCCTTTCCATGAACTCCAGAAATATGGATGATAGCATTATTTTTCCAAGTGGCAGTAAGAGAAAGAATGGCGAAGCAGATACCAAGGGGAAAAGGGGTTTTGTGATGAGAGGGGAAAGGACCGGGATTCTTGTTCTAATGTCTTGGGTGGAAGCAGTCTACTTGGTGATTTCAGTGGATTCTTGTCCCAGTGAGCTTGATTTTGAGGACTCCAGTGTTTGAACAGGACACAGAGTCATGTGGAGCCTTCTTCAGTTGTGAAATATGCACCTAAGTTTCAACATCTTGTAATTTGGCAGTGGTGTCTGTGCCCAGGAGTTCTTGGGAGGGTTCTTTCCGTGAATCTCACTTTTGCGAAAGCATCACAGTAAAATAATAATTGTCTGTAAATGACAAAAGACTTAAAAATGCCCGTGGTTAAAAATCTACGGAGAGTTCAGTTGATAAGGAACTGTTATTTCTGTGGCATACAAAAATTTAGGGTAATAATTGAACAATGAGGATGTTGACAAATTTCTAGACTTTAACTAATTTTTGGAATACCTGTATTAGTAACATATATCCAGACACATGTAACCTAAGGTTTATCATCACTTCTTATTTGACAGTGCTACCCACATAATTCAGCATACCAAGTAAACCTAATTTAACCTTTCTCCTTTACAAGGTGAGAGACAAATCCTTTTAAATTTTCCAGGAATTCTCTGGGAAATCTCAAAGTTACTTTAAGGTCATAAGACTCCATTTAGAATTTGGTTTGGAGGACTTGTCAAAATGGCAAAAGGTTTGAACATTTGACTAAATAGAATCACAAATAATTATGAAATAATACTTAATTATCTATTTCACCAAAGTGACAATAGAAGATGTTAAAGGCAAACACAGAAGGTTACATAGTGATGAACAAAACTTAGCTCATTGAATATTGAGAAGACTGGGTTTTCTTTAATTTTTTATTGTTAGGTTAATCACCATACATTACATCATTAGTTTTTGATGTAGTGTTCCATGATTCATTGTTTGTGCATAACACCCAGTGCTCCA
>NW_027397098.1:2876533-2907715 GCF_003265705.2 Callorhinus ursinus
ATTGGGGTGCATGTACCCCTTCGGATCCTTACATTTGTATCTTTGTGGTAAATACCCAAGACTGGGTTTTCTTAACTAATCCTATGTGATAAAGACAACAGGAAGCACAGTGAATTATTTTGGTAAGACACAAAATCTTTGCTGTCCAAGTAGATTACTCAAAAGATAAAAAAGAAAAAAATAAAGTTAAAAAAGAAAAAAAAAGCTTTCACAATTTCTTTTTTTTTAAGTTTTTTTCTTTTCTTTTTTTTTTTTTTTTTAAAGATTTCATCCATTTATTCATCAGAGACAGAGAGAGAGGCAGAGGGAGAAACAGGCTCCCAAGGAGCAGGGAGCCCAACGTGGGACTCGATCCCAGGACCGTGGGATCATGACCCAAGCCGAAGGCAGACGCTTAACCATCTGAGCCACCCAGGCGCCCCAGTTTTCACAATTTCTTATGAAGAACAGACCAACAGTCCAAAAAAACTTTGTCCTTTTAACAGAGAGAAAACGAAATTCTAATTTTGTTCCAGTGTACTTTTTATATTAAAACTCATTTTTTAAAAACTGAAATAAATCCATTCCAATCTTGGCCAGTTTAACCACATCTAAAATTCCTTTCCCCAATTTTTTCTCATAAATACTTTACAGTATTTTTTATATCCATTCAAATTTGTCTTATTCCCCCCCCTTCTCATTCTGGATCAATAATTTTACTTTAGCACCAAATTACTCTCCTTTCCCTTAATAAAAAACACACACCCAAACCTCATACTTTTTCTACCAAAACACATCCTACTTTCTTTTCATAAAGTTGTTAGCTTTATTATTTCTAGTAGTTTTAATTACATATATTGATTAGAATTCTTAACCCTTAGAATCATTAATTTCTAGTGAAAACCAAGAAGTAAGCATTTGTGGACTGTCAAACTACAATTCTGTGGACTGGCCAAACTATATATATATTATAATTTCTAGAAGCATATTCTTCCTTGTAGTGAATTTTTCAATGTGGCATGAAACATGTTTATGAATAGACTCAAATATCTTTTAGTTCCTCTGTAAAATAAAGCCAAAAGTGAACAAACCTATGTTCAGTAATTAATGGTTCAGTATTTTGTCTCAATATTTTATCAGTATTCAATGAATATTCATCATTTGACTTATTTTAGTATGACTTTAAGGTTTCAAGTTACCAGATTTTTTTTAAAGATTTTATTTATTTATTTGACAGAAAGAGAGACAGCTTGAGAGGGAACACAAGCAGGGGGAGTGGGAGGGGGAGAAGCAGGCTTCCCGCCGAGCAGGGAACCCGATGCAGGGCTCGATCCCAGGACCCTGGGATCACAACCTGAACCGAAGGCAGACGCTTAACGACTGAGCCACCCAGGTGCCCCAAGTTACCATATTTTTTAAGTAGACATGCCATGAATGTAATTATTGTTGAAAAGTTTATAAACTTTGTATCTTACATCTATTTAATTTACTTGTTCTTAATAATTATGTTTAGATTACTCATGAGACATTAAACAGCTAAATATTTTACATCATCCTTCTTGCCAACAGATTTTGTAACAGAGATAACATGAGCTTCTTTGACTGTTAGTAAACCTAAGTAGAATAAAAGTTTTGTGCAGGATTGTATTTAGTATTGATAGCTCTAAAGAGCTGTCAAGAGTTTTTGTTTTTGTTTTGTTTTTAAGTAGGCCCCATGCCCAGCGTGTAGTCCAATGCAGGGCTTGCACTCAGGACCCAGCTCAGGTCTTGAGGTCAAGAGTCAGAGCCTTCACGGAGCCACCTAGGTACCCCAAGACATGCCTGTTTTAATTAAACTAACGAACAAACTAGTTTTTATTTACTGAATATTACCCTAGATCATAGAAACTTAACATTTGTGTTAGTTTCTAAATTTCTGAGAGTATACTTGATTTATATAAATGCTTAATTTTCTTTAAGCTAATCAAATAGAATTCTTTACAACACAATTTTGACAGTACCAAGGTAGAAGAAAAATCACATATTTATAACACACACACACATATAGACATACATAGTATACAGACAGATAAAAAACAGATCTGATAGCCTTTGTTTTAAAATTTTAGCCATTTAGGGACACCTGGGTGGCTCAGTCGTTAAGCGTCTGCCTTTGGCTCAGGTCATGATCCCAGGGTCCTGGGATCGAGCCCCGCATAGGGCTCCTTGCTCAGTGGGGAGCCTGCTTCTCCCCCTCCCTCTGTTGCTCCCCTACTTGTGCTCTCTCTGTGTCTATCTCTCTCTCTGTGTCAAATACATAAATAAAATCTAAAATAAAAATAAAATTTTAGCCATTTAGATGGGTACGATAATGCAAAACTCACTAATTTATAAAAGAACAGTTGGATCCAAAGTGTGTTTCTAGCAGAAGGAATAAATTAAGCTTACCTGCTCAGATGGCTTCATCTTTGTGAAGATTTTTCATTTTCCTAGTTTCCAAATTGCCTTTTCCTTTTTTCTTCTCTTTTTTCCTTCCCATAAGAATTAACTCTTTGAAGTTTGCATTTCAAAGAGATGGCCCTCAGTTCCTGGAAAAGAGTAGGTAGAACATTTACATCTCAAAGGCAGAGGGAAAGAATGCAAGTCCCTCTGAGAAGGATTTTGTTTCCTAAATTCAGAATTTTACAATACCTCCCGGCCTTTATAGATGAATTGGGGAGGTTTTAGGATTGGTAAAGAGGATAGGTGGGCTTTGATTTGCTTTTTGAGCTGAATTTCTGTTCTTGTAAAGTCTCAGTTTATAAGATAAGGACAGTTGTTTTTAATTTCTCAGAATTGGGTTTTAACCTGAGTGACCTCACAGGTTGGCCTGCCCATTCAACTACATTATCTTTGGTTTCCTTCTTTTTTTTTCTTTCCAGTTTTCTTCTTTATATCCTTATATCAGGGAGAAGATCTTCAAGTAAGATGGAAATCAAAATATTCCCCATGTTCTAGATTTAGAGCTTTGTCTTTGGAATGTTTTTCTTTCCTTCCGGGTACATAGTTTCATTTAGCTTAGGGGAGGAAGACATTAAAAAAAAGGTCCTATCAGACTCTGAATATCAGCTTTCAATTTGGCCAATTTCTGACCACAGAGCTGCTTAAAAAATCCCTTCAAATATCTTGTCAGGTTTCACCCAAGACAAACAGTCAATTTTCCTGGCAGTATTGAACAGCCCCCTGGATGCACAGGTGCCCCACAGAGGATGCAAAAGATAGTACCCTCTCAAGATCCAGAGCCACTGCCAACGATCACCTGAAGAAGGAAAGATTTAGACAGTTTCTCTTAGAACTGGCAAAAGTTGAAAGGACCCCAGCCACAAATGGAGTGCAACCCACATTTCTGTTCGTCCATATCTAGCTGCAAATGGGCTGTGATCCACATTTCTGTGTGGCCATATTTTTAGAGCCCCCAACGGGATGTTTGCCAAGCCAAGTTCTCAGGACACCACATGAGACAAACAAGAAGGGCAACAGTTGTGGGGCACCCGGGTGGCTCAGATAGTTGGGCATCTGCCTTCAGCTCAGGTCGTGATCTCCAGGTCCTGGGATAGGGCCCCCCCCCAGACAGGGTCTCGCCTCTCCGCGGGGGGAGTCTGCTTCTCCCTCTGCCTCTTCCGCTCCTCCCTGCTCATTCTCTCTCTCTCTCAAATGAATAAATAAAATCTTCTTTTTTAAAAAAAGGTAACGGTTGTCCCTGGGAGAGAAAGGATCTAATCAAGGGGTCTGGATTTGGAAAGGAAGGGCCATGACATTTTACCTTCCTCTTGATTGGGCACAGCAGAGGTTTGGAAGAGCTGAGTCTGGTAAGGATTCTCACCCTTTGTCTGCTTCTGCCAGTTTTCCTAGGATCTCACCTACAGGGTCCCAAGCAAGTGGGGTTTAAAGTGGAGAGTGTAGTCCTGGTATCTACCAGAATTTGGCCAAGTTTTCCATTAATTTTAATTTTAGTTTCCCCTTGGCTGTTTAAGGGAATAGCTGGTAGCAGTTACAGGAGAATCCTTTGGATCCTGTCAGTCTGAGAGGGGCCCATATGGAGGCCTTCCACTGAGGGTAGATATAGGGTGTCTGTAAGACCACTAACTTGGTCGACTTTTGTTTATAGTCACATAGTCTCTTCAGAGTAGAAAGACAGTTCAGACAGAGGATTAGTAGTCCCTAAGTACTCAGGTAAAGGAGGATAAGGGCAGTAGTGGGGGTCACATCAGCCTTATGGTCTTTTCTTTTAGGTACCTCTGTGTCTAATTTTTCATTAGCTTTCTGCAGTGAGTGTTTCAGTGAAGCTCTTTTGGAATTTTGAAGCCCTTTGGAGGCTTCTGAATGCCAGTTAAAATAGATACCCTATTCTGTTTGTTGATTTGGGAACAATTTATTTTTTCACAGTACTTAAGGGGCCATTTTCCCCCCATACAAGACCAATAACACCAAAATTTTACATTCTTCCACCAAATTAAAAAGGTAATCAAGGTCATGTTTCGGGCCATCAAAAATAATGTAAAGACCTAATTTAGCATTTTGCAGCTGAAAAGGATCTTAGTCTCTCTCCAATATCTCCTCTTATAGATAGGGAAATTGAGGCTCAGGACAGTTCAGTGGGTTCCCTAAGTCCATACAGTCAACTGGGTTAGAAGGCTTAAAAATTTAGAAGTAAAGTTAGAATTAAGAACTAGGTCTCCTGGGGCGCCTGGGAGGCTCAGTCGTTAAGCGTCTGCCTTCGGCTCAGGTCATGATCCCAGGGTCCTGGGATCGAGCCCCGCATCGGGCTCCCTGCTCTGCGGGAAGCCTGCTTCTCCCTCTCCCACTCCCCCTGCTTGTGTTCCCTCTCTGGCCGTGTCTCTCTCTGTCAAATAAATAAATGAAATCTTAAAAAAAAAAAAAAAAGAAAGAACTAGGCCTCCTCATCCCTAGGAAATTGCTCTACACTGAGCAAAAATGACTTGAGAGCTATTTGTGTGGGTTGGCTTATAGATTCATTGTGGAACCAAGACTCTTTCTGCTTTGTTATGTTTCTACTACTTTCAGCAAAAGATGGATACTTTTTTAAGTCACTGGCCACTTTCTGATTCATTCTCTCTCTCTCTCAGTCCAGTATAAAGAAATTTTTTATCTTAATTTTAAAGCATCCCTAAGCTAAGCAGAATTATTTAAGAGAATACATTAGGGTAATTTAAGTGGTGTTATTGGGGAAAAAAGGTAGAAAAACCTTTTAGTGAAGAAAGTGAATATGTAAACTGGTGAGGACCTGAACAATGTCAATGTCAAAACAGAAGACGAATATACAAATTCACTTGACAAATGTAAAGAGGAGAAAGGCCAGAAAAAGCAGAATAGAAGTCTCACAGAATATTTTATCTCTCATCTTCGTTTGAAAAATGGCAGGAGGAAAATTGTAAGAAGCTATCATGAAATGAGTCAATCTATAAAGTAGGAAACAAACAAAAAATGAGCAGTATTTTGACTGCAACCCACTCAGACCAGCAGTTGCCATAAGACAGCTGGTGTCTGAGTATAACCACCGCCCCCTTTTAAAATTGGGGTATAATTGACATATAATATTGATTTAATTGTGGGTATACAACACAGTGATTCAATGTTTGTTAGACTGCAAAATGATCGCCACAAGAGGTCTAGTGAACATCTATCACCCCACATAGTTACAGCATTTTGTTTTTGTAATGAGAACTTTCAAGATCTGCTCTCTTAGGAGCTTTCAAATATGCAGTGAAGAATTATTAACTATAGTTGCCCTGCTGTACGTTACATCTCATCACTCTCTTATTTTATAACTGGGAGGTTTGTACCTTTTGACTCCCTTCATCCATTTCACCCCTGATCCTGGTCTGGCAACCACTGATCTATTCTCAGTATTTATGAGCTTGTTTTTTTCTTTTTTTAAAGATTCTACATATAGGTGAGATCGTATGGGATTTGTCTTTGTCTGACTTATTTCACTTAGCATAATGCCTTCAAGGTCCATTCATGTTATTGCAACTGGTAAAATTTCATTCTCTTTTTATGGTTAAATAATATTCAATATATATTGGATAATATTGATATATAATATTCAAAATATTGTGTATATATGCCACATTTTCTTTACCCATTTACCCATTGATGACACAAGTTATTTCCATGTCTTGGCTATTGTAAATAATGCCACAATGAACATGGGGGTGCATATATCTTTTTGACTTAGTGTTTTTGTTTTCTTTGGATAAATACCCAGATGTGAAAATGCTGGATCACATGGTAATTCTATTTTTAATTTGTTGAGGAACCTCCATACTGTTTTCCATGTGGCTGCACCAGTTTACATTCCCACCAACAGTGCACGAGGGTTTCCTTTTCTCTACATCCTTACCAACACTCTTTCTTGTCTTTTTGATAATATCCATTCTAATAGGTGTGAGGTGATATCTCCTTGTGGTTTTGATTTGCATTTCCTTGATGATGAGTGATGTTGAGCATCTATTCAAGTGGCTGCTGGCCATCTGTATGCCTTTTTTGGAATAATGTCTATTCAGATCCTCTGCCTATTTTTAATGGGATTATTTGTTTTTTTAAATATTGAGTTGCATGAGTTCTTTATATATTTGAATATTAACCCTTGTCAGATACATGATTTGCAAATATTTTCTCCCATTCAATAGGTTTGGAATGCACTTCTTAAATGAATGATCTTGTCTAATTGGAATATTCCCCATAATAGCCATTTTAATTCCAGGTTGTCTTAGTAAGATTTTTGCCATTTTTGTGGACATCTGTAGCTTCCAGGACCATAGTTTTAGACATAAAATAAGCAGTTGTGTTCAAAGGTGGCACATTTAATTCTTTGAAACTTGGGAATCCCATTTCTTTAGCCAAGCCTTGGATATCTTGGAGCCAAATTAATATGTAAGGGGATGTGTCCCTGAGTTAGGGATTTTGTGGTGTTTTACAGTCTACCTTGTTGTACAGAGATTTTCTTGAGATTGGTAGGTGACCTACTGTCAATCTAACCCATTTCATGAGCAATTTATCCTAGCACGGGAGCTTTAAAGAGTTGGAGTGAGCACTCTCACAGCTTTTAAGTGGTTGACCCATGACCACCAACTTTGCAGCTTTGGCTCTCAGAGTCCCGTGAGTAATAGATCTATTATGTCTTTCATGAGATTTCTTTATAGTGGTAGATGTTCTAATGGCTATTAATAGTCTTGACTTAGGCCTACTTAGATTTTGATGTGGTCAAAAAGTCCAAATTTCTCCTCTAAATTTATTTCTCCACGTCCCCAGCAGTTTATACTATGGACTTACCTCAAGGCCCTGTGAGTCTTCTGATGGCTGCCATCTTGTTTTCTTAGACTGAGGGGTACCCCTTCCTTGTTGAAATAGTCCTCCCTCATTCAGCTAGATTTACTGTTTCTGGCTGCCTGTGCACAGTTTCTGAGATCTGTCAGGACCCCCTGAAGGCATTTACCTTGTAGATGAGGTTCTACACAAACCCAAATATTGTGGGTCACAAAGTCTCACCTGGAAAATCTGGAGTCGGAAGGATTAAGACAAGCTCAAGGGGCTCAGAATACAGAGTGTGATCTGAGAGAAGCTTTGAGAGATCCTGGAGAGCAGCCTAAAAGGCAGAGAATCACAAGGTACCTTCACCTGGATCCAGGAGAGGTCTTCAAGATCTTTGGCAGCTGTCCCATCTCGCCACCCAAACTGTCCAATGGCAAAACTAAAACAATTAGTAATGAGTTTGATGTCCTTTATTCAAGGGAACACAATCCATGGGTTGGGGAGTACAGTGTCTCATAAACAGAGGAACATGCTTCCTGAAGGATTCTGGGCAAGAACAAGTTTTATAAAGTGTTAGAGGAGGCAGCATGGAAACAGGGCATGACTGGCCAGCCATCCTATTTTCTACAGTAAGGTGAGATATCTAAAGCTGAGTCAGAGGATTGTGATTGGAGTACGTTAGCCTTCCTTGACAGGTGTTTCCCATAAGTGCAACTTGACTTAGGTTTAGGTTTGTGATGTGGGCCAGGCCACTGGCGGGGCGAGGGGGGAGGGCTCCCATTTGTGGGTCCTGATATCCAAGTTAGCTTTCTCACACGTGAAGGATATGAGAATGAACTCAAGTACCAGGGTCTCACAACTCAGGCTGTGCCTTTTCCAGGGCTGGCTTCACACCTCAAGGGTCAGGGCTTTTCTCAGCCATGGAGCACCTTCACTATTCACAAGAGGCCTGAAGTGCTGCAGAGGAGGCTCTAGGTGGGCACGTTATTCTTTCCACCAAGTATGAATAACTCATAACAAATCAGTAGAGGAGCCGGGGTAAACACTGCTTTGAAATGAGAGCGCCTGGGTGGCTCAGTTGGTTAAAGCAACTGCCTTCGGCTCAGGTCATGATCCTGGAGTCCCGGGATCGAGTCCCACATCGGGCTCCCTGCTCGGCGAGGAGCCTGCTTCTCCCTGTGACCCTCCCCCTCTCATGTACTCTCTTTCTCTCATTCTTGCTCTCTCAAATAAATAAATCTTTAAAAAAAATGAAATGAGAGACAAATTTTCACTTGTGTTACTAAGTTTAACTTATGTTACTAAATAATAGGAAGACGACTTTCAAGGAACTAAGAAAATTAAGTTTCAGCTTTTTGTCACGGTGCTGACGGAGTTGTGAAGAAGAGGAGACGAAAGGTGGAGGGTTCCCTGTAACCTCCTTGTCACTAAAGCAAATACAGCTTTTTCAGGACCAATTTTGTATGATCTCGCAACTACAACACTACAGACCCAGGCAAGAATCTGCCGCCCCCTTCCCTATCTATATCATGAGGAGCCTCCATCCCTTCCCCTGTGAGCGCCTGCCCCTTGGCACTTTGTTCCCTGGCAATGCACATAGGCAGCATGGGCCAGCCTACAGGGCACAGAACTGACGGAGAGGTTAGTGGTGGCCCTGGATGGAGGTTCTGGGCAATCTGATCGTGGAATTCTAGGGTCAAGAATTGGCTGGTAAGCTCTGGTTATTCTGGGTTGGGGGGGATATCCTCTCGGTCTTGTAAACTCCTGCCTCTAGCTAAAGAATGACCAGCTCAAGGCCTAGGACCCTGGTTGTCCAGACATAAGATTGATCTCAAGGTCTCCATTCTTGGTTCCTTTGTTTTCTGGTTCTATGTTCAGTGCTCCCTGAGCTAACGCCTTCCCAACTCAGGACCAGGGAATATCCCGTGACTAACCTAACCACATCCAGTGGTGAAGTTCTTAAAGATTTCACCAAATCCAATGGCTTTGGACTTGGCACAAAATATATATAGCAAAGGAAATTTAAACCGGCAAATACTTGGTCAAGGCAAGCTTTCTTCTGATGGAGAGTTGAGATGGGGTTGGAAGTGGTAGAAAATGATACAACTTATCTATACACTTCTATATCCGGGCATAACTCATTGCACTTTGCAGATGGAGGTAGGGGCAAGAGCAGGCCATCGGAAGACAGGCCACCTTGGCAGGAACATTATTTGGAGTTACAAAGCAGTCAAAATCGAACAGATTCAGGGAAAGCTCTTTGCCTCCCCTACAACTTCCTAAACATAATTTAGATAGAGGACCTCCTCCAGGAAGAGGGCTATCACCCCAGATCACTACATTATGATACGGACCAGGTATGGTGGACAGGGAGGAACCTGCTCAGTCACAATCCTCTCTTTGTCCCATGGTTTCTGAGTGGCCCAGCAAGCCTTTGTTTACCATTTATTCTTTTTCATCTTCCTGTGAATTGCACCTCCCTCCTCTGAAGTCCCAGACCTCTAACCTCTTCTCCTTAGTTCAGGATGACATACACTTCATTTTGCCTGATTGTCTTTGGAATTTCCATATCTGTGTGGATTCCCTTGTATGTATGCTATGAAATTTGATTTTCTCCTGCTAATCTGTTTCATGTCAATGTGATTCTTAGTCCAACTAGAAGGACCTTGAAGGGGATGGGAATTCTTGCTCCCCGACACAGATACTGGTTTTTTGGTTTTGTTTGTTTTTACAAGTTGAAGGTTGGTGGCAGTCCTGCATTGAGCAAGTTTATTGGTGCCATTTTTCCAACAGCATTTGCTCAGTTTGTGTCTGTAGGTCACATTTTAGTAATTCTCACAGTGTTTCAACTTTTTTACTATTACATTTGTTATGGTGGTCTGTGATTAGTGATTACCTATCACTCGCTAGAAGCTTCAATGATGGTTAACATTTTTTAACAATAAAGTATTTTTAAAATTAAGGTACATACGTTCTTTTAGACACAATGCTATTTCACAATTAATAAACTGCAGTGTAGTGTCAACATAACTTCTATATGCACTGGGAAACCAAAAACTTCCTTTAACTTCCTTTATTGCGATACTTGCTTTATTGCAGGGGTCTGGAACCGAACCTGCAGCATCTCCAATATGTGCCTGTACATTACCAGTGACCCCAGTTGCTCCAAAGTGATTCTTGACTACTTTCAGAATGGGCTACCCCCAGAGAATGCTGAGGGTTTTAAACCAGAAGGCCAAACCCCCTTTGCTGGGAGTTTACAAAGGGTGGAGGTGGGGGTGGTGTCACGGACACGGCCTCCCATTGGGAAAGACGCTACAGACGTTTCTGACACCTCACCTTCAAAGGCCATGTGTCAGATTATAGACAGTTTGCCACCCTGGAATTCCGCTTGGGGTTTTGGCAGAGCCTCTTAGCTGGCTGTGACCTGGCCACAAAGTGGGAGGAAGATAATGTGTTTTGCATGTTGTTGGCAACTCTGGGCCCTCCTCCAGTAGTGAAATAACTCAGGAAATTCTTTTGCTGACTCCTTACTGTTTTCATTTTCCCCACAGAAACACAACTCAGGGGCCTCTGCGATTTCCAAATCAATGAGCAGGAACACCTGTGAATCGCTAATGGCTTGAAACTTTGGGGAAACAAAGTTCAAAACCTGACAGTGGCCTTCTGATTAATTGGGGGAGAGGCAGTGTGCAACCTTGGATCCAGGGCGAGCTGCATTTTTGCAGCATCTTGTCCGTTGTTTGGTTATGAACACGTCCAACCTCCTATGAGGTGCACAGATTCTGAAATGGAATCCAATTAACCTTTTGCAGAGTTTCAGCTGGGAGGCTGTACAGCACATTTGTTTCCCTAATTCTGCCGTCGTCATGATGCTAATCGATGATAGCACATTGAGGGACCTAATAGTCATTGTGTTTTTATAGCCTGGCAGTTAACTTCTCCATTTTACTGCCGCCTGGAAGGCTGGAATCCCGAGGCAGGATTCTCCCCCACAGCTTCCCTTGCTTCTGAGCCGTGCTGTCTGTGTATTTGGCAGGTGCCGGAAAAGCGCCCCCTCCATGCACTCTCCCCTCCGTGGGATTACAGCACAACAACAATTAAGCTTCAGTAAGAATGTCAGTTTCAAAAACATTACAATCTCTTTCTATATGGAATGCATTTCTTTGGGAGATGTAGAGCCTCCACTGGGCCAGTAATTTAAAAATAAGTATTTCTGAGAGATTGGGGTATTCTGGTTATAAATTGCTGTGGGCAAATTACGCTAAAAACTTTAGTAGCTTAAGGCAAAAATATTCATTTATCGCCACCGTATTGGTGGGCTAAGTGACCATAACAAAGTACCACAGACTGGCGGCTTAAACAAAGAGATTTATTTTTTTGAGGCTCAGAGATCAGGGTGTAGGGAGGGTTGGTTTCTTCCGAGGCCCCTCTTCATGGCTCAATGGCCATCTTTTTCCCGAGTCCTTACGTGGTCTTCTCCTTGTAAGAAGTCTGTGTCCTAATCTCCTCTTCTTATAAGGATGCCAGTAAGACCGGATTAGGGCCCACCTTAAAGTCCTCTTGTCAACTTACTTACCTCTTTAAAGGCCCTACTTCCAAATACAGGTACATTCTGAGGTCCTGGGATTTTGGACTCCAACCTGTGAATTTGGGGGGACACTCGTGCATCTACCATTTGGACAGAGGTCAGCAGAGACAACTCATGTGTGCTCCCCAACATCTGGGGCATCGGTAGGGATGACTGGAGCAGCTGTGGCCATCTCTCTCTTCACTGGCTTTCTCCCTAAGTGCCCTCTCCCTCACTGGCTGCTTCAGGGTGGCCGACTTCTTACTTATGTGCTGGGTCTGGGATCCAAGAAAAGGATCTTTTACAGCTCAGTCTTAGAGGTCATTGTCAGTCCATCTTTATTCAGTGGGTCACACAGGGCCAGCTCCAATTCAGCATGGGAAGGGTCTGCAAGCATGTGAATCGTGGGAGGTCTGGATCACTGGGGCGCCATCTTGGAGGCTGGCTCCCACAGGGAAGAAGATGGGCCTAACACACAGAGCTGAAAGGAGGATAGATTCTTGGGAGAGCTGAGGTAATCATGAGTCTGGTCGTGGCAACAGAGAGAGGGGAGAGATTTGAGGAATGTTTTAGAATTGAAAATGACAGGGCTTTGCCACTGGTTTGGGGGTGAGTTGTGGTGCTGATGGTGTGTGTGTGTGTGTGTGTGTGTGTGTGTGTGTGTGTGTGTGTGTGTTGGGGCATGGTTCTAGAATGCTTTTTCATGGACCAGTCTTGGTCAGACATCCAGATGGATGTAGATATGCCTGGCACAGTCTCCATGATGTCCAGTTGACATCATATCAACAAAATCTCCATGGAACACTTGGGGCCAGATTGGTCTCGATATTGAAATTACGCTAGGACCCCAGAGGTCTCCAGCTATGGAGAAAAGAACCCCAGTGCTGTGACAATGACCACTTGGCAAGGTTTGCATGAGCATTAAGTGAGGCTTATTTCATTTCTATGAAGGGCCTGGTAGCTGGTAAGTGATAAGCCCAAGTTCATTTCTTTCCCTTTATGGTCTTATGATAATTTATGGCCTTAAAATAATTTCTTTAAAAAATAAGATTTTAAAAATAGTAATTCCATTTCCCTAGCAATTTCAGAATGTTTATTTCAGGCTTAGGCACAGTTTCTAACTCTGTATAATAGATGAACCAATACACTATAGTTTAGTGGGGGTCAAGCCAACATAATCACCCCAAAGGTATTTGAAACTAATTTGTGACAAATCTTTCCATGATTATAGCAACTGTATTTTTTTTTAAGTTGGGTGGAAAACAAGTCCCAAGAAAGTGTGCAAAGCTATTCCTGGAGAAACGATAAAATCCACAGGGAAGGACATCAAGAGGCTGTTCTTCCAACTGCCAACAAAAAAAGAATAAACACTATGGTCAGCCCCGAGTCCAAAGCACAGCTTTTGGAAAATAAAGATTTATGATCTGGGTGTAAATGGTGATGAATCACTTGGCAATACATGTTTTCTGGCATAACCTGTCAGAAGTAACGAGCCATAGTCTGTTCCAGAGTTCATCTGGTTGTAAGTGTTCCCTATAAAATACGGAAGAGAGTGGGACACAATTTGTCTGAGTCTTTGCACGACTCTCCTCCAATTACTGTGCTTCTGTCCCTGTCACCAGTGAAAATAAATGGGCTGATAATTACAGCCTCAGATACAGTCTCACAGCCTGCGTTTCCCTGGGTTTCACCAGGCTGTGTGTCTAATGGGGTCACGTTATGAGTCATAACTCAAACTTTATTGTCTCCTACCAATGCCCCCTTGCCCCTCTGCTTCCCCACTGACCTCCATTTCAGTGTGAAGTTCTCCCCTCACATCTCAGGCTCTCCCTGGGGCATGCCTCACTTGCCCTTGGGTAAGTCTGCTCCTCGGATACTGTCCCTGTTCTGGGCACGTGGTGTCCCCCTGGGCGCATCTGATGTCATACTATTTTTGCTGGGCCTTATGGTCTTCCTCTTTTACCACCACGTCTTTTTCTGGGCACTGGCCCTAATTCCTGGGACCCTCCTGGTGCCAGAATTGTGTGGTGGTCTGTGGCAAGACAGGGTAGAACCAACACCTCTCGTTACTCTATGTTGTGCATGTATGTGCATAGGCATGGGAGCCTGTAATCTATAATGCTTGCACCATAAAGTTTTACAAATACATGAATGAAAAAGCCTATCTGGATTTACATGTCGCCTTCTTTCTCCCTCAGACGCAAGTAAGAGGCAGTGTGCCCCTCCTCCAACCCTTGCTCTCCACGCCTGGCTCCTCCTCCCCTGCCTAGAATGGACTCTCTCCCAGGAAACGCCTCTGTTCCCAATGCAAATAGTGAGTCTGTCCTGCTGCTTTGCCTTACAAGTTCAACAGCCATGGATCCCAGCTGAAGCTCAAACTGGGACCTGTATTGCATTTTCTTTTTAATGAAATATTTGTAATTCTTTTGCAAAGGTTTTCATGGATACCCATGAATCCCTTCTTGGAAGGTGGAGAAATGAGCCGTGTGAAAATTGTGGGTATCGGAGCATGTCTCCTGGCTGGCTCCCTGGGTGTGCTTGATCATTTGTGTGAGACCTTGACCCTGGCTGTATTGCTCTGTCTGTCCGATAGGTAGCTGACAACACCCATTCTCTTTGATCTCCCGCTGGTTGTTAGGAGTGCTATGTCCTAGGAAAGCCACTGGGAGCAATTACGGGTTCAAGACGTGGAAATGTGAGGACAGAAGAAGGCCTTCTTGGCCTATTCTCATTTTTATTGCTTTTAGATCAATTTTATTTGAATATCTAACCTCAGATAATGGTCTTTTTTATTTTTTTTAATTATGCATAGGGAAATGGGGGGGGGGGATCCAGGAAGTTCAAAAAAACTCTGAGCCCTGCCAGGGCATCTTTCTTAACAATCATCAGTGACCTGCCCTGGACATGAACTTGAAGCAGAGATGGAAAAGGGAGAACACATTAACACCAAAGCAGACTGATGCCTGTTCCCTTCTACAGTTTGGGCCCCATTCCAGGGTTTCAGCACACGCTGTCTGTCTTCTTCCAGAATGACTTCATGTCATACTGTTGGTTTTCACGAGCCATGAAGGATACCAGTCCAGGTCACAGATGGCTGGTCCCAGTGAGTCATGCTCGCAGTTCCAAGATCTCTCCCTGAGAGCATGATTGATGGGAGCTTAGGGAAGACTGCACTTCACCTTTGCAGAGGTTACCATGGAACCAGCTAAATTCAGCTGAGATTAAAAAAAAAAAACAACTCATGAACCTTGTTATAATAGCAGTAACAGGGATTTGAACAAATAAGCACCCAGAATCCCAATATACCAATAAATAACGATTTTATTTTTTCTGTGTTCACCTATAGTATAAGAAGCAAAAAAAAAAAAAAAATTGTATAAAGGGTGATTGAGGCTTTGAGTGAATATACAAAATTGATTAAATATACATATAAATGGACCTACTTGGGTAAAAGCTATAGTTGATACTGGATACTCCTAATTTATTCAAAAGGATAAAAAAAATGAAATGAGAAAGCTATATTATTTTCACACATCCCGACTGAGTTCCCTTTTGTCTAAGAGGAAGACATGTCTTAATGCCTTTTATTTTTATTTTTTTAAAAAGATTTTATTTATTTATTTGACACAGAGAGAAAGAGAGAGCACAAGCAGGGGGGCAGCAGAGGGAGAGGGAGAAGCAGGTTCCCCGCAGAGGAGGGAGCCTGACACGGGGCTCGATTCCAGGACCCCAGGACCATGACCCCAGTGAAGGCAGACACTTAACCAACTGAGCCACCCAGGTGCCCCACACCTTTTATTTTTAAAAGAAAACAATCAGTTTATTACTTGTTAGGAACTTTTTACTGATTATAAAAGTAACATACACTTATGGTAGAAAATCAGCAAAAAAAATAAGAAGAGGGCACCTGGGTGGCTCAGATGGTTAAGCGTCTGCCTTCGGCTCAGGCCATGATCCTGGGGTCCTGGGATTGAGTCCCGCGTCGGGCTCCCTGCTCCTTGGGAGCCTGCTTCTCCCTCTGCCTCTCTCTCTCTCTCTGTGTGTGTGTCTTTCATGAATAAATAGATAAAATCTGTAAAAAAAAATAAGAAGAAAGTAGGGGCACCTGGGTGACTCAGTCGGTTAAGTGACCAACTCTTGATTTCGGCTCAGGTCATGATATCAGGGTCGTAAGATCGAGCCCCGCATTGGACTCGTGCTCCGTCCTGAGTCTGCTTGAGATTCTCTCTCTCTCTCTCTCAAATAAAATAAATAAATAAAATCTTTTTTAAAAAAATAAGAAGAAAGTAAAAATCTCTTGTAATTTCACCACCAGGGATGCTCTACTTTGTTTATATTTTTATGGTGTCTTCTCTGCATGTATGTGTACTTTAAAAACTAAATTTAGTCATGCTCTACTGACAATGTTTATTTCTGCTCTTTTCACTTCTTATGTGCACAGCATCTCCTCAATGCCATTAAATATTATTTGAGGGCATCACATTAAATGGCTGTATCATCGTCCATCACAGAGATTCTTATATCACTGAACGTTTGATTCTGACATTTATCATAATCACTTCAGTGAACAAGTTTGTACATTGACCTTTGCTTGGGTTTCAGAAAAAGTCCTTAGGGAAGATGCTCAGAAAACATCCTGCTATTATTAAAGCATGAACAGTGACATTCTTTGTTTGTTTCATCCTTTTTATTATCATTTGGGTGGTTATCTTAGGTTTTACAGCATAATCCTTGACTTCTCAAAGCCTAATTAATATTTGGTGCTTTTAGCTCTCGTTGGATAAGACAAGGTCCTTATAACACTTTCCACCTCACAGGGGATCATTGCTATCTATTTTAATTTTCTATTTTCTATCCCACAAAACTTTTTTGGGTTCGTAAGCAGTCAAAAGTTACTCATATGTACCCACTGATTTACCCTTTTCAGTGTGCTTCATCTCTTCCGGAAATAGTGAACTTTGTCTGGGATCATTTTTCTTCTGCCTGGAGAACTCGCTTAGTGTTTCTTGTAATGTGTGTGATCGGATCTCTGCTTCTGTTTGCACGAAAATGTCTTTATCTCTCCTTCTGGAAGGATCCTTCCAGTGGGCATAGTTGGCACTTCTTTCATTCCTTTGTTTTCTGTCTTCCTTTTCTTTTTCATACCAGTCTAAGTGTTGCTCCTTTAAAGATAATTTGTCTTTCTTTTCAGGATGATTTTAAGATTTTAATTTTTATATATTTTTTAAAAGTAGTTTTACTAATATGTACTCAGATAAGCATTTTTTTCTTTTTTCTTCCTCCCTTTCCTCCCTTCCCCCCTTCTTTCCTTCCTTCCTGCCTCCCTCCCTTCCTTCCTTTCTCTCATTTGGAATTTGTAGGGCTTGAATTTTTAGCTTCATATCTTTTCTTAGTTTTAGACAATTTTACCCAAATATTTCTTCTCTCCAGCTTTTTTCCAGTCTCATTCTGAGACTCCAGTTACACCGCTAGACCTTCACCCATCACCCTATATGTTTCCTACCCTTTTTTTACTGTATTTTTTAATCCTTCTGTCTCTGTGGTTCATTCTGGATCTTTCATTGTTAGCTACATGTTATTTGTTAATTCTTCCTCCACTTACCTAATCTACTGTTAATCCCACTCTTTGAGTTTTTAATTTCAGTTGTTACAGTTTTTAATTCTATAATTTTAATTTCCTTTCAAATATTTTCACATTCCCTGTTGGAATTCTCAGTCTTGTTTATTCCCGTGAAGATTATTATAAAGTCTGTGTCTGGTAACTATAATTTCTAGAATCCTATAGGTCTGCTTCTCTTGTTTGTTATTTCTGCTTATTTTTATTCATGTTACCTTATCAACTCATGTGCTGCGTTATTTTTGGTCGTGAATTTACAAAATTGTTTGCAGAAATACTTAGGAGCTCAAGAGCGATTGATTGTATCTTCCTTTGCCAGTAGGGTGGAGGGCATGAACCATCTGAGATTTCCTTGATACGATTTCAGGGGTTGATTTATCATTCAGACGCCTCCAAGGGCCTCCAGGATCTCCACCTTATCCTACTGCTAGGATGGAACTCTTTACAGCCCTCCCTGAAGAAAGGGCATTCACCAGGACGTCCCCATTGTTGGAGTCCAGATCCTAGACCTTTTTCTCTGTCAGAAGCAGTACTCAGTATTTCAGCGATGGCCAGAGAAATGGGCAAATACTTCTAGGGGAAATCGGTGCTAAATGACAGTTGATGTCCCTGGACCTCTGTCCTCTCCCAGGTCCCAGCCCAGTAATTCTTCCCTGTCTCGTCACCTCCCTTTCCTCCTACAAGGCCAGGAGGAGAGCTTGCAGGGCCCGGGTGCAGATGGGTCCCTCTGTCTCCTTTGAGTCCCAGAAGAGCACCCCGGGAGGCCCCTGCGACAAGCCGATGGCACCGCCATTGACCTAGCACTGAGACAGAAAACCTGTTTCATTATCCCCTGAAATAACTTATCTTCTTTCCTTTTGCATTTCAAGTTTTATTGTTGCTTTTCTTTTCCTGCCTTAAAATGAAACCCAGTGAAGTGCCATTCTTTATGGCAATATCATGGTGCTTATTGTCTTCGTCAGATCTGCTTTAAGCGGTGGGGGAAATTTCTGGCGGGGCTTGGGTCCTTTTTATCCTCATATTTATTTAGGAAAGAGCACCAGATAAGAACCCAGGATAGCTAAAACAGAGAGTGTGAGGCCAAAGCCACAGCTCCCGTTATCAAAGCCAGCCATCTCCCTGGTGGATCTCAGTTCTGATGTGTTCCAGATCCCGAAAATACCACGGCTTTATTTTCCGCCATGCCCAACAGCCAAGTCTGACCTTCAGAGGGACAGAGAAAATAAGCATACTCTCCGGAAAGGAATGATGTCAGCTCAGGTCTCTTTGTTGCTTTTCATCCCTGGGAGGGAGCGCAGCACGTTTCCCGCAAAACCACACTGGCTTCCCAAGCTTTACAAATGCTAGGGCCCCGGAGGGCAGAGCTGCCCGCCATCTTCGGTAGGCACAACCTGACCCCTCCTCTCACTTGTGCTTGATGAAACATCGGGCTGTCGATGGGAATGAAAGGAAGAAAGTAGAAGTTAGAGCAATTGCTTTTTTTTTTTTTACCTCTGCTTCCTTCTCTTTAACAACATTTATGCAGCTAGAAAGGACCAAGTGGAAGCCGGGAGCATGCAGGGCTGGCTGGAGAGGCTCGGCCCCGTGGGGGAAGGCGGGCGTGATGGTGTCTGAGGAGCTACGTTGCTCCAACCAGAACTTTCCTTCCCATGCCGCCTGGCTTGGTTCCCAGCCCTGTGGCAAGTGCCTGACAGGAGGGTAGTTTGCGGTGTGGGGTGCACTGTGTAGGGTGGAGCCCGCCCTAATCATGGGGGGATGGAGACAGAGGTCATGGCGGAGGTTTTCCAACGGTGCTCTTCATTCCTCTGCTTCTAGACCCAGGAACCTTACCCGTGTCCTGGTTTCCATCTTGTTCTCCGTTAGTCCCTAACTCATTGTTAGTTGACTTGAGTGGAATCTCTGTGGAACAGATATGTTGTGGGACTGTCATCTCTGTCCAGCGCCCAGCTTCTGCGATTTGCCCGTAGGCAGGTGCAACCATATAGCCGCTGGCATGTGGCAGGCCCGTGCTCCACATCCGGGAGGCCTAAGTGGGCAAGATGCTCCCTGCTTGTACATCCTAGTGGGAGAGACTGACAACAAGTGAATAGGAAGGATGTAGGAAGTGCTCTTAGGACACACGGAGTCCTCATGGGAGGAGCCATGGAAGGCTGGCATTTCTACAGGGAGTCAGGCAGGGCTCTCTGATAAGGCCACGTGGGCGCAGAGACCCAAGGGGAAGGAGGGAGGCAGCCATGGACATATCTGCAGGGAGAGTGTTCTAGGTGAGGACCCGAGGCAGGACCATGTCTGGAGAGAGGAGAGGCTCTGCTGGGAGCTGGTGGGGCCAGAGCAGGATGCGGGTGGTGGGCTGAGAGGCAGGCTTATGGGATCCGATGGCACAGGGCCCTGAGGGTCACAGTAAGGAATCTGAATTTTACCACGCAAGATGGCAAGCCTGGGGAGGACCTTAGATAAGGGAAGGGCAGGATGCAGTGTGTGAAACCAGCCTGCCATGGCTGGTGGCTGGAGAAGGCACCAGTGGGCAAGAGCAGTGGCAGGGACACCAGTTGGGAGATCATTCTGGTAGTTCGGGAGCTCCAGCTTTCTGGGGATCAGCATCCAGTGATTTCTGCCTGCTAGTCCCAATGATTGCATTCTTTTCTTGTTCAAATACTGCCTCTCCTTGATTCTCTGGGTCCTAGGGACTGGCCCCTTCTAGGGCCCTGTGCCCGAACACTATTTTTATAAATTCCCTGGAGCCACAGGACTCCCTTTTCTTACTTGTCTCTGTTCCCCACCCTACGGGGGAAGCCTGTCTCTGGAGCCCAGGCCCGTGGTCCCTGCATTCTTCCTGCTCCTCTGTGCCAGGCACTGTGCAGGGAGCCGGGAACTCAGAGCTGGCCAGGACAGACACAGTTCCCGTTCTAAGGGCGCTTACAGCCCCTCAGGGCAGGGATCACATGGAAACATCAAGGAAACTAACAGATACACAGCCGAAGCCAATGAATACACCTTAATTACATGTTTATGAGATATGTAAGTCCTGGGAAAAACCAAAGAAACATGAGAGGGTGGGTGTGTTAGGGTTCTCCAGATAAACAGAAGAGAAAACATATACGTCTTCCTTATATATGTTAGATATGGATGTATAACGTATACACTATGGAGAGAGAGATTTCAAGGAATTGGGTCATGGGTTTATAGAGGCTCGCAAATCCAGAATCCACAGAGCAGGTCAGGAGGCCGGAAACTCAGGCAGGATTCCCATTAACGTTACAGTCTTGAGGCAGAATTCTTTCTTTTCTGGAGAACATCCGTCTTTGCTCTTCAGGCCTTCAACTGCTTGGGTGAGGCCTGCCACACCATGGAGAGAAATTAGCTTTACTTAAAGTTAATTGATTGTTAATGTTAATCTTATCTAAAAAAACACCTTCACAGCAACATCTCGACTGGTATTGGACCAAACAATGGGCACCATAGCCTAGCCAAGTTGATACATAAAATGAACTTATATGGGGGAGTTTGGTTGAGTAAAGTGGGCTTCCTTTAGACAAGGTGGGTGTGGAAGCCCTCTGGGAGGAGGGGACATTTAAATGTGGATTAAAAGAATGAGAAGGATGTAACCGTATGAAGGAAGCGGGGGAACTTCCAGGGAGGGGAAGTCATGTGCACAGGTCTTGAAGCAGAGAACCTGATGTATGCAGCGCAGTGGGAGTGTATCTGGACACAATGGGAGAACAGAAGTATGGTTGGAGAAAGGGCTGGGAGCCAGGTTACTCAGAGCCTCACTTATGCAGGCCCCTGTAGTCCCAGGTACGGAGTCTGAATTTCATTCAAAGTACATTGGGAACCTATTGTGAGGTGTTAGGCATTGGAGTACTGTGATCTTACTTAATTTTGAGAGAAGCCATCTTTCTGCTCTTCGAGGAATGGAGTGGGTGGGGAAGGCTGGGATTTGGGTGACGTGAGTGAGGGACTTGCCTCAGGTGCAAAACTCAAGGAGACACAAGAAAGCCCAGTCATAAGATAAATGATATTTTGATGCACTAGTTTCAAAATTCAATATTAATGCAAAAAAAAAAATCCATGACGAGCAATGTGTCCAAATTTTAAATAAAGACAGGATCCAGCAGTGCCGTGCTGAGCCATACAGAGGCCTGAGGCAAAAGAGAAAACATTGCTCTGTTACATATGTTTTTATATTTTTTTAAATAATTAATTTTCCAGGACATTGTAGTAGTTGAAAAATATTGAGAAATGGCGAAGTAGGTATGTTAAAACTCCCGTGATTATTTTTGATTGAAATACTGGGAAAATTTATTGATACCTTTTGTAAAATTTAACATTTACTAAACATACTTTAAAAGTTAGTTTCTCCCATTGGTTGTCACTTACAACTCCCAGCTGAGAAGAAGGTGGACAAAGAAGTAGATTTTGAAAATACTACTGATTCCTTCCATTACATCCAGGAAAGTAAAATGATAATAAATTAATATTTTTTTAATTATAATAAATTCTTGGGGCACCTGTGTGGCTCAGTCAGTTAAGTGTCTGCCTTTGGCTCAGGTTATGATCTCGGGGTCCTGGGATCAAACCCCACCTCCGGCTGTCAGCTCAGCGGGGAGTCTGCTTCTCCCTCTCCCTCTGCCGCTCCCCCTGCTTGTGCTCTGTCACTCTCTCTCTCTGTCAAATAAATAAATAAAATATTTTTAAAAATTATAAACTCTGTTTGGGGTATAAGTAAAATACTTAAACTTAAAATAACATTGTAAGTTTTAATTCATTTACTTTTCAATTTTTCATGATTTTCAACTACTTTAATGTTCTGAGAAACATTACTATTAACACGTTCCCTGAAAACCTGTGGATAGTGGTGCACATTTTTCCTTCCACCCCAGGCTCCAGTGTGACTTTTGTGTGGCACTGTTGTATCATGTCTTTATTTATAATTCTGGTATTTTGTTCATCACAAATACATTTGCATTAAATTAGATTTTTAAAAACTGTTGCACCGAACGAGAATTTATCCCGATTCCTGCATTTTTCAGTATATTTTGCACCTCTGCACTTGGCAGGGGAACACTGGCCGCACCTAATTTGGACCCTGCCGGGAAGTGGGGTGGTCAGCGAGAGCCTACTGTGACAGCCCAGGGGAGGGTGTGCTCACTGGGGCCGGGTGGTGGAGGTGGAAAGGGAAAACAGTCTGGAAAGTATGAATGAGTATAACCACATGGAGTGTAGTATTATGGTTCCTTGTTGCTATGAGGATAATCATTTGCTGCTTCTTACTCTTTGTCTTCCCGGGCAATGTGGAGTCAGGATGTAGTTTTGCCTCAGTGGGGTAGTTTTGCAAAAGCCGAATTTCAACAATTACATAGTCGTTTTTCACGTTGGACCAATGTTTACACCCACAAAGCCAGCCATTTTCTTTTAACATTTTGGACATGGGAATGGAAAGGAAATATATTCTGTAGGCAGTTCTCTTTCCTTGCCGGGTGCTGCAGACGGAATGAATATGGCACCGAAGGCAGCTGACCATCATCACATAAAGGAAATAGTACCTTCCTTTAAGAGACCCAGGCCAGGAATAAACCGACGTGGCTTCTGTGGCCATACTGGATCGTCTCCCATCTGAGACGCACAGACGTGGGTGGCAACTCATGGTGATTGCTACGAGCATCTGATGAGTGATTTTTATTAAGTCTAAATTTTCAATAGTGACAGGTAAGGAAGATACAAGGATGATAGAATGATGATACTTTGAGAGTAGTTCCCAGGGATAGGATCGTTCTGGCATGGATTGGGAAATTTTCTGGTGATGGTTTTTTATTTTTTTTCCTGAATGTCTCATTAATTTTCTTTCTTTCATTTCCTTTTTAATTTTTTTTCAAGGTAGCTTATTCTCATTTAAACGATATGCTCCCAAGGAAAGAGCATGTGCAAATTATCTTTTGTTAGAAATAAAAGGGCATGTCATGAATGCTTTTCCACCGTAGGGTTTCGAAGAATGCACTCACTCTTCTGGACGGAGAAATAATTGACTCTGAATTAATTATGCAATGAAGATTAAAATGTAATTTTCATAGCAGGGGTCCTTTGGGTACTTTATCTTCCATCACAGGTGAGGCAGAGCTTCCGGGTTTCCTTCTCTCTGAGCTGCCACGTATTGATACGGGATGTGTGTAAGAATCCTGAGAGGGTGTCAAATTTGGGGGTCATGATGGTAGTTATCAAATTGACAGTGACCACATTATTTGATTTTTCTACACTCACTTGGGATCGAGTTTTGGAGCTAATGACCATAAATACCCTAAGTATCGTGTCTTAGAACTGATGACATTAAATGCCTCTTTATTACGTTCATTCAACAAATATTTGTCATGTGCCCACGTGTGCCCTGTGTGGTGCTAGAACTGAAGGTGTAATACTTAAAGGGGTGTTTTATTAGACACCTGTGGATTTAAAACCTTAGGGTATATGTTTTGAGTGGGTCTATTAGACTGTGCCTTGTAGGGAGAATCCTTGGCTTCCAAATGGCAGAGAGATCCCCATCTTAGTCAGCTCAGGCTGTTATAACAAAATACCACAGACTGGAAGGCTTAAACAACAGTTATTTCCTGGTGCTGGAGGCTTGACATCCAAGATCAATATGTGGGCAGACTTGGTACTTGGTGAGGACCTGCTTCTTGGCTTGTGGATGGTTGCCATCTTGCTATGTGCTCACATGACTCTTCTCTTATGAGGGCATTTATCCCATCATGAGGGCCCCACCCTCATGACCACATCTAAACTTATTTTCTCTCAAAGACCCCATTTCCAAATATCACCCGGGGAGTTTGGTCTTCAACATATGAATTTGCGGGGACACAAACCTTCAGTTCATCACAGTTCCCTTGGAGAAGGAACCAGCTCAGAAAGTGCTGCGTGAAGCAAGCTATGTTTGATCCCTGTCTGAGTTCAGAGGAGCCCGAGGAGTGGAGGTAGAATTGTTCTGTGGGCAAACCCCTTCCTCCCTCTGCCCCTCAGATCCCCCCCCGCACCCCGAGCAGGCCTGTTGACAACTTCAATCCCCAAAGGGAGGAGATTTAGTCAGGGGCATGCTCCCAGGCCCAGGCTTGCTGATGGCTAGAGTTTTCTCTTCCCTCATTTAGTTGAAGTACATTGGGGCACTCTGTGCTCTGAGGTGACATGTCAGCTACGCACTAATTTCCCCACACTTTCACTCAATCCAGCTGACCACTTCTTTGCTCATAAATCCTTTTTTTTTTTAAGATTTTATTTATTTCCTTTTACTTCTCTTTCTCCTTCAGCTATATTTCCAAAAGGAAGGAGTTACTCTGTTATCTGTTAGAAGGAAGAAGCCGTTGCAGAAATGGCACAACTCTGTGCCCCTCCCCGGGCAAGCACTGACTTCAGCACTGTCCTTCCCGGCGCCTGTCTCCTAGACGTGCCTCTCAGCTTCTTTGTTTCAACTTCCTAAATCTGAATGAGGCCACAGCCCACGTGACTGGCACCCTTTTTAACAGAACACCTGGATCCTTGCTTTCAGCAGCTGTCCTGCTTGCTCCATTCCCAGAGGCTTCCAAAGAGCATCTCTATTGTGAGGGAGGAACACTAGAAGGAGGAGCTCCTGATGTTGGCCTGCATCCCTATATGGTTCACTCTGCACACGATCGCGTTCTGTTCAGGTTACCTCTCAAGCCCTCCCTGGCGCAAGGAGAGTTGGTAGCTGGAGGACTTGGCGTGGACACCCGTGGTCCTCACCACGGTGTCAAGTGTCTCCCGTGCCCCACGCTGACGCTTTAGCCTTTAATATCTGAGGTACTCAGTGCCTTGATTTTAGGTTCACTTCTCTTTCGCCTCATGACATAGAAGTAGCTCAGAATAGCGGGAAATACACTAGGCTGGTGCCCAAAAGTCCTGACTGCCTGTCCTAGCTTGGCCACTAACGGGCTGTGGGGTCTTGGGCCGTGTCTGCATTTTGAACTGCCGTGGTGCACGGGGGCATGCACACTCTCGTTCTTTGCCACCCAAGCCCCCTTTCCCGCTGGACGTAGAATCCTTCGGAAAGCCGTATCAGTGACTGGATTTGCTCACTTAACTGAACCCTATCTGTCCTGCCTCTCCTCATATAAAACGAGGGTGCTGTACATCGTTGGTTTTCCAGCAATTTTTACAGCAGAAGTCTTTCTTCAGGTGATACCAGTTGTGGAAACCCTACCCACAAGTACAGTCTTCCTCATTATTCATGGATTCTGTATTTGCAGATTTGTCCACTTGCTAAAAATGTGGGTTTTTTTTAAAGATTTTATTTATTTATTTGACAGAGACAGCGAGAGAGGGAACACGAGCAGGGGGAGTGGGAGAGGGAGAAGCAGGCTTCCCGCCGAGCAGGGAGCCCGATGCGGGGCTCGATCCCAGGACCCTGGGACCATGACCTGAGCTGAAGGCAGATGCGTAACGATTGAGCCACCCAGGTGCCCCGCTAAAAATGTATTTGTAATCCTAAAATCAATTGGTTGTTCACAGATACGCACGGAGTGGTGAGATATTTGAATTGCCCTGTGCATATGTTCCCAGCTTAGTTCACACAAGGCTCTTGTTTCAGCCTCATCCAGAGATGACTGGACGGTGGACACAGATGGTGGGGGGCAGGGCGGGCCAAGGGCTCCTGAGGCCAGTCAGTAGGGTTTGAATCCCAACTCTGGTTCGTGTTAGTGGGGCTGCCTCAGGCAACTCAGTTAACACTCTGAACTTCGTTTTCTCTTTTGTAAAGCCGAGACAGTAGAATCTAATGGATGAATTTTTTCTAGGATGTAAGATTATGAACTGCGTGAGGTATGTGTACACACACACACACACACACACACACACACACACACATACTTCCCCTAGAAGCAATGAATTAGTATTCACTAATTCAGAGGTCAGGCAACTTTATAGAACATAACTACTAGGAAAAACCAGAACTGACCATAAACCAAAATGCTGAGCTGACCCGGAGATCTGTCAGCTGACCTCTCTCAACCTGGAAGAGGGGTGCAAGGAAGCGAATGTGACAAACCCTGGGCATGTGACTCTAAGGAGCCCCTTTGTGATTGTTAAGCTGGGGGGCCTGGACCCTCCTAGTCTGAGGGGGAGACTCCCCTGGTCGAGCCAGGCAGGTGGACGGCTCCACTTGGAGAGTTGTTCCTTCCTGAAAAAGATTTCCCACACAGTTCTTCCAGGGAGGTCTCGGCTGAATCAAAGGGACCCATGTCTATTCATGTGGTTGGAATATCAGATTGAGAAACTCCTCTGCGTTTGGCTTTCTTTTCTTTTTCCTTTATTGGAATGAAGTGTGATTGAGCATTAAATATTGCAGCATGTGTGAATGTGCATATTTAATGTGTCTTTGTGTGTGTGTGTACATGTGTGTCCATGCATGTGCTTGTGTGTTTATGCATGTGTCTTTGTACATTTGTATATGTGTATTTGTGTGTGTGTTTGCATTATGTCTCTTTGTGTGTGTGTGTATGTGTGAATGTGTGTGTGTGTGTGTGCGCGTGCATGTGTGTACTGGAGGTAGAGTGTTAAGATTCAAGGTAGGGGAAGACAACCAGCACAAGTAGTGAATTTAAAGGCAGCAGAGAGACATGAATTTCTGCAGTGAGGCACCTTCCGGGGCCGGAACTAACTTAAAAGATGTCAACAGCCTTTCCTATCTCTGCGTTTGAACCCCTGCCCGGATGGTGTCTCCAGCATGATCAAACGGAGACAGATGCCCTCCCCTCCCTTTTATCGTCCCTCTTGTCTCGTCCTCCTGAACCTCTCTCCCCACTCCGGTACTGCTTCCTCCACAGTTCCCTCTCCCACCCAGGTCGTGACTAGAGTTCTTTGTCAGTAACTGTGGCTTTAAAGCCAGCTCCCGCCACACATCCCTGTCCCCGTGCCCAGCCTTGCTGACCTTTTCCATTTGTAGAGCAGGAGGACCTGCGCTCATCCCCAGCAAGCCAACGGGGGTCGTGGGCCAGTGGCATCGGTCTCCCCGCTTCCTTCCTGAGGCTCTTGGGGCCATCACTCAAAGCTGACTACACAGGAGAAAGTGGCTGGCCCTAAAGTAACACGAGAAAATGAACATATTCAGCATCCTCAAAGGAAAGCATCCTCAAATGGGAGCACACCTGTGTTGACACCACAGTGTGAAAGGACATAGAGGGAGTCCTGCTCTGATCCATTTTTAACACTGCAGATTGGCTATGAGAGGGTCTAGGTACCACACTGGGGAGCGGATTAGGTCCCACTGCTCCTTCAGTACTCATTCATTTGCTTAGTTATTCGTGAGAGATGATCACTGCATGCCTACTGTGTGCTTGGCACTGTTCTCGGTGATCAGGACCCTGACTCAGCCACTCGGCCTTGGAGAAAGGGACTGCGTGTTTGGGAACAACAAAACATCATAACATTTGGGATCTGACCGCGGGGAGAAACCCCCGACGTGGGCCTCCCCCTCACTGTCAGCAACCTGCAAGGTCAGGAGTCTCCAGGCTGCCAGGGCTTTAGGCGAGATGATCAGTCCCCCTGTCAGGGCGGGGGCTGAGCTAAGTGTCCCCAAATCGCCCATGCCCCAGCCGGTGTCACTCAACTTCTATTGGATTTGTTAACAATTTGCCAGACTGCGTTGCACAAAGAGTTCTGGGGTTGGTTTTATTTTGTTTTGAAAGATTACTTACTCAGCTTCAGATTTGGAAGGAGACTTTCTAACCCGGAGGCAATGTCTAACCTATGGCAATTTACTTGCTTTGGTTCCGCCTCATTTATTTTCCCCGGAGGGGCCAAGGGTAGTAACAGTTGGTAATAGCTTACATAGCTATCCCTTTATATATTCAAAATAATTTATATACAGTATGTCAATAGGTATACATTTCCTTTTTCTCATGGTTGTAGCAACAGTGGACAAAACAGTGGTTGCTGTTTCTGGAAGAAAGACTGCAGAGCAGGCCTAATGGATGGTTTCTGTGAAATGCCTAGAGTAGGCTACCAGGACATATTTTTTCCTGTAGCCCTCATTATTGAAAAAGAAGTCTGGATACATTTGGGCCTTCAGCATATCAATAATTAAACACGATCATCAAATAAATATTGCAGCCAGTCTCCCCTTTCCCCTCTTCCTTTTCCACATGGGCACCCTGACATTTTGTGCTGTCGGAATGGCTGACAAATCTGTTTACCATTGAGAAATAAACTGCTTTTCCAGCCCAAAGGGACACCCCAACAGTGTCTGCTCTTATAAGGAGACGTAAAATATATATTTTGATTAAAAGAAAATGTCAACAAGGGGGAAATACTGGGCTTTTCTCCTGACTGCAGCCAGTAGCCCTGAAGCAAAGGTTGAGACCATGAGAAATTAAAAGTAATCTCCAGAAAAAGCCCCAATCCCAGAGCACTTTGTAGCAAAATATTCTGAAGGTATACTTTGTACAGAAGCAAAACTTTTTCTGATGCATCTAAGTTCCAAGGCTGTTTATTTCCTCCTTCATTTAGAAAACATTTTTGTTTACTAATTTAAAAATTATTATGATATAGTTTAGACATAAAAAGAGATTTTATGTATCTATGTTTAAGATATGAAGGATGATTAATAACCATATACTAATCACCTAGTTTAAGAATATTATGAGAACTATATGACCACATTCCTCTCTGTTAACCCCCAGCAAGAAACACTATTTTAATGTTTGTGTTCATCATTCCCTTGCCTTTTATTATAGTTTTATTACCTAAGTATGAATCCTTAGACTAGATGGCTTTGTTTTTGTCTTTTTGACCATTATATGAATAGTATCCTACTGCTTTTATTCTTCTGTGACTTTTTTTGCATTTCATGTTGCATAGTTGAATTCCTTAAAAAAAATCTATTCATGTATGTAATTGTAATTGGTTAATTTTAACTGATCTATATTCCATAGAATGCAGGGGCCACCATTTACTTACCCACTTTCTTATGGAAGGACACTGATT
This sequence comes from Callorhinus ursinus, assembly GCF_003265705.2. Taxonomy (NCBI): domain Eukaryota; kingdom Metazoa; phylum Chordata; class Mammalia; order Carnivora; family Otariidae; genus Callorhinus; species Callorhinus ursinus. Next base: position 2,905,975 of record NW_027397098.1, read on the forward strand.
CTAGTTTCTTTGTTGTTTGCATTACAGATAATGCTATTATGAACATTCCTGAGCCTGCTCCCTTTGCTCCAGTGTAAGAGTTTCTCTAGAGTAGATTTCCTAAGAGTAGAGTTGCAGGCTCATGCAGCATTGTACATCTTCAGCTTCACCAGATAATGTGAAATTGCTTTCCAAAATTTACACCCTATCAGTATATAAAAGTTCCCATTGCGCTGCAAACCTGCCAACACTTGATATTTTGTATCTTTAAAAATGTTTGCCTCTCTGAGGGGTAAAAAATTGATATTCATGTTGTTTTAATTTACATCTTCTCCGTTAGTATTAAAGTTGAGTATTTTTTCCTTCTCAACCATTGGTCATTTGTGAGAAGATGTTCTGGGAAAATGTTCCTATCTTTTGTGCATTTACCTGTTAGTTGTCTCTTTGTAAATATTGTATCAGTTCTTTAGAGACACCGGGCACTAATTGTTTGCTAGTTACATGTGTTGCATATCCTCTGGCTTGTGGTTTGATGTTTAATATCTTTAGATTGTTGTTTGATAAAGAGATCGTGTTAATTATAACGTCAGAATTGTGTTTACTTTATGGTTTGTTCTTTTTGTAGATTGTATCAGAATGCCTTCCCCACCCAAAGCTATGAAAATGTTTTCATTACAGTTAATTCCCTATTCTATGTGGGATTAATGTTTGTGTATATTGTGAAGAACAGGTCAAATGTTATTCCCTAAATGGATAACAGTGTTCTACCACCATTTTTGAATAACCCATTTTTGTCCCCATGATCTGCAATATCACGCCTGGGTTTTCTTTTATACCCCATTGGTTTATATCCCATTCGTACTCAAGTACAAAGGCTGTACTCGGTTCGTGGCATATCATTATTATTGGTTCATCCAAGCTCCTCTCTTGCCTACCTCTTTTTCTCCCCCCTGTTTTACTTCCCCTTTCCACTCCCATTTGCCTCCCTTTTCCGTAGGCAATCTTTCTAAACAGTGTAATGTGTATAATCAGCTTTATTGAACTATAATTTACTTATAATAAAATTCACCCATTTTAAGTGTAGTTAGATGAGTCTTGACTAAGGTATAGAATCATTAACTATCACCACGATCAAGATACAAGATGTTTCTATCACCCCCAAAATTCCTCCATGGTTCTTCGTACTCAATCCCTCCCCTGTTCCCTCGCCTCTGGCAACAGCAAAAGATTTGCTCTCTGTCTCTCTATTTTTTCTAGAACTAAATAGAAATGGAATAATATAACAGTCTAGAGTGTCTGCGTTATTTGTACTTTATGTGATACTCTCAAGATTCCCCCAGGTTATCATATGGATCAGTAGTGCATTCCTTTTCTTTGCTGAGCAAGATTTCATTGTATGGATACATCACTATTTGTTCATTAACACTCTGATGGATGTCCGGGTTGTCTCCAGTCTGGGGGCGGTGCTACTGTGAATGAGAGAGCTATCAATATTATATACAAGACTCTGTGTAGAATATATTGTCATTGTTTTAGGTAAATAGCTAGAAGGAGGTTTTCTAGGTGGTATGACAGGTGTATATTTAACTTGATTAAAACTTGTCAACGTATTTTCCAAAGTGGTTGTGTAATGTGAATTTCACCAGCAAAGAATGAGTGTTCCAGTTTCTCTGCATCCTCACCAATAAAAATACTGTCAGTCTTAAATTTTTGCCCTTCTTTTTTTTTTTTAAAGATTTTATTTATTTGACAGAGAGAGACA